>NC_057798.1:250798801-251142107 GCF_018294505.1 Triticum aestivum
ATCCGGCCGGATCCGGTCCGCGGCCATCTCCCCGTGCCGCCCTCGACCTCCCGCGGCCATCTCCGACGATGCTCCGGCCATCCTCGTTTTCCGCGCCCCGATCTGGATCTAGAAGACCTAAGGTTGACCCCGAAAACGCCTAAGTGCCGAATATTTCAACATTATCATGCCACGTTCATCGCATCGTATCTCTGCATCCGTACCTCCATTTTGTGCATGTAATATGTCAAAATGTTCGCCTAAACGAGTACTTCATTTCATTCCATTGCATCATATTCATTTGAGCTCATCTTGATGACTGAATCATTGTTGCAAGAGTGCTTCATGATGTTGTCTGCTGTCTGTTAGCATAACATGCACTTTTGTCATTTTTGCCATGATTGATGTGTGCATCCTATGAGGTTGATGTCTACATGTATTTTGAACTATGCCATGCCATCTTTACAGGGGTGTATGCCATGTATTTTTGTGATCAATGTGGTGACTAGCACAAGCATGTAAACTAGGCTTCGTGATGTTGCTAATTTTAGTCCCTGTTCTGCTGTTATTTTAATGCCATGTAAACTTGATGCTACAGAGAGATCCATGCATATTTTGAGATACTTCAGTAAGGATGTTTTGAACATGTGGTTTTTATCTAGCCATTCATGCCCCTGTTTGCAATTATGGAGTAGTCTAGCATGTAATTTTCGTGCTCTACTTTTAATACAAAATGTTTCCTGGCAGATTGTTTACATGTTATTCAATTTTGCCAAGGTTGTTGTAGTTGATCCTTGCATGCTATGAACTTGTTCTTGCCTTGGTTTGTTTCATAAACATGTCTTCTTGCTGATGCTATGCTTATTTTGTCATGCAATGACTTGTGGTGAGTGAATCGAGCTTGTTAAGTAGTGTACTTGCTGTTGCTGTTTTGCTAGGCTGAATCTGTTATTTCGCGATGCTATGTAAACCTGGTGCTACAAGTCATTCTATACATAATCTGGAGATTATCACTAAATATGTTTTGTTCTACATGTAATGCTCTATCTATCAATGCCCCTGGTTGCAATTATAGCTTGCTGTAGCTTGTTCATATCTTCCTTCAAAGTTGCTTGATAATGTTGCTGTCAGCCTGTTAACATTAAGTTCAGTTGTTGCCATGATTGTTGCTAGTGTTCCATGCACCCTATGACCTTGCTCTTGCCATGCTTAACTTCACAAATATGCCTTCTTACTGTTGGTTGCCTTGCCATGCCATGTATTGCTTTGTGGTGAGTGGTACAAGCTCACCAACATGCCTTCATAATTCTGTTCCTGCCATGTATGAATCTGTAATATAACTTGCCATGTTTACGTGGGTGCCATCATATTTTCTGATCCTTTTTGGCTCATGGTCAGTAAGGGACTTTTGTTCTATGCATTTAGTAGTATCATTCCATGCCTTTGTTTGCCATGATAAGTTCCTGTAACATGTTGTTTGATAGCTCTGAACATTGCAACCTGATGTTATTTTCTGCAAAGTCTGAATTGTTATTGTTTGCAATCTTGCCATGTGTGTTTGAGCATGTTCTAGTGATTTCTGGAGATAGCTCAGTGTTCATGTTTTGTAATGCTTTACCTGTACATCATGCCCATGCCTTTTGTTTTCATATTGAGATGCTGTAGCATGTTGTTTTGGTGCTTGCAATATGCCTAGTTGCTGTTTTGGACAGCTTGTCCTTTAAACTTGTTTCATGTGTGTGTGTGTTGAACCGTTGCTCCGTTTTGAGTGTGCTCTATATGAAACTTGCTTGATTTTGCATGTAGTTTCATATTATCATGTTGCATCCATGTTTTGAGGTGTTTGCTTGATGTTTGTATGCATTTTGCATCAATGCCATGTTTAACTTGTTTTGCTCATATCTTCTAGGCTGTAGCTCCGAATTAAATGAACTCTATATGTATCTTGACTAGAATCTCGTGTAGATCATCTTGGTGCATCTTAACTTGCTTTTTAACAACTTGAACATAAGGTTTATCCAGATCTAGACCAATTTCGAAACTTGCATATAAGGACTTACCGGAATTGTTATATGTTGTTCCCGGCCTCATTTAAACTTGCCTTGATGTGTTGCTCTTGTATGCATCATCTCTTGCCATGAGTAGCCTCATCTAGTTTTGTCATGCATCATGTTTGTTGTGCATCATGTCTTGTCTATGTGTGGTGTGTTTACTATGTTGTGTGCTTCTTCTTGATAGTTCATGTTTCGTGCGATCGTGAGGATTCGTTCGTCTACGCTTGGTTCGGCTTCATCCGTTCGTCTTCTTCATGGACTCGTTATTCTTCCTTGCGGGATTTCAGGCAAGATGACCGCTACCCTGGATCTCACTACTATCATTGCTATGTTAGTTGCTTCGTTCTATCGCTTTGCTGCGCTATCTATCATTTACTCTTCAAGCCATCCCAAATTGCCATGAACCTCTAAGCTTTGATACCTTTCCTATGCAAACCGTTGTTTGGCTATGTTACCGCTTTGCTCAGCCCTCTTATAGCATTGCTAGTTGCAGGTGAAGTTGAAGATTGCTCCATGGTGGACAGGATTTTGGTTGGGATATCACAATATCTCTTATATTATTAATGCATCTATATACTTGGTAAAGGGTGGAAGACTCGGCCTTATGCCTGGTGTTTTGTTCCACTCTTGCCGCCCCTAGTTTCCATCATACCGGTGTTATGTTCCCGGATTTTGCGTTCCTTACGCGGTCGGGTGATTTATGGGACCCCCTTGACAGTTCGCTTTGAATAAAACTCCTCCAGCAAGGCCCAACATTGGTTTTACCATTTGCCTCACCACCACCTACTTTTCCCTTGGGAGTCGCCCTCTCGAGGGTCATCTTTATTTTAGCCCCCCGGGCCAGTGCTTGACTAAGTGTTGGTCTGAACTAGAGCCCTTTGCAGCGCCCCCTGAGGGAAACTTGAGGTCTGGTTTTAGTTGTACGGATTGCTCATCCGGTGTTGCCCTGAGAACGAGATATGTGCAGCTCCTATCGGGATTGTCGGCGCATCGGGCGGTCTTGCTGGTCTTGTTTTACCATTGTGGAAATGTCTTGTAAACCGGGATTCCGAGTCTGATCGGGTCTTCCTGGGAGAAGGTATATCCTTCGTTGATCGCGAGAGCTTATCATGGGCTAAGTTGGGACACCCCTGCAGGGTATAATCTTTCAAAAGCCGTGCCTGCGGTTATAGGCAGATGGGAATTTGTTAATGTCCGGTTGTAGATAACTTGACACCAGATCCAAATTAAAACGCATCAACCGTGTGTGTAGCCGTGATGGTCTCTTTTCGGCGGAGTCCGGGAAGTGAACACGGTTTCTGGGTTATGTTTGACGTAAGTAGGAGTTCAGGATCACTTCTTGATCATTACTAGTTGACGACCGTTCCGCTTGCTCTCTTCTCGCTCTTATTTGTGTATGTTAGCCATCATATTATGCTTAGTCGCTGCTGCAACCTCACCACTTTACCCCTTCCTTTCCCTTTAAGCTTTGCTAGTCTTGATACTCATGGTAATGGGATTGCTGAGTCCTCGTGGCTCACAGATTACTACAACAACAGTTGCAGGTACAGGTTATGCGATGATCATGACTCGAGAGCGATGTTTGCTTGTTTTGGAGTTCTTCTTCTGCTTCTTCGATCAGGGGATAGGTTCCAGGTCGGCAACCTGGGATAGCAGGGTGGATGTCGTTTGAGTTTCTATTTGTGTTTCATCCGTAGTTGGATGATGCTCTTATGTATTGTGATGTTGTATTCGAGTGGCATTGTATGCCTTATGTATGTATCCCCATCTATTATGTAATGTTGATGTAATGATATCCACCTTGCAAAAGCGTTTCAATATGCGGGTCTATCCTTGGTGGGACCTTCGAGTTCCTTTTGGATAGGGTTGCATATTGGGCGTGACAGTAGCACTTTGAGCCGAATACTCGAAAGTATCCAACTTGGGGTTTGTTACCGGTGAGGAGATCGTATGCCGTCTTGCCGAGTAGCTTGTGAAGATACAAGCGATTTGTTGCATGACAAGCTGTCTCAACCGCTTCTGCCCAAAAGTGCTTCGGCGTCTTGTACTCATCAAGCATCATTCTCGCCATTTCGATGAGCGTCTGGTTCTTCCTCTCAACAACTCCATTTTGTTGAGGTGTGTACGTAGCCAAGAACTCGTGTGAAATCCCTTCTTCGTCAAGAAAGGTGTCCACATTTGCGTTCTTGAACTCCGTTCTGTTGTCGCTGCGAACCTTCTTGATCTTCACTTCAAATTGGTTTTGGGCCTTCCTAGCGAAGTTTTTGAAGATCTTTTGGACCTGCGATTTATCATCGAGAAAGAACACCCACGTAAATCTGGAAAAATCATCAACTATAACTAGACCAAAAGAATTTCCACCGAGACTCTTGTAAGAGTTGAGACCAAAGAGATCCATGTGAAGTAGCTCGAGTGGCCTCTTCGTGGTCATGATGTTCTTCACGGGATGCCTTCCTCCAACCTGTTTACCTGCTTGACAAGCACTGCAAAGTCTATCCTTATCAAATATGACATCGTTAACTCCAAGGATATGATTTCCTTTAATAAGCTTGTCAAGGTTTCTCATGCCAACGTGACCTAGTCGTCTATGCCATAACCAGCCTTTTGAGGATTTAGCAATGAAGCAAGTTTTAGGTTGAGCCTTTTTAGTGAAATCAACAATGTATAGATCACCTCTACGCACATCAGTAAAGACCATTTTATGATTATCTCGATGAAACACTTGGCAATCTACTTCAGTAAATAGAACATTGAAACTGAAATCAGCAAGTCTAGATACTGAAAGTAATTTGTAACCAAGAGATTCAATGAGCATAACATTTTGTATGGAGCTATCATGTGATATGGCCACCTTACCAAGGCCAACCACCTTACCCTTTGAGTTGTCACCGAAAGTGACATACTTTCGAGGACTATCATTATCAGCAAGCTCACGAAACATGTCTTTATCTTCGGTCATGTGATCGGTACATCCACTATCAAGAACCCATTCCTTTCATCCTGACATATATCCCCGAAGATTTGCCATAAAACCAAAATGTCTCATTGCATCATCAAGATCGAAGTCACTATCATCATCCTCATCATAGTATCCATGTTCAACATCGTCATGTGGTGGATCAAATCCTAGAGAGGGTGATTCATTAGAATGAGTTTGACAATAATCTTGTCTATGAATTCTTATAGCTTCGGAAATAATGTCACTAATAATACCAACATTTCCTTTGGCACGCATAAGGTTTGTAAGCTCAAATAGACGATCACCAAACATAGGATCACTAGTATTCATTTTACTCAAAGCAATAGACTTATGGAGAATTTCATCTAGATTTTTCAAGGAATAATCTGGAAATCGTTCGTCAAGAAATTTCCATATGGTGTAGGCACACTTAAAAGTAGGCAAACATCCAATCAAGTTTCTAGGCAATCCTCTAATGATAAGTTCGACAGTTCTAAGATTCCTAACCATGTCAATTGACTCATCATGGGTTGGATGCATAGGATCAACATAAGGTGCACAAGGGCTAGCAATGTACTTGTTAAAATGATATTGATTGAAAATAACAAGCATCTCATTTTTCCACTCACGAAAATACTCTCCATCAAGAATAGGCACTCTATGTCTAAGACTCCCCAAAGTAGACTCATCCATCTTTCTCCAATGGTGATTAAACCAAGGCAATGGAGACCAATGCTCTAATACCACTTGTAGGACCTTGAGAAGAGGTGTCTAGAGGGGGGGGGTGATTAGACACTAAGTACCAAAGTTGCAGTTTTTAGCCTTTTTAAAGTATGAGTGGAGTTTAGGCACAAGTTTAACATTCACAACATATAGCAAGCAAGCATGCAAAGAGTATATGAGCAGCGGAAAATAAAGCATGCAACTTGCAAGAATGTAAAGGGAAGGGTTTGGAGGATTCAAACGCAATTGGAGACACGGATGTTTTTGGCGTGGTTCCGATAGGTGGTGCTATCGTACATCCACGTTGATGGAGACTTCAACCCACGAAGGGTAACGGTTGCGCGAGTCCACGGAGGGCTCCATCCACGAAGGGTCCATGAAGAAGCAACCTTGTCTATCCCACCATGGCCGTCGCCCATGAAGGACTTGCCTCACTAGCGGTAGATCTTCACGAAGTAGGCGATCTCCTTGCCCTTACAAACTCCTTGGTTCAACTCCACAATCTTGTCGGAGGCTCCAAAGTGACACCTAGCCAATCTAGGAGACACCACTCTCCAAGAAGTAACAAATGGTGCGTTGATGATGAACTCCTTGCTCTTGTGCTTCAAATGATAGTCTCTCCAACACTCAACTCTCTCTCATAGGATTTGGATCTGGTGGAAAGAGGGTTTGAGTGGAAAGCAACTTGGGGAAGGCTAGAGATCAAGATTCATATGGTAGGAATGGAATATCTTGGCCTCAACACATGAGTAGGTAGTTCTCTCTCAGAAATAGGATGCTGGAAGTGTAGGTTCAGTCTGATGGCTCTCTCCATGAATGAAGAGGAGGTGGAGGGGTATATATAGCCTCCACACAAAATCTAACTGTTACACACAATCTACCAAACTCGGTGGGACCGAATCGTTAAACTCGGTCAGACCGATTTAGCAAATAATGTGACCGTTAGGGTTTTAAGTGGGACCGGAATGCAACTCAGTGGGACCGATTCGGTTAGGGTTAGGGCATAACGTAATCTCGGTAAGACCGATTACACAAACTCGGTGGGACCGATTTTGGTAATAAGCTTTCCAGAGAGTTGGTCATGCAAACTCGGTTTGACCGATTATCAAACTCGGTGGGACCGATTTTGATAATAAGTTAACCAGAGAGTTTGCATTGTAATCTCAGTAGTACCAATTGCTCAAACTCTGTGAGACCGATTTTGATAATGGACATACATAGAGAGATTACAATCCCATCTCGGTGAGACCGAGATCCCTATCGGTGAGACCGATTTGCCTAGGGTTTGTGGTAGTGGCTAAGACATCCAAACTCGGTGGCGCCGGATAGAAAAAATCAGTGGGGCCGAGTTTGACTTTAGGTTTAGGACATATGTGTGGAAGTGGGAAAGTAGTTGAGGGTATTTGGAGCATATCACTAAGCACTTTGAAGCAAGAGGCTCATTAAGCAACACCTCATTCCTCCTTGATAGTATTGGCTTTTCCTATAGACTCAATGTGATCTTGGATCACTAAAATGTAAAATGAAGAGTCTTGAGCTTGAAGCTTGAGCCAATCCTTTGTCCTTAGCATCTTGAAGGAGTTCCCACATCATTTAGTCCATGCCACTCCATTGTTGAACTTATCTGAAACATACTAGATAAAAGTGTTAGTCCAACAAGAGATATGTTGTCATTAATTACCAAAACCACCTAGGGAGCCCTTGTGCTTTCACCTTGCAAACTACATGACCGGAATGGAGGCAACTAATTGTGCTGAGAATTTGAATTGCACGTTTCGTATTTCAAAATTTCCAATTAGAATAATAAATTATAGGCAAAAATAAAAAGAGAATAAACGGTCATGGAACTTTGCAAACGGTTCTGGCAGTAAAAGCGCTTGTGATGGATAGCCCAATGCCACACAATTTTCTACATCAAATCATGTGTGATGTAGTTAATGAAAGCAAACAGTTAACCAAGGCAGACCGTGTGTGATAGTTACACCTTTCACACACGAGCGTAAATATAAAACCGTGTGAGATGTACATCCGAACAGAAACGTTTTCCCTGGATTGACTGCGTGGGATGTACATAAGAATGGAGACGTATTCCTTGGATTGACTGTGTGTGATATACATACAAATGGAAATGATTTTCTGGGATTCACCGCGTGGGATGTACATACCTACAGAAATGATTTTCTTGGATTACCGTGTGGTATGTACATACCTACGGAAGTTATTGGGTTTCGATGCCTCGCCCGATTGCACACGGCCCCAGCTTGGGTCCCTACAGGGCCTATCCCCAATGATTTCTAGGTCGTGTGGGAAGGACACCCTATCGCACACACTCACTTGGCGATGGTTCCAAATGTCATCACGGAAAGGGGTTAAAAACTGTTTGTTTAGGACCGACATGCACCAGTGTTAAGTCATCGTCGTTGATGCTTGCGCGTTCCCGTAGGATGCATCCTACTTGGTTTCCATAGCACTTGTGAGGTTCTTTTGGCTCTAATGGCTCAAACTTGCCATGTGCCATCTTTGTGATCACTAGTCGTCAAATGCCGAGTTTTGTTAGGTTTACGTATCTTCTTCTTCTTCTTCTGCTTCTTCTTTTCGGTAGCGGCATCAGCGCTGGTACCTTCCCCGCCGGTATCTTCCCCACCGGTCTCAGCACCGCCATCAGTGTCGGCGCCATCAGTGTCGATGTCGGCGCCAATACCATCATCGAGGGCGACCTGCAAAACTTGGCTGTGCTTAGCATACAAAAAGCCGAGGTGCTGTTGTTCACCCTCATAATCCATCTCGTCTGCATCTTGGTCAGAAGGCCCGGTTTCTTTGTTGTTTGACATGTTTCCTATGATTAAGTCTCCTCGTTTAATTCTAAAACTACCAAAGATTGAAAAATGACATAAAAAAGACCTATGTTTGCCGGAATGTCGTTTCCCAACAAATCCCAGCACTCGATATGCCTACTTTCTAGCACAAGTCATGCCAAAATTCACGGAAAATTTCGGCATGACCTTTGCTAAATAGTGGACATATCAAGCGCCTGAACTTCACTGGAACGGAAATGAATCAACATTACGGCGAAACATAGGCCACTCGGATCATTTACCCCGCACATAATCATCATTTCCCAAATATGACATGTCCAAAACATCACATGCCCAAATGACATGTCCAAATTCCAAATATGACATGTCCAAATCACATGTCCACATATCACATGTCCACTTCAAATTTTCATATAGAAGGAAGAAAAATATAGAACTTGAAGAAAAATGCAAGAAGTCATTTTTCTTCACAATATTTGAAACTAAATTCAACCTACCTAAATTTAAAACTAAAAATAGCAAGAATTGCTTTAACTAAAAATTTAAACAACAACAGTTGCTTTAACTAATCTCTCCACTTCAAATTCTATTTTTTAAATAGAAACAATTGATTTAAGTAAAAAATTTAAATAGCAACAGTTGCTTTAACTAACCGACCACTTCAAATTCTGTTTTTTTAAAATAGCAACAATTGCTTTAACTAAAAAATTTAAATTGCAACAGTTGCTTTAACTAATCTGTCCACTTCAAATTCTGTTCTTTTTAAATAGCAACAACTTATTTAACTAAAAACTTTAAATAGCAACAGTTGCTTTAACTAATCTGTCCTAGGTTTCATATAATTCTAATTAACTAACTAGCACTATAAAATTTAAATAGCAACAATTGCTTTAACTAAAAAAATGCAAGAAACCTATATAATCAATTCTGTTTTTTCTTACACTAAAAAATAGCCTAGGGTTCATACTATTTCATACTAACTAGCACTAAATAGCAGAGAAGAGGGGAGGGGAGAGGGCTTACAAAGGGCGGAGAGAGAGATGGGGTCGGGGGAGACGGCACGGTGCCGAGGCGAGGCGGGGTCAGGGGAGATGGCACGACACCAAGGGTCTCCGGGGTCGGGGGCTAGCGCCAGGACGGGGTGCAGGGCTCCGGCGGCTATGACGGGGGAAGAGAGAGTGGGGATTTGGGGGAAGAAGAAGAGGTGGGAAGAAGCAGAGAGTGGGGATTTGGGGGGGTTAAGTCAAGATAGCAGTAGCACATTTCGGAAAAATGCGCTATAGCTAAGTTAGCTATAACGCGTTTATCTAGACAGCGCTACTGCTAACTTGACTAGCTATAGCTCTTTTTCAGAAAAGCGCTACTGCTATAACCAGTACCTATAGCAGTTTTCCTGTTTGTTTCTTCTATTTTATTTTCCTTTATTTTCTCTCCATTTTCTTTTCTTTCCTTTTTCTGAGAGCAGTGAACGAAGGGAAGGTGATATAATGTATATAACTAAGGCGATATATATTGCATCATTGGACGGTTAAGTATGTATACGAAATAGGAACATATATATATTACATCATTTGACCCATGCATAATGGTTAAGTGTGTACACAAAATAGGAACATATATATTACATCGTTTGACCGATAACGGTTCCTCAGCATTGACGTTTTTGTTTTTGAGTGAGCTTCTTTCCCTTCTTGTTTGTTGAAGAATAATTGAGCCCCTCACAGTGACTTTTCCTTTTCCATGGAGTACGATCTTTCTTAGGTAATGTAGTATTGATTCTTCTTTTGATGTATACTTCATCGTCATCGTCATCTTCCCTCATTGGGTTGCCGTACTGGTCGTAGTATTCATCGTTGGCGACTCCATCCATTCCAATGATGTTCCTTTTGCCTCTCCTCACGACAACACGGCTGGGATTGCATGGGTCAGTTATGAAGAAGCATTGTGTCACGTGCTTAGCGTGTACCCATGGCTCGTTTTTTGCGATAGCATTCACGATAGCACTCTTGGCGTCGGGTATAGTCATGGTAGTGAAATGCCGGTTTTCTCTTTCTACATCCTTAGCACATCTGACACGGAACATCGTCGTGTTGTGCCGTCCGGAGTAGTCAAGCTCCCAGATCTCCTCGACCCTTCCATAAAATCTCTCAGTTGCGCCATGTCGCTGCCGGTCATGCATTCCATCGCCACCCCTAAGTTCTGATCATCACTGTCCATATCTTTGGTCTCCGTGTAGAACGTGTATCCGTTGATATCGTATGCCTGATAGGTGACGAGGTTGGGCGAGGGGCCGGCATATATGATCAATCCGCCCTTAGAGCCCTCTTCTGGGGGATTAGCAAAAATATGCTCTTTGAACCAATACAGGAAAGTGGAGTTGTGCTCTCTAGTAATTTCGGCATCCGTCCTGCATACCCGCCGGTCACGATACTTCTTTGCGATAGTTGCTTTGTGCAGTGCCATGAAAGGATCTACCTGGTCTAGATGTTGTAGCACTACCAACTTTGCTCTGTCAAAGTCGTTGCATCAATCTGAGTAGGCCACATGTAGTTCCCTGTGACCGTTGGAGTGACCTTCTCCTTCGAGCCTCCCATCATGCTTGTTAACGGGCAAACCAACACCAAGTAGCTGGTCTGCGCCATATAGAAAATTCTCGCAGAAAGAGATGCACTCTTCTGTCAGATAGCCCTGAATGATGCTTCCATCCGGACGGGACATGTTACGAACGAATCGTTTGATGATCCCATTCATCCTCTCAAACGACATCATGTTGTGTAGGAATGAAGGCCCCGGGTCAATTATGTCGTCCATAATATGGACACATAGATGCACCATGATGTCAAAGAACATAGGCGGGAAGTACATCTCAAGCTCATTTAGTATCACAACGATATCTTCCTATAGCCTTCGGAGCTGCTTCACACTGATCAACTTTTGAGAGATGACGTCAAAAAAGTTGCAGAGATTAATAAGTGTGTCACGGATGTGCTTGTCCATTATCCCTCTAAGGGCAACAGATAGTATTTGCATCATCATCACATGATAGTCATGGGACTTCATCCCGCTGAACCTTTTCTTCTTCGTGTCTAGATATCTGCTTATCTTGCCACAGTAACAGGAACTAACTTCGACTCTGGTAAGGCACTTGAAGAATTGATCGATCTCAACCGGACTTAAGGTGAAGCAAGAAGGGCGGCAATAATCCTCTTCCTTTACTTTTTTGCCATTCTTCTCCCGCGCCTCTGTCTCTGTCCCTGTCTCTCTGACTTTTTACGGGGCGGCATATGCAGATCTTCCCTGATTTTCAAATCTTGCAAGTCTTTTCTTGCCTTCAACCCATCCTTGGTCTTATCCCGCATGTTCATCAGTGTTGCATGCAAGCTCTCAAGGACATTCTTACATATATGCATTTGTTCAAGGCAATGAGGTGTGTCGAGTTTGTGCTAGTACTCCAAGTCCCAAAAAACAAACCTTGTCTTCCATACCTTCAGCAACGGCTCTGGTGCCTTTTTCATCGCCTTCCCCGACGCGGGGCATTGTTCCCAGTTTTTCAAGAGCTCATCGATTTTAGCGCCGCTCCGCTTACGTGGAGGTCCTCAATGCCAAGCCTCACCATTGAATAGATCTCCACGGTTTCTCCACGGGTCTTCCTTCTCGAGCCATCTTCGATGCCCCATGTACACGATTTTCCCAGACCCGCCATCTTTCCTTGATGTTAGCTTCCGAGACGTCGTATCATCCATGCACCGCGTGCATCCGCAATATCCATACACACCTGGCCTGCGACATATCCATAACCGAGATAGTTGTGCACCATCATGATCAGCGGGGCTCTCATATAGAAACACTCGCCTTTGCTGGCATCCCATGTCTTGGCTGGTGTTTTCCATAACGTGTCTAACTCCTCTTGAAGTAGCCCCAGATACAGATTAATATTATTTCCCAGTTGTTTCGTCCCTTGAATCAGCATGCTCATGTGTATGTACTTCGACGTCATGCACAACCAGGGGGGAGGTTGTACATCCATACAAACATGGGCCATGTGCTATGGTTGGTGTTCTGGTTGCCAAACATATTCATGCCATCGGTACACACGCCGAGCACGATGTTCCTTGCATCACATTCGAAATACTGATATTCACCGTTCAACGCTCTTCACTGGCTTCCATCCTTGACGTGTCTCAGCTTCGTATCATCTCCATCATTGGGCTTCTTCCTCTCCCCGTGCCAGCGCATGAGCTTTGCTTCATTGGGATCTATGAAATACCGCTGGAGACGGGGAGTGATCGGTAAGTACCATACAACTTTCTGGAGAGATTTCTTCCCGGCCTTCTTGTATCGAGAAGCATTGCACACCGGACAACTTGTTTTTTCCGTGTGCTCCTTCCGAAAAATTATGCAATGGTTGATGCATGCATGGTATCTAACATGCAACAGATCAAGAGGGCACACAATCTTCTTGGCCTCATCAACAATAGTAGGAAATAGATTCCCTGCGGGAAGAACATCCTTAGGTACTTGAGATGCTCATCGAGGCTAGTGTTTGTCCATTTGTTTTTAGCCTTCGTCTTCAGGAGTTTGAGCATGAAACTCAAGTGGGTCACCTCAGGATTGCAACCATGATACAATGGAGTGTTCGAGTCTACCACCAGTTGCTGCATCTTGGCCTCCTCTCTAGAAGCAGCTCTCTCAGTACTCGTCTCCTTGCGAAGCAGTGCTTAAACATGAGGGTCCCGCACGATTGAACTTAGTATCGACAAATTCTGCGGTGTCGAGCCCACGTTCTCTCCACGCCATGTCCGACCCCTTCTCGACCTCCATGTCCGGCCCCTTCTTCGCCACCATGTCCGTCCTCTTCCCCGCCACCATGCCCGACCCCTTCTTCACCGCCATTAAAGATCATCTCTTCGTCTTGCCCCGTGGCATCATTGCCTGCCCCATCGGCGTCCTCTACATCATCATCCTCATCTTCAATTATCCACCGAGTATAGCCATCCATGAAACCATTTATGAGTAGGTGCGCTTCGACATGACGATCGTCATAGGGGTCAAGCCAAACTCGTCCTTTGCATCTTCGACACGGACATAAAACCTCTGTCAGGTTATTTTCTTTCATGTCCTGCCCCGCCGACCGTAACCACCTGTCCACCATCGTTCCACTGACCATCATGAATGCCTGCACGGTAATAATAAACAAATTTATTAGAAAAATGCATGCATGCATCCAAGTCATACAAAAATTTGGCATGACCTTCCCTAAAAATAGGACATATAGAGTTTGCCCGGAATTCGCCGAAACGGAAATAAATCGACATTTCAGCAAAACATAGGCAACTCACAATCACAATTCGGCGTCAACTCATGCCACACACACATTTTCCATCATATCACCCGATTATGTCATATCGCACACACATACACATATTTCCATTCTTGCAAAAGCATACATTTTTAATCACCTATCTCGAGATCGAGCACGCACTACTGCAGGATGTTGCTAATGCGACACTACAATTAGAGACCCTTCGACGAGACTGTGTGTGATGCAATAATTGCAAATGGTGGCGTAAAAACCCCGTCAAAAAAGGTGCAAAATATTTGCGATGATGGATGCATCAAACACGGTTCCAATTTTGGTTGCGTGTGCAATGATGGGCATACGGTTCAGTTCAATTAACTGTTTGCAATGAGGAGGAACAAAAGAAAAGGGCTGCCAGATGAAGGCGTGTGCGATGTACAACATACGGTTCACTCGGATGAACTGTTTGTGATGAGGCAGAATAACAAAAACGGACAGCCAGATGAAGGTGTGTGCGATATATGGCATACAGTTCACTCGGATGAACTGTTTGCGTTGAGCCAAGAGAACAGAAATGATTCAACTTAACAAGATGTGTGTGATACACGGCAAACAGGTCTGTAATTGGAAATGTGTGGGAAGACCGATAACAACAGAGACGATTCCTGTTAACAAGTCGTGTGTGTTGTGAGCAAACGATTGCTGGTATACAATTGTCAGTGATTGATGAAATCATCACCGATGGGTTCCATTGTTTAGTCCATGTGCGATGTGATTTGCTCTGTCTACAGAGCATCAACATATATACTTAAAAAGACAACATTGCATAACCAAATTAAGCATACAATTACACAAGTGACTACACACATAACATTTCCACACACCAAAGTAAGCAATTACATGCATACTAAACTAGGAGAAACGAGTATCTAATCATCTACTTCTTGTTGGGATGATGCTTGCCATTGCTCTGCTTCCGGCTGGATCCCTGGCCGTTTTGGGGAAGGAGGCACTTCCTCATGTCAACGATCCGCCTGTGCATGTCGTAGCTCGTGTACGCCTCCTTGGCCGCCTACACGACGTGAGTTTTGTCGAGTTTATCCATCCAGGCCGAGTGCCAGGCACGCTTGTCCTTGTTGCAGGAATCCTTCATGTCTCTGTAGTAGGGGTCGATGATGGCCTTGGCGAGGTGAACCTGTTAGTCCTTCTCATGGCCCTTGCTCCCCCAGATCTTGTATTGTCCCTGGATGTCGACAAGATTCTGGGAGGCGATGTCCAGATTCTCGCGCACCTTTACATTTGGTGATGTCCATCGTAGTGAACATGTAGTGGGGGCTATTGAAAAACTTGGCGAAATGCTCGCAAGGCCTTGTGGCCAGGCAGTAGTGATAGACGAGGATGTGGTGGCGCACGCACATCTGGGCGACAACGACCTTGGGACGAGACCCGACATGAGCGCGAGTGTACTCGAGGTCGAACCCAACCACCTTGTACTTCTCCTCGGCAAGCAACGACTCCATGATGTGGAAGGAGTGCTCCACCCAGACCGGGTCGTTGGTGTACACCACTGAGAGGTCCATGAACCTTCTGTGGGTGTCCACCACGGCACACATGGTGAACTGCTACTCATCGTCGGTAGCCGCTCAGAGCGCAATTAGCGCTACGCAGGATACCCTCTAAGAACTTGTCGTGGTGGGTGTGCTTCTTGCAATGGTGGGGCGCGATCGAAAGGTTGAGGAGACACAAGGCTTAAATGGCCACTATAAAAAATGGGGGCCAGCCGGCCTGCAATCGTCATGTCTTGTCACGACGTTCATAGCGAAGGATTCCAGTGCACGCTTGACAACACCGCACTACACGCGTTTCATTTGACCACGCGTGGGCTTGAAGAGGCGCCAAATGTATTATCGGTGAGCCTATTCCCGCGGTACCGTGCAGTTTACCACACAAGCTTCCCGCCCGGATAGTTTGGCCACACGTCAGTTAGAAGAGGGACAAATTGTGGGCGTTTATTGGCGAAAAGATTTGTAAAAATGAAGTGTGTGGAATGACTTTGGTCATAAGTTTACCCGTGGGTGATGAGGTCAAAGTTTCACACAAGGGTGAGGATGGACACTTGAGTGCGATAATTAATTCTGCGCTCTACAGGGCACACGATGGAAGAAACCAACTGTGTGCAATAATGTCGAAGATCGCAGCCGAGTTAATTAGCTATACAGATCATGTGCTGCGAGATCGACAAGGTAAAAAAATTCGAGAATGGTTAATAAAATCTAAGACCATTGCATATTAAGGTCAAAATAGTGCTACCAATATACGAGTCTCATATGATGCCATTTCAATGATTGTACCACAAAAGCTCGAAATATTACAAGGTTCAAATTCGAGAGTTATATGGCTCAAATTCAAAGATTACAAGGTTCAAACTGATATTAGAAATGAAATTTAGCTCATCAATTGCAAACGCTCATGCTGATCCGCTGAACATGGATTTCAGAGAGGTTCAAACTAATATTAGCACTTCTAAGTCTGGTTTTGAAACCTCACGATTTTTGCAAAGGGGTCAGCCACTGAGAAGTCATGTATGGGGTTGACACGATGACTTCTGATTACTCTGTCATCTGAAGTTCCAAAATGAAATTCAACATTTTTGGAGCCTATTCCATTCTGCCACAGGTGCCGGCGCTGATCAACAAACCATTCATTTTTGCGACATAAATGTAGGGCAAACCTCATTACCTCAGCACCCTTGCTCTGACACAAAGAACCTGGTGAATATAATCTCCGGTAAGGTCCCTCGGTAGGAGTTCAAAGTAATTTCTGAGAGATGCAGATCTAGACATTCGACGCGACTGTTATATTGTATCACATTATCCACCACTGGGCCTAATCTTATCTGCAAAAGAAGAAAACGTCTTAGTGCCTACATGCAATTTTGAACACTACTACAAGCCTATTTGGTTTGTAGGATTTGTAAAATGCACTAACATGCCATCTTCGATCTGACATGATTAACATGGGTGTCGGTGTCAAAACCAGCGGATCTCGGGTAGGGGGTCCCGAACTGTGCGTCTAGGCGGATGGTAACAGGAGACAAGGGACACGATGTTTTTACCTAGGTTCGGGCCCTCTCGATGGAGGTAAAACCCTACTCCTGCTTGATTAATATTGATGATATGGGTAGTACAAGAGTTGATCTACCACGAGATCAGAGAGGCTAAACCCTAGAAGCTAGCCTATGGTATGATTGTTGTTCGTCCTACGAACTAAAACTCTCCGGTTTATATAGACACCGGAGAGGGCTAGGGTTACACAGAGTCGGTTACAATGGGAGGAGATCTTCATAGCGCATCGCCAAGCTTGCCTTCCACGCCAAGGAAAGTCCCATCCGGACACGGGACGAAGTCTTCAATCTTGTATCTTCATAGTCCGGGAGTCCGGCCAAAGGTCATAGTCCGGCCATCCGGACACCCCCTAATCTAGGACTCCCTCAGTAGCCCCTGAACCAGGCTTCAATGACGACGAGTCCGACGCGCAAATTGTCTTCGGCATTGCAAGGCGGGTTCCTCCTCCGAATATTTCATAGAAGATGTTGAACACAAGGATAGTGTCCGGCTCTGCAAAATAAGTTCCACATACCACCGTAGAGAGAATAATATTTACACAAATCTAATCTGCTGACGTATTCCGCAGTGTGACATCACGCTACGGTCAAGCCTTTATTCGTTTTGTTTTACTGTTCCACCTCAGCGCGTTCAGCGAGGCGGTTTCCTTGGCACGTCTTGTCAAAGCAGAGATCGTGTCCCCTTATTTCGGAATTCTCATCAATACGGGTGTGGGTAACCCAACCGCGCCATTAATCATGGCGTTTGGGAGATAAGCGAGTTTTACTAGGCTGGTGGGGGCTCATAGTTTCGGCCGCCCATATAAGGGGATAAGGATCTACCCTTTCCATCTACGCCTTCTTCCTCCTTTGCTTATCTATTCCTGCGCACTCGAGCTCCAGCGCCCAAGTCCGCACTTCCCACCTCAACCTTCTCCAATCATGTCCGGAGCGGGAGGTAGATGGATGGCCTCCACCATCACGGGGGGCACATCAAAAAGTTGAGGAAGGCCGGATACTTGTCTAACGACATCGCGCATCGGCTTCCAGATGAGGGGCAACTCATCCCCACCCCTGGGCCCCATGAGCGGGTGGTGTTCCTCACCCATTTCCTCTGCGGACTGGGCTTCCCACTTCACCCATTTGCCCGGGGGCTCATGTTCTACTACGGCCTGGATTTCCATGATCTGGCCCCGAACTTCATCCTCAACATCTCGGTGTTTATCGTCGTGTGCGAGGCCTTCCTCCGCATCCAGCCTCACTTAGGCCTATGGCTGAAGATCTTCAGTGTCAAGCCGAAGGTTGTGAGCGGCCGACAAGCGGAGTGCAGAGGCACCATGGTGGGCAAGATAGCCAACGTTACATGGCTCGAGGGCGCCTTTGTGGAAACCATCAAAGGGTGGCAATCGGGGTGGTTCTACATCACCGAGCCGCGTGACCCTGAATGGGCAGTGGCCCTCGAATTCCGATCTGGCATCGCCACACGACTCACCTCATGGAAAGAGACGGGCCTATCATGGGGTAATTCGGCAGAGGTGACCGGACTCCAAACCTGCGTCAAAGATTGGATTGACCGGAAGGTTAAACTCGTCAACATAGTCCAGGTAATGCTCTTCCGCCGGATCCTCCCATGTCAACAGTGGGCTTTTTATCTGTGGGAATTCGACCCGGCCCAGCACCAAACTCTGTCTAGGCTCTTCGACACAACGCACGAAGATGCTTGGAAGGTGCTTTTCAAGAGCTCCGAGGTTCCCCCACCCATTACTGAGGATCGCGGATTCTGCGCAAAACGCCAAGCCAGCGCGGTAAGCCTGTTCCATCTTTTACAGAATACTTGTTTTTCATAGTTTGACTCTATGCGGGATCTAAGCTCCCGTTCCTTTGACAGGACTGGAAGAAGACGTCCGGACAGTTTAACTGTCCAGCTCCTTTGCCCGAAGGCCCAACAGATGCACGCTTGACGAAGCTGCTGGTTCCGGCACCTCACGTGGTGCCGGAGAAGAAGGCCAAGAAGAAGGTCACGGGGACTCGAAGGAGTTCCTGACGCCTGGTGGTGTCAGATTCATCGCCCGACGACCCCGAAGCGCCCTCCGCCTCCGAAGACGAGGAGGAGGAGGAAGAAGCCTCTCCCCCTCCAACAGGGGGAGGAAAGAAAGGAAGGCCGCCCCAACTAGGGAGGCCGGAGGGTCCAAGAAGGGGAAGACCCTTCTTCCATACTACGCCTCCGATGCCGAAGACGGCGGAGAGGAGTGGCCATCCAGGGCCAAGCCCCTGGCAAAATCGTAAGTATCCGGGTACCAGAATAACTCATGGCATTCCTTTATTGCACAGTACCTTCTAATGCCGAATACCATCATGCAGTCCGCTCAAGGCTCAGCTCGACGATTCGTCGAGCGGCTCCCTGGATCTGTCGGATGTGAATAGCGCTTCACTCCCGACGGCCTCCTCCCCTCGCCCTACGGACGATGCCGAGGTGGAGTCCCAAAAGGGACTAAACCAGGAGGAGGTGGTCCTGGAGGCGCCGCAAGGCGACCTCCCGGACTCCAGGCCCAAAGGGGGTGAAGCCCTAGAGGGATCTAAGTCCGGCCCTGGGCCGGACACCGCTCCGGAGCCTTCAGTGGTTCCGGAGTCCGTCAGGCGGTCCCTTCGCAAGAAGGGCAAGCCTACGACACCGGCGGCCTCCGTCCAACCGGAGGCGCCGGACAATTTGCTAGAGGTGCTTAACGGCACCTCCATCAACGAGGAGCACCGCACTGTTATGAGTGCGGTGATTCAGAAGGTTCAGTCTGCCAAGAGCGGGCTGACAGAAGCCTGTACCAGCCTTCTAACAGGCTTTGAGGTATGTGTTTAAACATATAAAAATGTTACCGCATAGACAGTAGCCCCTGATGCTCAGTGTGGTGTTCGGAAAGAAAAGCCAGACTCAGGATCTAAAAAAGATATACGCAGGAGTCTAACATAAGTATGTCAATATGGGAATGCAGGCTGCGCTGCTGACCTCTGCCGCACTGACTGCGGAGGTCGATGCATTGAAGCAGAGCCTCGAGCAGTCCGAGGACGAGCTCGACCGTGCCAAGAAGCAGCTCGAGGACAAGGAAGGTATGTAATACCTTATGTAATTGTATATATAAATACCTGGTTGCAAATGATGGTAGGACCAACGTGAATATTCCAGGGGCCAAAACCGAGGTGGCGACCCTGAAGGAAGCGCTTTCCAAGACCAAAGACAATGCGGCCATGGAGCGCTCAAAGTGAGAGAAGCAATAGGCGCGGGTGGTGGAGGTGCGGCAAGAGCTCAGTGCTCTCGTGAAGAAACATGAGAGTTTAGAGCTTGACTCGAAGACTCGAGAGTCCGAGCTTGCCCAGGGCGCTTGAACGCGCCAAATCTGCCAAGGCCGAAGCACATAAAGCCCTCCAGGAAATTGAGGCGATGAAAAGGATTGCGGCGGGTAAGGCATTCTTTATGCAAAGCAAGCACGTGAAAGTAAATTACCTGTTACTTACCCGCATCCGGAGCTCTCTAGGAGCATTCGCGGATCTTCCCCGCAGTGTATCCGATGCCGCCGCATTCTACCGGGCCGAGGAAGGAAGCTCGACGGGGAAGGTGTTCTGGTACCAGTATGCTGAGGCCGAATCCCCAGTGCCCTTGAGCGACCAGCTGAAGCAGCTGGTCGAGCTTCATAAGGCAGCCAAACAGGCCATGAAGGGCCTGATAGGCCGGCTATGGCCTGATAGGCCGGCTATGGCCTGGGGAGGTCATGCCTTTGAGCTACTTTGGGCTGGTGCGGCGGCTGGTGGATGCCTGTCCATGGCTTGAAGTCATCAAGCGTTCCGTGTGCATCGAGGGTGCCCGCAGGGCTTTTGCCCGTGCTAAAGTGCACTGGGGCAAGCTGGATGCTGAGAAGCTGGTGAAGGATGGGCCACCGGAGGGAAGGAGCATCGCAGGCCCGAGATGTATTATGAGGGCGTCCTGAAGGGTGCCCGTCTTGTAGCAAATGAATGTACCGGGGATGTAATTTTTGAGTAAACTCGCTCTTGTTTATCCTATGCGCTGAAAACTTGTTCATATGCGCTAAGCAACGCATTTTGAATTTAAAATATTACCTTCTGTGCGGCCGTTTATTAAATCTGAGAGATGCAAGTCGTCGGCTTCTACCCCCATGCCACGAGTGCTGGGGTGTTCGGGATAAACCTGAGCGCTCTTGTTCCCATTCTTGGGTCCATCTAGGGAGGCGCTCAGCACAACGAACAAGGCCATCGGACTTATAATGCTTTATCACTCTCACTTAGCCATAGAATTCTATAATTTTAAATTTCGGCGAAGCCCCTAGTATTCGGAAGACCGAGTTCGGGGTGCTATCCACGCCTAGGCCAGGTAAATCCAGCTCCTCGCTCTAAGCGGCATAAGTCTTTAGGGACTCGAAAAACCTCTCGAACAGCGACCGGTCTCTTGCCCTATCATGACGGACAGTTTTAGCTTTCTCTACTTAGGTGTTAACCCAGCTCAACTGGGGCACAATCGCAGTAGTTCTCCCAGCGCTACCTTAGCCGACATTGCGGAACGTAAGGTACCAAAACATGGGAGCCGGGCAAACCCAACTATTGACCCAAGACATGATTCGGAGCCGATGCATATAATGCTATAAGTTCGTGGTGCCGCACTCATGAGAGTGTCCGGTCTTCTCACACCGTATTATGGGGTACTTAAGCCCCTGGTGTATTGGCCGTACCAAAGTGTACGGTTGCATAATGTCATGATTGAACATATTTATATAAAAATAAATGAATACAATAACAGACAGGAGCTATGTATTGTTTATTAAAAAGGGCTGCTATGAAAGCAGAACGATACAAATAGTGCGATAAGCAAGAGATGGGATTATTTGACATGTCCCCCCTCCAGGGGCAAGCTGCGAGACTTTAAGTAAAACAGGTATTTAGCTCGTTATAGAGACCACCTGGACATTTGACGTGGCTTGTTGTCTCCCTGGCTGTTGCATCGTGTATTTGGCGAGTGTATTGCCAGACAGGCCTTCCGAATAGTTGGGTCCTGAAAGTATATAAAAAAAGAAGAAACGGCAAAATTGGGAGCCCCTAGTGCGGTTGAGCCGCGTTCTGGGCTTGCCGTGGTTGTGCCCCTCCCCTTATGCCCATGGTATTTCCATAGCATAGTTATGTATGCGTGGTACCGCTATCGCAATCTCGCGAGGGCTGGGGTTGGGGCCGCACTGCTATGCTTGCTCGGAACGTGCCAATCGGATTGGAGAATTGCCTTGAGAGGCTACTTTGTACTTCCGCCGCCAGGGCGGCTGTGTGCTCCTCTATTCGGAGAGAGCATTCGGTGTTACCATTGACCTTAATGACTCCCCAAGGGCCTGGCATCTTGAGCTTGAGATATGCATAGTGCGGCACCGCATTAAATTTTGCGAATGCGGTTCGTCCGAGCAGGGCGTGATAGCCACTCCGGAATGGGACTATGTCGAAGATTAACTCTTCACTTCGGAAATTATCCGGGGATCCGAAGACCACTTCGAGTGTAACTGAGCCTGTACAACTGGCTTCTACACCTGGTATGACACCTTTAAAGGTTGTCTTTGTGGGTTTAATCCTTGAGGGATCTATACCATTTTTCGCACTGTATCCTGATAAAGCAGGTTCAGGCAGCTGCCGCCGTCCATGAGGACTCTAGTGAGGTGAAATCCGTCAATGATTGGGTCTAGGACCAATGCGGAGAATCTGCCGTGACGAATGCTAGTGGGGTGGTCCCTTCGATCAAACGTGATCGGACAGGAGGACCATGGGTTGAACTTTGGGGCGACTGGCTCCAACGCATAGACGTCCTTGAGAGCACGCTTCCGCTCCCTTTTGGGGATATGGGTTGCGTATATCATGTTCACCGTCCGCACTTGTGGGGGGAAGCCATTTTGTCCTCTGTTGTTCGGCGACCAGGGCTCCTCCTCGTCATCGCTATGCAGCCCCTTGTTTCTGTTTTCGGCACTTAACTTGCCTGCCTGCTTGAACACCCAACAATCCCTGTTGGTGTGATTGGCTGGTTGTTCGGGGGTGTCGTGTATCCGGCACGAGCGATCGAGTATCCGGTCTAAACTGGATGGGCCCGGAGGATTTCTTTTGAATGCCTTCTTCCCTGACCGGGTTTAGAGCCTCTGAATCTGGCATTAACTGTCGTATCCTCAGTATTATCGCTATTGATGTGGCGCTTGTGCTTGTTACGATGTGACCTGCCATTGTTGTCCTTGGTATCTGAGTTGCCAGGGCTCTTGGTGATGTTATTGCTACGAGCTAGCCAGCTATCTTCTCCTGCACAAAAGCGGGTCATGAGTGTTGTGAGGGCTGCCATAGATTTCGGCTTTTCCTGTCGTAGGTGCCGGGCAAGCCATTCGTCTCGGATGTTGTGCCTGAAGGCTGCAAGAGCCTCTGCGTCCGGACAGTCAACTATTTGATTTTTCTTGGTTAGGAACCGCATCCAGAATTGTATGGCCGATTCTTCTGGCTGCTGGATTATGTGGCTTAGGTCATCGACGTCTGGTGGTCGCACATAAGTGCCCTGGAAGTTGTCAAGGAATGCGGATTCCAGGTCCTCCCAGCAACTAATTGACTCTACTGGCAGGCTGTTAAGCCAATGCCGAGCTGGTCCTTTAAGCTTGAGCGGGAGGTATTTGATGGCGTGTAGATCATCACCACGGGCCATGTGGATATGAAGGAGATAATCCTCAATCCATACCACAGGATCTGTTGTGCCATCGTATGATTCGATGTTTACGGGTTTGAAACCCTCGGGGATTTGATGATCCATTACTTCATCTGTGAAGCATAGTGGGTGTGCGGCGCCCCTGTACTGGGCTATATCGCGACGTAGCTCGGATGAGCTTTGTCTGTTGTGTTCGGCCTGGCCGTATGTTTCATATCCGGCATGACGGTTACCGTCATGTGACGTGGGGCGCCCACGCGATCCATAGATTGATCTTGTTTGCCTTTGCTTATCCTCCAATATGTCTCGCAGGTCTCGTGCGTTTCCCCTTGCCCTGGTATTTTTTGAGCGGCGCTGGCGTGCGGCTTGAGTTGATGGCCGAGAGGCCTCTCTGTCACGGCCATGGGGTGGCCAATCAGCCGCATCATACGCTGGTGATGTGGGTTTAATTGCTTCCTCCTCTAGTTGGGGTAGCAGCCTGCACGTCGGTAGCTCTTGGAGGGGTGTTCGAGTTTATACTCTTCGGCCGCCAGGACTTCAGTCCATCTGTCGGCTAGCAAATCTTGGTCAGCTCTAAGCTGCTGCTGTTTTTTCTTGAGGCTGCTTGCTGTGGCCATAAGCCTGCGTTTGAAACGCTCTTGTTCGACGGGATCCTCTGGCACGACAAATTCATCGTCATCAAGGCTTGCCTCGTCTTCGGAGGGAGGCATGTAATTGTCGTCCTCGACCTCCCTGTCTGCCGCTCTCTCATGAGGGCTGGCTTCTCCGTCCTCCTGTGCTGAATCCTGCTGGAGGGGGTTGTCTTCGGCACTGTCCGGGTTGTTGTTATCTCAAGTGTCGGACTCGCCGTTTTTGCTTTGGCGGGATTTGGAGCGGCGCCGCTGACGTCGGCGCTTAGGTTGCTTCTTGGAGGGGTCATCCTTCGTTTTTTCATCGACATTCCCTGCTTTTGGGGTGTCCACCATGTATATGTCATATGACGAGGTGGCTTTCCAGTGCCCTATAGGTGCTGGTTCTTGTTCTTCTCCTTCATCGGCGTCCATACCGCCGATGTCTTCGAAGTCGAAGTTGAGCATGTTGGTTAAATCGTCGACAATGGCTACGAAGTGGGTGGTGGGTGGGTTTCGAATTTCTTCGTCGTTCGCATCCCAACCTTGCCGACCATAGTACGGCCAGGGCTCTCCTGACAAAGAGAGGAATTTTAGTGAATTCAGGATGTCGCCGAAGGGCGAGTGCTGAAAGACGTCCGTGGCGGTGAACTCCATGATCGGATCCCAATTGGGTTCGATCGGAAGGGGTGTGGAAGATCCGGAGTCCGGAAAGGAGTCTGGCGTCTTGGAGTCACAGGCCTCATAAAGGACTAGGCTGGTATTCGGCTCTATCACCGTAGAGATTGTAGCTTCCGGGACGGCGTCCAACCGTTCGTCCCCGATTGGCGCGGTCGGCTCCGAGCTAAGGGTCGGAGCAAACACCTGAGCGGTGCTCTGAGCGCTGTCCGGCGGCAGAGCTAGATCGTGCCCGTCGTGACAGTGCGGCGCCCTCGGCCGTGGCTCGAATCCGTCGAAGATCAAGTCCCTGCGGATGTCGGCTGTGTAGTTTAAGCTTCCAAATCTGACCTGATGGCCAGGGGCGTAGCTTTCGATCTGCTCCAGATGGCCAAGCGAATTGGCCCGCAGTGCGAAGCCGCCGAACACGAAGATCTGTCCGGGGAGAAAAGTCTCACCCTGGACCGCGTCGTGGTTGATGATCGAAGAAGCCATCGAGCCTAAAGGTGACGACATAGAGGAACTCTCAATGAAAGCACCAATGTCGGTGTCAAAACCGGCGGATCTCGGGTAGGGGGTCCCGAACTGTTCATCTAGGCGGATGGTAACAGGAGACAAGGGACACGATGTTTTTACCCAGGTTTGAGCCCTCTCGATGGAGGTAAAACCCTACTCCTGCTTGATTAATATTGATGATATGGGTAGTACAAGAGTTGATCTACCACGAGATTAGAGAGGCTAAACCCTAGAAGCTAGCCTATGGTATGATTGTTATTCGTCCTACGGACTAAAACTCTCCGGTTTATATAGACACCGGAGAGGGCTAGGGTTACACATAGTCGGCTACAATGGGAGGAGATCTTCATATCGCATTGCCAAGATTTCCTTCCACGCCAAGGAAAGTCCCATCCGGACACGGGACGAAGTCTTCAATCTTGTATCTTCATAGTCCGGGAGTCCGGCCAAAGGTCATAGTCCGGCCATCCGGACACCCCCTAATCCAGGACTCCCTCAATGGGCATTTGATTACATTCTAGAAAAATGTAGCCTTCTTCACAAGAGGTTGGATTGGATGAAAAGTTCCCTAAGAAAACTAGTACAGATGAATCCAAAGGAGAAATGCTTACTGATTGTAACCATATGGATCAAGCAACCAATATGGGGGGGGGACAAGTATGTACTGAAACCTCCAAAAGAATCCTTCAGAAATTATAGTACATTGTCATTGTAAACTTGGAAAAAGGTGTCACAAATTGAACTCCCTTATGGTTAACATTTAACAGGAAAGGAACATCACCTCGAGAAGGAAAGCATCTCAGGAAACTGACAACTTGCTCCAGGTTGGGGCCGATAGATTCTAGTGCCAAGACCTTCACTGTGCGCAGTTTCAGGGTCAAGCTTGTCGGAATCATTTTCTGAATGATAGACGAACAAACATCTTCAAAATTAGAAATAATGTTAATTTGTAGAAGGAGAGGCAGAAGGCAGCTGTTGTACCTGAACGGGCGTGGATCCAATAACAAGTTCGGAGTATTTGTCAGACGAGTAGCCCACCACTGTCAATTTGGGCACAGAAATGACATTGATTCTTGTTGGACCTTCTTAATCAACAAAAGTAATCCCTCAAGTGCAGGTGTGTCCTCAATGACCATACTGTGGTACACATCTTGTGATGTCTTCCTGCCGCACCAGCAACAGACGTAAATAGTCCGCAGAGTCATGGAGGTGATATGGAAGGTACTAAGCCCATTGGTCGCCTGAAGACGACGGTACACAAGTGCAGTACAGCCACGGAGCAGGCTCTCCATGTCACCATTTGAGAGGCAGACGGTGACGAGCTCGAGGTGCTTCAGTCGTGGTAGAATAAGAGCGGGTGTGTCATTAAGGGGGGGGGGTATGGCAGTTCCCGAACTTGGCGATGCGCAGCATGGGTGCAAGGCGGAGCGCGGACGTTGGCAGCGAGTGCATATTCCCATCATTAAAAAGTGAGCTCCTTGAGCTGATCTAGGGCGGGGGATCGGAACCAGTCGTCAAGCTTGGCTCGGTCCTTGCCGTTGGAACGGAACTTTCCCATTCTAAGGCCTCTGGTTGGGCCAAGGTGACTACCGAGGATCTTGGAGAACGCATCGAAGCTTTTGTGATAGCCATGGCAGAGCTCGTGGGTGTCGATGAGGTTGAGATGGCTGGAGTTCCATAGGGGGCGCCACCGCCGAGAAAGGACGGTTGTCCGTGCCCCATATTTGATTGGGAGGAGGGAGATGATGACTGTTAACATATCACCGGGGAGGCTGCTAATGAAGTCTAGGCCTGCTGGAGTCGCTTGCGGTTCTAGCTCGCCCCGCCTCCGCTTGTTGGCAGCCTCGTTCTTCACCTCCGGAGTCTCCTTGTCAGCGACGCTTTCTCATAGAAATGGGAGTACAGGGAATATTTAGTTAAAACAGGGCAATAGAAAAGTGTATTGGTAACTAGAAGTTATTAGGTAGAAATCTATACCTACTAATAAAAGAAATAGGTATTCTTAGTCCATCATGCTATTTTGTAGAAAACCCCCTGATGTTTCTGACATGAAACCCGCAGTACATATCAAATGTTTTTTAAAATACTCATATCTTTTAAACTGTAACTTCAAATTTAACATATTATATATGAAATGTGATTAGAAAAATATGTAGAATCTAAATATGATGTTATTTTACCTATTAACAATTTAAAATACTATCTAAGATGCAATGTTAATCAACAATGCATTATTCGTCTTTTTCTTATGCCGGTACTGATTCAGATTGGGGATGAACACCTCAGCAAAATCAGGATTGAACATCAAATTGAATATAAATTTGTTAGAGACACCAATAAATAAGGGCATGCATGACAAGAAATAAAATGACCAAATAAAGATGGGATGTCCGCTATAAAATAAATAAAAGAGAAAATGCAGAGGAGATTCGATAAAGATGAGATATTACGCTATTCTCCTATATATATGAAGAAAAAAAAGAAGACATGCATGAAAAAAAGTAAAAATGAGGCATGCATGACAAAAAAATAAAATAAAGACAAGTTTGATAACAAATAAATAGTGATGAGACATGGACCAATACCTATGACATGTATGGCAAGAAATAGTGATGAAATAGGGGCGCAAGTACCCGCGTCAACATGAGACCATAAAAATGTTCTTTTCTAGACAAAAAAAATCTCTTTTTATGATTAAAAAATCATGTATCTTTTTAACAACCTTTTTAACTCTTCATGTATTTAGTAAATACCTACAAATTCTTAGATTATAGAACATTTTTTGTAAATTAAGAGCGTGTGGTATTTTTTCTCCCGTTGCAATGCACGGGCTTTTTTTGCTAGTATAGTAAGAAAAGGGAATAACAATTGGTTGCTTAAATACTACACAATTCATTTGACATTGCTGGGTAAGTCAACATGCAGGTAATTGAAAAGAAAACTTACTTTGAACAAAGTCTGAACGGATGATATCGTCGGGAAAGTTAGCATATATCTCATGACCAGACCCTTTTATGTGCAGTGCAATTCTAGTGCCTTCTTTTAGTTCCTAAAACTTAGAAATTTCTTTCCAAAAGCCAGTGCCAAAATAGGAGTCACCATGTTCATCAAGTCTTACAGTAGCAACGGTTGTAAATCCATGGTTTGTGTGCAGTATGACATCCCTGTAGTCTTGATTTATGTAAAGGGAAAGATTGTGCACTACAGATTCTGTTGCATAGCAAGGGACACATTGCAGAAAATGGTAGGATTGTTAAAGAAAATATGGTAACATGCAAATATGGGCCCAAATTGAAAGAACTGTATAGCAGTCCAAATCAAAGGACAAAAATCTACAATTAAACAGATAGGGTAAACATGATGTCATGGAAATATGAGAGTAATCGAAAGAACAATACACCATTAATTTGCCTAATATAGAAAGAAGAGGGGGGGGATCCCCTTTGACGTATATGGTGCATGTGGCACCTTTTATCAAATGTAGTAATATTTAGAATATGTTCAGGAAAGTAGGCCATGCCAGCCGATTTAGGGTGAGATTGAACATACTTCGCGCATCCTCAAGTCATCTGGTATGGTGAGATGGAATGTATGGCGGAGGCCGCAAGGTCCTGATGTGTTCGCACATTGTACACTCTATGAACGGAAGAAAACCCTCAAATCAGCTCGAATAAAAATGAATTCACGGCGATTTCGGCCGTGATTAAAGGAGGCAGATGAACTTGGATAAGAGATGAGATAATATCTCATTAAATTAGTTACCTTGTTGTCCATGAGAAAGAACCCTCAGTACGGCAGATTCGCCAACCGAGCGGAGCTGGGTCAACCACGAGCAGCGTCGAGAAAGTTGATGGCGATAGGCGGCGGCAAGTGGAAGTGGCGAAATGCGGTGGGCTTTGCCGGCAGCCTTACGACGGCGGCAGGCGTTGAGCTAAGTGGTTATGACCGCCGCGATAGGTGGTGCCATGCATAGACGCGGAGGAGCTTGTGCAGGTGTGAATGGGGACCAGAGGGGGTGGCGGTCGGGGTGAGGGTTTTTGTGACGTAGGGATGGTGAGGGTTTTCTTTTTTCTTTTTTCAATTGGGTGGTGTGGGTTTTCTGTCCCGCAAAGAATTTTGGAGGAGACCGTTTGCTAGATCCAACCGTGTGTGATTGATGCAACATGA
This sequence comes from Triticum aestivum, assembly GCF_018294505.1. NCBI lineage: Eukaryota > Viridiplantae > Streptophyta > Magnoliopsida > Poales > Poaceae > Triticum > Triticum aestivum. The sequence continues at coordinate 250,828,392 of NC_057798.1, forward strand.
AAAATGAAAGTCATTGCACACGGTTCCAATTTTGGGATCTGTGTGTGATTGATGTACTACCTCCGTCCTGGTTTATTGGTCTCCTTTGTATTTTTTACCAAAGTTTGACCAAATATTTAACTAATAAATGTTTATGCATGTCACCAAAAATTATATCATTGAACACTATGCTCAAATACCCATCCAACGATATAATTTTTGCTGACCTGCACTATCATTTTGTCAGTTAAAGCTTTGGTCAAAATTTAACACAAATTACAAAGGGGGCCAATAAACCAAGACAAAGGTAGATTCCATCAACCGAACTGATTGCATCCATATCCCATGGTTAGACATAAGTAAACATAGATTAAACATACTTAGACATAGATAATAAGCGTACACGTACACAAGCATAGTTCAGCCATAAGTACATAGTTCAACCATCATTAAGCATACTCAAGCGTTCATAGTTTGATCCCACATCTCATCTCACATGCCGGCACGATCCTGAAGCTTCTCTAGGTACTCGGCGTATGCATCGTGTTCCACCATGTGAGAATACTTCTGCTTGAAGGAGCCAACGGCCCGTCCTCTTGCATGCGCCAGAACACTTAGATATGCGTCATGAAGCTTGTGGTTGCAAAATGGGCATCGATAGCCATTGTTCCAGGTCCTAATATGCCTGTTATGCTTTCCCGCATAAAGCTCCCTCAGGATTTGCCTCTTGTACCTCCTCTGGCCATCTTCATCCTCGCTGTCCACATCGTCAGACAGCACCTATACAAATAGTAAAACAAATTTGGCATCAAATCAATGTTTACATGCTGTGAAGTAGGATTAGGAATTTATGGCTATTTATTTATACATATCCAAATATTATGGTTCGATTTTTAAGCACAGTCATCTATGTATAGACAAATCTTGAAGAAAATAATGGCACAAACATATGTAGGTCATTCAAAATCAATTGTCAAGTCCTGGCTAGGAATTATTAGCAGGAACACTAACCCTAGTCAGATTAGTAGCAGAAATCATTTGCATAGATGAAACAACTAATCACTTATCACTTGTACCATTCAAACAATCAATACACTACACAGATCTAACAAAACTTACTCAGATTTCATGGATTGGGAGAACATAACCATAGGATTTCTATTCCAAAAAGGTGGAGGCAGGAGTAACCAGAGAAACCCTATGATCTATTTGACACATGAATGGGTATAGATGACTAAGCAGTTGTCCTTCGTCACCGGAGTCATCGCTGGAGGGATCTATTTGACACATCAATGGGTATAGAGAAACCCACCAGAGAGGGGCCCCTGGGTGGGCACAATCCACCAGGGCGCGACCCCCTCTCCTGGCGGTCCCAGGTGGGTTGTACCCACCTGGTGGCCCCGCTAACGACCCCCCCTGATACTATAAAATCACATATTTCCATAAAAAATCAGGGAGAAAGAATTATCACGATCCACGAGACGGAGCCGCCGCCAAGCCCTATTCTTCCCCGGGACAGATCTAGAGTCCGTTTGGGGCTTCGGAGAGGGGGATCTTCATTCTTCGTCATCACCAACACTTCTCCATCGCCAATTCCATGATGCTCCCTGTCCGGAGTGAGTAATTCCTTCGTAGGCTCGCTGGTCAGTGAGGAGTTGGATGAGATTCATCATGTAATCGAGTTAGTTTTGTTAGGGCCTGATCCCTAGTATCCACTATGTTCTTAGATTGATGTTGCTATGACTTTTCTATGCTTAATGCTTGTCACATTGGGCCCGGGTGCCATGAACTCAGATCTGAACCGTTTATGAATTCATCATTATATCCATGTTTTAGATCCAATATCGCAAGTTATAGTCACCTACTACGGTTATGATCCGACAACCCCGGAGTGACAACAACCGGGCCCACTCTCGGTGATGACCGTAGTTTAAGGAGTTCATGTATTCACTATGTGTTAATGCTTTATTCCGGTTCTCTATTAAAAGGAGGCCTTAATATCCCTTAGTTTTCAATATGGACCCCGCTGCCACGGGAGGGTAGGACAAAAGATGTCATGCAAGTTCTTTTAATAAAGCACGTATGACTATTTACGAAATACATGCCTACATTATATCGATGAACTGGAGCTAGTGCCGTATCGCCCTAGGTTATAACTGTCACATGATGAATATCATCCAACAAGTCATCGACCCAATGCCTACGAATTTATTTATATTGATCTTGCTAAGTTACCACTACTATCATCACTTTTACACTTGCTACAAAATTACTGCTATCAGTCGAGAACCTCGTCCCGCACACATACCTGGGCGACGGTGATCCGCTGGTCCCTGTTAGGAAACGAATGGATGGGCATAAGGTCTAGTCCTATGACCTTGTGCTTTCTCGACCTGTAGGTACTGCTTGAACTCGGCGAGGCAGAGCTTCACTGAGTCCGGATCGTTGGTGTACATCACATTCAACTTGGTGCAGCCATAGGAATGAACGACGAACTCAAAGGGGAACTCCTTGCTGAAGTCCACAGCAGGCTCACCCCTCGGATCGCCATTGGAGTCTCTTTAAGTGAATGAGTGGGTAGGCGGCGGCAGTAGTTCGTTTTTCAGCTCTTGGGGAACTGGATTCAACAGTAAACTGAGTGTGTATAGGCGACAACAGTTACTACCCCTCCCTCGCCCGCTGCACGCCTGGCAGAAGATGCACCCTCAGCACATTCAAACACCTCCATTAAGAAACCTACTCCGGCAACACGTGTGTTCACGAACGGGTCTGTATTGGTACTGTAATAACAAGAGTTAGTGGTCACTTTACTTAAATTTAATTAGCTTTAATAGAAATTTATACTTAAAACAAGCAATGCATTGGCTCGTTCTATCAGTGCCACATGATCAACATGCACAACAATTAGAATTATTATTCTCAGGACGCACAAGATCAGCACATTTGTCACACTTTCACACAGATAATACTACCAAGTTTGAACTGTTTTTTATGGTTGTTGTCCTCTGCATCATCATGCCATGTTTCCCAGCTTGCAAGATTCAGAACCAACAAATAATATCCAAATAATAAGTACAACAAAAATGCCTACACATCGCATTGATTCCCAGCTTGCAAGATTCATAACCAACAAATAAGATTCAAATAATAAGTACAACAAATATGCCTACACATCTCATTGATTCCCAGCTTGCAAGATTCAGAACCAACCCATTAGAGCCTTTTGATAAAGTGAATATCAGGATTAAATCCATCTTGGCTAGCCGTGTCATACAACCGAAGAACTTGGCAAATGCTCTTGACCGTCACAACATCTGTAGTTGAGTATTCCTGTTTGCACAACACAAATAAGAAGAGCCTGATTACTATAATAATGGCACTCCTTGAACTCAACCTGCAGCTCCACTCGGATGAGGCCTGCCTTGAGTTCCATGATTCAATTCATGTGCCTTTTTCTGTAGTTCACCTGAAATGAAGCAAAGATTGCATCATTCGGCTAGCAAGAAGTACTTGCTTTCGTGAGATGGCAGGTTCTTCTTTAGTAGTTGCACTGAAATTGAGGAACATTAAGGTTGGCTGTCAGGCTCATGTAAGGTGCAACTATAATTTGATTATCCTTTTGTGAAGTTCCACTAAAATAAAGTGCCATTGTGGTGACAGTGACGGCTCATCTTGCAAAGGCTAATAAAATGTTGCACGAGATTACCAGTAGAATTTGATGGAGATTTTGGAAACTCCAATCACCATTTTGTGCAGTTCCACCAAAATTGAGAGATCTTGCCCACGTGACATTTTAGTTTAACTGCACAAGACACTCATTCCAAAAAAGGTGTTTTGTGCAGTTCACCAAAAAGTCACAATAGCAACAAGGTGAAATGGATATCCCTATCTGCACAAAAAGATAGAAAGTAAACAGTTGCTGGTCAATAAGAATATACGAAACATACACGAAATTAAAAGAAGCATCTTAATTATGTTCATGGCAGCCACACAAGGACAGTAGAAATTTTAAAACGTCAGCAATGCTTCATGTTACCGGAAGCATTATGATCAACAATGGCATTCGTCAAATATGGGATTACTTTAATGGTGGCATTGCTTGTTTACCAGATACAGTAAATCAATAGCAGCTAAAGAGTTGGTTTAAGGGCATGGGACCGTGGGGACACCAGGACACTCAGCAGCGTAAAGGAGCAACTTACTTATCATACTGGGGAAAACAGCAGGAGTACCATTTGAAACACAGTTTAATTGCATCATATCACTGGAGGCATTAGATTAACAATAACACTAGTTAGACATGTCCCTAAGGTAATAGTGTGATCGCTTCATTTTACATGCACCCTTACATTAACAACAACAAAAGGTTGGTATAAGGACATGCGATAGTGGACGCATCAACACAATGTACCTACAAGGAGGCATAAAGTGGTGATGCCGAGTTTGTTCATGCTTTGTGAGGGCAACAAATCTTATCCTGGAGACCTTTTAGTATGTGAGGGCAGCAAATCTAATCATTGAGACCTTTTACTATGTGAGGGCAGCAAATCTAATCCTGGAGACCTTTTACTATGTGAGGGCAGCAAATCTAATCTTGGAGACCTTTTACTATGTGAGGGCAGCAAATCTAATCCTAGAGAACTTTAACTATGTGAGGGCAGCAATTCTAATCCTGGAGACCTTTTACTATGTGAGGGCAACAAATCTAATCCTGGACATACTCTGTTGATTTGTCCACCAGCCGCCACTTTCTATCCTTTTTTAACCAATAATAGATCCATTCCTTATCCAGTTTGTACTGCGTTTTCCCATTATTTCCCTTTTCAACCAAGAGACTGGTTGGGTATCCGGTCTCTACTACTTTCACCATATTATTTCCTCTTTGAGTCAAGTCCTAGTTTCATGCTACAACTTTTCCCCCTTTCTTCGTTGTTTGAACCAAGTCCTAGATTCGAATGCATGAAGTAGCTTTACCTCTAATAATACTAAAAATTTAGGTGGCTTTGGAAGAGCTGATGGGAGTAGAAAAAGATGCACATGCAGACACGTGGGGAGCTGGGGCAGTAGAGCAAGGCCGCTTTCGAAGAACTTATACCTGAGGGTCATCGGGATGTCGACGGTGGCAAGTCGAATCTGCACACAATACAGCAGGGAGGAAGAAGGGTCGGAGGACCTCCCGAGTCGGCGTTGTGTCGGAGAGAACGACACAGGCAGAGGATCGAGCCCCTCCGGCAGTTGTGAGTTTCCTCCCTTGCCGGCGATGACCACATGAATGATGCACCTAGTCCTCTACACACCAGCCGAAGGGATCCCGCCGGATCTGTGACTAGCGGTGAGCAGAGAGAAAATGTCGCTACCGCTATCTTGTTTAGATCTGGAGAGGATGAGAGAATGAAGAGAGCAACCCTAGTAAAGCAAGCGCTCAGGCCCCTGCGTACATATATAGTGGAGTGATTATGTTTTTCTCTCCACAACAAGCATTTCAGTTTGTGTACGTGGCATTAAAGAAAAGAAACTCTCTACATAAGGTGACTAACTGTACGACTCCTACTTACTACTACTACTAGTAGTATTGTTCATGTGTGCTCCCCGGCCCTCCATTCATTGAACAACCCCACGGGTGAATAAACATACAGTGCTAGTATTTATATAGAGAACAAACTCGAACTATTTTCGGGTAGTTAAAAGTTGAGGGCGGGGCTTTTCCCGGGTAGTTTTCACGTAGGCGGTTTGACAGAGAGGCGAGGAGGGTGAGTGAGTAGCGGATTCAACTTACTTACTGCTGGAAAGGTCAGGCTGTGCGATTTGACGGTGCGTTACTGCTGGAAAGACTTGTGATATGGCTACTCACTATAGTCATGAATTACTGGCGGTACGATCGGGGTGATGCCCCCCCTTCCGTTCCGCACTCTAATCTGGTGCATGACACGTCGACCCGGATGCTGGCTCTCCCACATGTCGGCAAAGTACATAGTACTATAAGAAGGAGCAAAGAATCATGCGGTATATACTACTCCCTCCGTTCCTAAATATAAGTCTTTCTAAAGATTCCAACAAGTGACTACATAAGAGCAAAATGAGTGAATCTACACTCTAAAATATGTCTACATACATCCGTATGTTGTAGTCAATTTGAAATGTCTAAAAAGACTTATATCTAGGAACAGAGGGAGTAGTAGTACTACTACTCACGTCGGAGGAGTGCGAACCACGGCAGCCCAGTGAATCAGCAGTAGAAAACAATGTGCTGATACGGCCATAAAAAACAATGTGCTATGGTCCAGACTGTAGCATGTACAATACTACTCCTCTTTGTTTGGATCCCTGAGTTAGAGCTAGTTTGGGTTGAAATAACCTCAAATTATCCAAACAGGAGGGGTTAGTTTGAGCTAGTTTGCTCTAACCTAGCTAAAAAAACTAGCCCGATGGAGAGGTTCTAATTGGGTTAGTTCTCCTCGGGCCCACTAAAAGAGAACTAAAAAAATCTCCCATGCCTGCACCAGATCGCTCCCTCCCCCCCTCGCATGACTCCTCTCTGTTCCCCATCGGGCCGCCCGCCCAAGCGCCGCTCCGCCGCTCGCCCTCTCTCTCCTCCGGCCGCTCTCTCCCTTCGGCCGCCCTCTCCCTCCGGCCTTCAAAGCTCGCCCCGCTCCCCCTTCACCGGTCGTTTTTCTCCCTCTGTCGTGCGCGGCGGCGGCGCATCTGCCAGGGAGGTCACGAGAGGGGTGAGTTTGTTCGTTCCTTCTCTGTCTCACAGCCATATCACTGATCTTGCTCGCTCTAGCGCTAATTCTGATTTGGAAAAGTAGTTCCTGATTAAACTTGGTATAGATTTGTGGTGCACGCATGGAATTGTTTGATGTTGCCTAAGGAGGTAATAAATCTTTCTAGAGGCCCAAAGATTCAGTTCACCTTTCTAGGTATTTCAGTTTCAGGCTTGCATTATTTCTAGAGGCCCAAAGAATCAGTTCACCTTTCTAGGTATTTCAGCTCCAGGCTTGCATTATTTCTAGAGGCCCGAAGATTCAGTTCACCTTTCTAGCTATTTCAGTTTCAGGCTTCCATTATTTCTAGAGGCCCAAAGATTCAGTTCACCTTTCTAGGTATTCAGTTTTAGGCTTGTATTATTTCTAGAGGCCCAAAGATTCGGTTCGCAGTCGTCGGCAAGTGGCCCTGCTACCCATGCTGGTGTCGACCTCAACTCGCAAGCGCCAGCGTCGGAGGGGTTCCCGGGGCTTGGGCTCTACAGAGCCTTCCTCCAGAGCGACAATGACGAGCTCCTCCCTGGGTGCGTGAGGGGCTCCAGGCTCCATCCCTATCATGAATGACTTCCGTGATGAGTTAGCTCATGCTTTGTTTCATGGAGTGTATTTTTTTTGTGAAGCTTGATTGAGGACTTGTATGTTTAAGTGGGATATATCAACTGTATGGATAAAGTAAAATTTATCATGTTTTGCATGCTTGATTTGTAAAGATGGTTCATATATGTCAACTGTGAGCGGGAGGAGGCCACACAAGAGCCGGCCACACCAAATACGGTAGGAAATAGGGTCCAAAGTAGTCAAATGATTGAGAAAGAACATTTATTGTCAATCTAACCCTGCCATCCATACACCTCTTTGGTTTAGAGTTAGTTCACCGTTAGAATCTAACTCTAACCTCTAACTGAGTTAGAGTTCTCCTCGTCTTGGTTCATCACCATCATACTTTCTCCATATCTGTGTTTTCAGTATCCTGCGAATCAAAGAGGCCTTTAGACTGGTTTAGGTCCGGTAGTTTTTTATAAACGTGTTATGCCCAAAATTTAATGAATGTGCTCCGGTTTCTACAAAAATAATCCAGTTTCATGTAGTAATTCATTTATTTATTCTTCTACGGGGTGTTTGTATGTAATTCGTGAGGTCTGAAATGTAAAGTACCCCGGCATATGCTCTGAGTCGTGCATGCACTATGATCCAGATGCTCTATGTCCCATATGTCGGCGAAAGGGAGCGCGTGGAAATAGCATAGGAGTACATATAGGAGGATAAATGCATGAAAAAAATATGTACTGTGAAGCGTAGCTGCGGTTCGAAAAGGAGACCTAAAGTGATGACAGGTACAGGTCGGACACACCCAACTAGTGGTAGTACTAGACATACGACTACTTTTCCCTAAAAATAAAAGAGGTACAAGTGCTTAGTAGTCCTATTCTATCACCGCGAGTCCCATCTGACAACATCGTGCGTGCTACAGCTAGCTCTTCTCCCTCGTTTCTCTCTTCTAATTCTAAACTTAGTCGACGCCCGGTGGGCGGGGTGGGGATTTGCCGATGGTTGGTTTGCTCAACTGCGGCCCCACCTCACAGTGAAAATGTTACGACTGGAATAAAAATGCCATATTCTCCTATACTAATAAAACATTAAGGCCACGAGGCGATGCAGTGCTGGTTACAGGAGGCAAGAACAAGAGATGCATCCATCGACGACGTCCACCTCCTCGACTCAGGGCGCCGGCCTACCGAACGGCGGCTAAGTAGCAGCGGCTTTCATGGCCATGTCGAAGTGCTTTTGAACAATGGCGTCCAAATATTCCAGCCACTGGAAGAAGGCCAACGTCTTTCTGTCCTCGCTGGCCTTGTAGTGGCCTATGCAGACGATTTCCTTGTAGACGTGGATGTGCAGGTCGACGATTTCTTGCATGGCGAGCCGCTGCGCGGCGAGCGCGGCCTCGATGTGCACATTCTTCATCACGACCTCCGGCACCTGCAGGGCCACCAGGGCTTGAAAGAGTACGTCACCATGGAGGCCGATGAGGGTGGCACGCAATGAGGATCCTGGGCGCGCGGGCTGGAGCATGATACGTCTCCAACGTATCTATAATTTATGAAGTATTCATGCCATGTTTACAATAGTTTTATATGATTTTGGTATGATTTGATTAGAACTAATCTGGTCTGATGCTGTTTTAAGCAGAACTACCGTGGTGTTCTTTTTGTGCAGAAATAAAAGTTCTCGAAATGCGATGAAAATCAACGGAAAATTTTTCTGGAAAATATAAAAAATACTGGAACAAAAATCTACCAGAGGGGAGTCCCGTGGGCCCCTCGTGGCCGCCTCAGGGACCCCCCAACTTGTTCTCGACGCCATCCTCTCCTATAAATATAGAAACCTTTAGAAAATAACCTAGATCGGAAGTTCCGCCGCTGCAAGCCTCTGTAGCCACGAGAAATAAATCTAGGCCCTCTCTGGCACCCTGCTGGAGGGGGCCATCATCATCGGAGGCCTTGGAGGAGGATCCTAGAGGGACCATCATCGCCATGAAGGCCAAGGACCAGAGGGAGAATCTCTCCCCATTCAGGGGGAGGCCATGTAGGAGGAAGCACAAGGGGGAGAACCTCTCCTCCTCTCTCTCTTTGTGGCGTTGGAGTGCCATCGGGAGGGGAATCATCACCGAGGTGATCGTCTTCATCATAGGATATCCCTTAAACCAGTTTTGCCAACACATCATAAGCAATCATAAAGTTTAAGGTATCATAATATTGGTCTCTAAATATATCATAAAGTATGGTGGACTCTCATGGCAACCAGTTTTGCCAACCAGTTTAAGGTATCATAATATTATAAAGTTGCCATCATAAGCAAACATCCCTTAAACCAGTTTTGCCATGAGAGTCCACCATACCTACCTATGGATTGAGTAAGATCCTTCAAGTAAGTTGTCATCGGTGCATGCAATAAAAATTGGTCTCTAAATATGTATGATATATTAGTGCGAAGAAAATAAGCTTTATACGAACTTGTGATAGGGAAGAAATAAAAGCGATGGACTGCATAATAAAGGTCTTTATCACAAGCGGCAATATAAAGTGACGCTCTTTTGCGTTAAGATTTTGTGTATCCAACCGTAAAAGCGCATGACAACCTCTGCTTCCCTCTGCGACGCGTATCTTTTACTTTTACCTTCTACCCTTATACAAGAGTCATGGTGATTTTCACCTTTCCTTTTTACAATTTTTCCATTGGCAAGCACTTTGTGTTGGAGCGATCCGGATATATATATATCCCCTTGGATGTAGGTTTTCATAAAGTATTATTGTTGACATTACCCTTGAGGTAAAAGGTTGGGAGGCAAAACTATAAGCCCCTATGTTTCTCTGTGTCCGATCAAAACTTTGAACCCATAAATATCACATGAGTGTTAGCAATTGTGAAAGATTAAATGATAGTTGAGTATGTGGAGTTTGCTGAATCAAAGCTCTTACATAGAACCTTCCCAAAAATAAGATGAATTGCAATTGTTTGATGACTAAGAGCACGGTTTGTTAGTTTTCAAGAAAGTTTATGATCTATACTTTAACATGTGAATAGCTTGTTACTTGATCATGAGAAGTTTCATGAGTTGAGCTACTGTTATGATATATAATGATGCTAGAAAAAGTGATTGGAATTATCACTGATCAAACTTATGCACTTACTAGCATTCACACTTCATAAATTATTCCTTTTATCATTTACCTACTCGAGGACGAGCAGGAATTAAGCTTGGGGATGCTGATACGTCTCCAACGTATATATAATTTATGAAGTATTCATGCCATGTTTACAATAGTTTTATATGATTTTGATATGATTTGATTAGAACTAACCCGGACTGACGCTGTTTTCAGCAGAACTACTGTGGTGTTGTTTTTGTGCAGAAATAGAAGTTCTCGGAATGCGATGAAAATCAATGGAGAATTTTTCTAGAAAATATAAAAAATATCGGAACAAAAATCTACTGGAGGGGAGTCCCGTGGGCCCCACGAGGGTGGGGGCGCCCCCCCCCCCCTGGGGCACACTCCCTATCTCGTGGCTGCCTCGGGGACCCACCTGACTTGTTCTCGACGCCATCCTCTCCTATAAATATAGAAACCTTCAGAAAATAACCTAGATCAGAAGTTCCGCCATCGCAAGCCTCTTTAGCCATGAGAAATCAATCTAGGCCCTCTTTGGCACCCTGCCGGAGGGGGCCATCATCACCGGAGCCCATGGAGGAGGATCCCAGAGGGGCCATCATCACCATGAAGGCCAAGGACCAGAGGGAGAACCTCTCCCCATCCAGGGGGGAGGCCATGTAGGAGGAAGCACAAGGGGGAGAACCTCTCCTCCTTTCTCTCGGTGGCGCCGGAGTGCCATCGGGAGGGGAATCATCGCCGCGGTGATCGTCTTCATCAACATCACCATCATCATGACCATCCTCATCTCTTTTACGCGGTCCACTCTCCCGCACCCCGCTGTAATCCCTACTTGAACATGGTGCTTTATGCCACATATTATGATCCAATGATGTGTTGCCATCCTATGATGTTTTGAGTAGATATCCTTTGTCTTTGGGTTGATTGATGATTTAGACTGGTACGAGTTGTATGTTTTATTTTGGTGCTGTCCTATTGTGCCCTCCGTGTCGTGCAAGCATGAGGGATTCCCGCTGTAGGGTGTTGCAATACGTTCATGATTCACTTATAGTGGGTTGCTTGAGTGACAGAAGCATAAACCCGAGTAAGGGGGTTGTGGCATACGGGATAAAGGGGACTTGATGCTTTAATGCTATGGTTGGGTTTTACCTTAATGATCTTTAGTATTTGCGGATGCTTCCTAGAGTTCCAATCATAAGTGCATATGATCCAAGAAGAGAAAGTATGTTAGCTTATGCCTCTCCCTCATATGAAATTGCAATGACGACTACCAGTCTTGTTAACGATTGCCTAGGATAATTCCGCACACCGACCCATCATTATTCCACACTCTCTATTTATAATATTTAGTAATATATTATAACTTTATGATACCATCCCCTACTCTTATGTTTTAGGTCTCCGATATCATGCAAAGTTATCCTCTGCATATCCACAACGTAGTTTTATTTCTCGTTTCTAGTTGGAAACAAACGTTCGGTGTACATAGAGTCGTATCAGTGGCAGATAGGACTTGAGAGAATATTGATCTTACCTTTAGCTCCTTGTGGGTTCGACACTCCATACTTATCACTTCCATCTTTGGGAATTGCTACGATGATTCCCTGTATTTGGGGATTATCAAGCTCTTTTCTGGCGCCGTTGCCGGGGAGCAATAGCGTGGGGTTGATATTCTCGTGTGTGCTTGTTTGCTTTCTTCACTAAGTAGATTTTGTTTTTCCTTTTTGTTTCTGTTTAGTTGTGGGTGAAACATACAAACAATTTAAAAGAATTAAAATACAAAAAAATTACTTGCCTTTCATGCCTAAAAAGTTTTTTAATAAGAGAAGTGATTGGAAGATTATGCATTGAAGAAGTGAGGGTCGACCTTGAGCACTTGTGTTCATGCTCATGGAAACAATGTAAAAAATTTCATGTAAGCTTCTGTGAAAATAATTATCTCGTTGTATATATCCATTGTATTATAAAAATAATGTGCCAAGCTTTGGTTTTAGGATGATTAGATTGCTTGTTTACTATGTGCAGTACAAAAACAGAAACTCTGGCTATAGTGCGTGAATTTACATTTTTTTACTGGAAAGTCAAATGGGTCTGAAACTTTTTGCACATTACTTATGTACAAATTTTTAAAATTTCCGTAGTTTTTCTAGAATTTTTTGAGTTACATAAGTTTGCCAAACTTCTAGATTACTACAGACTGTCCTGTTATTTGACAGATTCTGTTTTTCGTGTGTTGTTTGCTTATATTGATGAATCTATGGGTAGTGTCGGGGTGTATGAACCATGGTGAAGTTGTAATACAGTAGATATAGTTATAATATGAATTTTTAATAAGTTTGCAACAGTACCAAAAGGTAGTGATTTGCTTTATTATACTAACGGATCTCACAAAGTTTTTGTTAAAGTTTTGTGTGGATGAAGTGTTCGAAGATCGAGGAGCTATCAATATAAGAAGAATAAAGAGAGGCAAGAGTTCAAGCTTGGGGGTGCCCAAGGCACCCCAAGTAAATATTCCAAGGATACTCAAGCATCTAAGCTTGGGGATGCCCCGGTTGGCATCCCATATTTCTTCTTCAACAATTATCGGTATACCTCGGTTTTTGTTTTGTTCACATGATTTGTGTCCCTTGTGTTTTTCTTTTTTCTGTAAGAACCATGCTAGTATGAGATATCCCTTCATTTATTTATAGAATGACCCATGTGCTTCACTTATATCTTTTGAGTATGACCTTATAGAATGCTCTTTGCGCTTCACTTAAATCTTTTGAGTATGGTTTTATAGAATGCTTCGTGTGCTTCACTTATATATTTTGAGCTTGGATATTGGTTAGACTATATTAATTATATAATTCTCCATGAACTTAACTTATATATTTTGGAATATGAATAATACTATCATCTAAAGTGGGTTTGGAAGAGTGTCAACTTTAGGAATTAGTGATTCCACTATTCCGAATGAGAAGAATTTTGCTTATGTGGAGAGTAGAAAAATTTATATGCTTGTAGATCATGAAAAGAATGCTTTATGTGATGGTTATATTGTTGAATTCATTCATGATGCTACTGAAAATTATTATGAAGGAGGAATGTATGCTTGTAGGAGTTGCAATAATATCAAGTTTCCTTTCTATGTGCTTAAAGTTTTGAAGTTATACTTGTTTTGCCTTCCTATGCTAGTTGATTCTTGTTCCTATAAATTATGTACTCACAAAATCCCTAGGCATAGGAATTGGGTTAGATTTAAATGTGCTAATCATATTCTTCATGATGCTCTCTTTATGTTTCAATTCTTTTCTTTTATGTGAGCATCATTGAAATCATCATGCCTAGCTAAAAGGCACTAAAGAAAAGCGCTTGTTGGGAGACAATCCAATATTTACCCTTACTGTTTTTGTGTGTTTACATGATTAAGCTACTGTAGTAATCATGTTTTATAGCTTTTATTTCAATAAAGTGCCAAGTAAGACCTTTGGGAAGACTTGGGTGAAAGTTAATGTGATCTTGTTGTAAAAAACAGAAACTTTGCGCTCACGAGATTAGCTGCCATTTTTTTAAAGAAGAGTGCTTTTGAGTTGATTCTTTTTGAATAAGATTAATAGACAAATTTCTACGTCTGCCAATTTATTTCATAATTTTTGGAGTAGCAGAAGTATGGTTGTTGTTCAGATCATTACAGACTATTCTGTTTCTGACAGATTCTGTTTTCATTGCATAGTTTGCTTGTTTTCTAGTTTCTGTGGATTATATTTCTCAATATAAATTGTAGAAATGATATGGTACAATAGGCATTGTGTGAGAACAATCATTAACCTTGTCTTTTACAATACCAAAGTGAATGGTTTACTCTTTATCATACTAACCTATCTCACGAAGTTCCGTTAAGTTTTGTGTGATTGAAGTTTTCAAGCTTTGGGCGAGATATCGCACCTAAGCTTGGGGATGCCCCGGAAGGCATCCCCTCTTTTGTCTTCAAAACTACCGGTATACCTTACTAGGAGCTATACTTTTATTCGCACATGATATGTGTTTTGCTTGGAGCGTATTTTCAATTTTACTTGGTGTTTGAATAAAATCATTGGATCTGAAATCTTGAATGAAAAAGAATCCTCCCATGGCTAGTTAATTATTTGACTACTCAGTGTCCTTCACTTATATCTTTTGGAGTAGTTTGTCATTCACTCACGTGCTTCACGTACATCCTATGAGTAAACGGTTGAATGAATTGAATATCATAAATATGAATTTATATATGTTTCATATGCTTCTACCATGGGGAGTAATGACTTCACACAGAATAAGTATAGGTAGTAAACTTATTGAAAGTTAGCAAATGCAGAATTGGTCACTTGAACAATTCATGAAAGAATATTGAAGGAAGAGAGATTTCACATATAAATATACTATCTTGGACATCTTTTTTAATTGTGAGCACTCATTAAAATATGACATGCTAAAAGGTTGATGTTGGACAAGTAAGACAACTTAATGGGTTATGTTTTCCTATATCCAAAATGTTATATTGTCTTGGATCATCCAACATGTTGAGCTTGCCTTTCCCTCTCATGCTAGCCAAATTCTTTGCACCAAGTAGAAATACTACTTGTGCTTCCAAACATCCCTTAAACCGGTTTTGCCATGAGAGTCCACCATACCTACCTATGGATTGAGTAAGATCCTTCAAGTAAGTTGTCATCGATGCATGCAATAAAAATTGGTCTCTAAATATGTATGATATATTAGTGCAAAGAAAATAAGATTTATACGAACTTGTGATAGGGAAGAAATAAAAACGATGGACTGCATAAGAAAGGTCTTTATCACAAGCGGCAATATAAAGTGACGTTCTTTTGCATTAAGATTTTGTGTATCCAACCGTAAAAGCGCATGACAACCTCTGCTTCCCTCTACGAAGGGCCTATCTTTTACTTTTACCTTCTACCCTTATACAAGAGTCATGGTGATTTTCACCTTTCCTTTTTACACTTTTTCCTTTGGCAAGCACTTTGTGTTGGAGCGATCTGGATATATAGATATCCCCTTGGATGTAGGTTTTCATAAAGTATTATTGTTGACATTACCCTTGAGGTAAAAGGTTGGGAGGCAAAACTATAAGCCCCTATGTTTCTCTGTGTCTGATCAAAACTTTGAACCCATAAATATCACATGAGTGTTAGCAATTGTGAAAGATTAAATGATAGTTGAGTATGTGGAGTTTCCTGAATCAAAGCTCTTACATAGAACCTGCCCAAAAATAAGATGAATTGCAATTGTTTGATGACTAAGAGCACGGTTTGTTAGTTTTCAAGAAAGTTTATGATCTATACTTTAACATGTGAATAGCTTGTTACTTGATCATGAGAAGTTTTATGAGTTGAGCTACTAATATGATATATAATGATGCTAGAAAAAGTGATTGGAATTATCACTGATCAAACTTATGCACTTACTAGCATTCACACTTCATAAATTATTTCTTTTATCATTTACCTACTCGAGGACGAGCAGGAATTAAGCTTGGGGATGCTGATACGTCTCCAACGTATATATAATTTATGAAGTATTCATGCCATGTTTACAATAGTTTTATATGATTTTGATATGATTTGATTAGAACTAACCCGGACTGACGCTGTTTTCAGTAGAACTACCGTAGTGTTGTTTTTGTGCAGAAATAGAAGTTCTCGGAATACGATGAAAATCAATGGAGATTTTTTCTAGAAAATATAAAAAATATCGGAACAAAAATCTACTAGAGGGGAGTCTTGTGGGCCCCACGAGGGTGGGGGCGCGCCCACCCCCTGGGGCGCACCCCCTATCTTGTGGCTGCCTCGGGGACCCACCTGACTTGTTCTCGATGCCATCCTCTCCTATAAATATAGAAAGCTTCAGAAAATAACCTAGATCGGAAGTTCCGCCATCGCAAGCCTCTTTAGCCATGAGAAATCAATCTAGGCCCTCTCTGGCACCCTGCTGGAGGGGGCCATCATCACCGGAGGCCGTGGAGGAGGATCCAGAGGGGCCATCATCACCATGAAGGCCAAGGACCAGAGGGAGAACCTCTCCCCATCCAGGGGGAGGCCATGTAGGAGGAAGCTCAAGGGGGAGAACCTCTCCTCCTTTCTCTCGGTGGCGCCGGAGTGCCATCGTGAGGGGAATCATTGCTGCGGTGATCATCTTCATCAACATCACGATCATCATCGCCATCCTCATCTCTTTTATGCGGTCCACTCTTCCGCACCCCGCTGTAACCCCTACTTGAACTTGGCGCTTTATGCCACATATTATGATCCAATGATGTGTTGCCATCCTATGATGTTTTGAGTAGATATCCTTTGTCTTTGGGTTGATTGATGATCTAGATTGGTACGAGTTGTATGTTTTATTTTGGTGTTGTCCTATTGTGTACTCCGTGTCGCGCAAGCGTGAGGGATTCCCACTGTAGGGTGTTGCAATGCATTCATGTTTCGCTTATAGTGGGTTTCTTGAGTGATAGAAGCATAAACCCGAGTAAGGGGGTTGTGGTGTATGGGATAAAGGGGACTTGATGCTTTAATGCTATGTTGGGTTTTACCTTAATGATCTTTAGTAGTTGCGGATGCTTGCTAGAGTTCCAATAAGTGCATATGATCCAAAAAGAGAAAGTATGTTAGCTTATGCCTCTCCCTCATATGAAATTGCAATGACGAATATCGGTCTTGTTAACGATTGCCTAGGATAATTCCGCGCACCGACCCATCATTATTCCACACTCGCTATTTATAATATTTAGTAATATATTCTAACTTTATGATACCAGCACCTACTTTTATGTTTTAGCTCTCCAATATCATGCAAAGTTATCCTCTTCATATCCACAATGTAATTTTATTTCTCGTTTCTAGTTGGAAGCAAACGTTCGGTCTACGTAGAGTCGTATCAGTGGCAGATAGGACTTGCGAGAATATTGATCTTACCTTTAGCTCCTTGTGGGTTCGACACTCCATACTTATCACTTCCACCTTTGGGAATTGCTACGATGATTCCCTGCACTTGGGGATTATCAGAGCAGTACGGCAAGGTCATCCGCGCGCTTCTTGACGGCGGTGAACTTGCGGATGGAGTTGACCATCATGTCGTCCATGCGAGAGGCGAAGCCAGCGTCGGTGAGGGCTACGATGTGTGCGGTCGCTAGCACCGTCTGGAAACGCTGCACGGTGCGGGGCCGCAGGCCGGCGCCTTGGATGATTTGGCACGGCCGACTGCCGCTCGCGTCCATCGCCTCCATAGGTGCTTGTGGTTTCTGGTCACTTGGTCTTGGATTGGAGTGAGCAGTGTTGTGCAGAGACTTGGGAGTAGATGGATTGGAGTGGTGGGGCGCCTTTATATGAGAATCCAAACTCTGTTGCATTCCCATCGTGCTGGCTCTATTCCGCTTCTCCAATTAATTCCCTCTGCATGTAATTGAGGATGCATCATTGACCGTTCAACATCTCGGGAACCTCTACCCTCTCCCTCCTTGGCATTCAAGCACCTATGGAGGCGACTACCGCTCGTGTCTATCGCGTTACAGGAGACGTTCCTGTCAACGACGAGGTGCCTATGGTGACTTCGTAAATTTAAAGATGATAGTACTAGTATACTCAATATTGTGCACCGCGACCAAGGCAGAGATGAAAACGAGAGAACTACGTATTTATTTACGGTGTAGATTCACTCATTTTGCTCCATATGTACTCCGCCTCGGTGTAGTCTTGTCACTTGTTGAAATCTCTAGAAAGGAAAATACTCCTTTCTGGTTTATAGGGCTATAGTAGCAAGTAATAGTGGGCTCACATAGCAATTTTGTCTCATGCAAGAGCCTGGCTATATGCATGCTCCAAGGTTCGCAACTGCCACGTTCGGGTTGTGCTTGGCTCTTTGCCTCTTCGAGAAGACGAACAATGATGTTACTACTACTGCTTCTACAGTATCAAATCCACTGCTGCATGTCCATCCACCGTGAGCGGGAGGGATAGCTTGTTGTAGTACTATAAGCAAAAGCCTGTCCTCGTCTGCGAGCCACCACGTGCATGGGCGAGGGAGAAGGCGTGTAGTAGTAAATCAAGCTTCTCCTCGTTGTACGAGTTGACACGACACATCATAGCACTGGCTCCACATGGTTGCCTCTGAACTTGGCTGAAAGACCCGCAGTGTACAATACTCCATTTGCTGCAACCTCTAACATTTACCCCACCACAAATTAAAATATATATTTCTGTCTTGACCAGATGAGTGTGCAAACTAGAATCACCAGGATGACAGGTAGGGCCAGAAGATTATTTTAATCAAAAAACGCATGGAGCCGACCCCAACGATTTTAAGCTTACAGGCACGGTACGCGTTATCCTAGACTACTCGACACATGAAACTGCCACACGAGCGTCCGGGTTGTGCTTGGCTCTTCGCCTCTTCGGTAAGTCGAACAATGATGGAGTACTACTGCAGTGGAGGAGTACTATAGTATGCTTCTGGCCATCTGACACCGATTGAACTGTTGCATGCCCACCGCGTGCGGGAGAGAGAGCGTGTAGCGAATGAAAGCTTCTCCTAGTCCTGCCAGCCACCACGCTCATGGGCGAGGGAGGGACGCAGCTTCATTGACTTATTGCTCCTGCCTTTGCGTGTATGACAGGTGGGCCCAACAGGTGGGTGGCCCACCTGTCATGCAGCCAAAGGCAGGTGCGGTTAAGGCGAGAGGGCGTTGTAGTAATCAAACTTCTTGGTCTTGTATGAGTTGACGCGACACATCAAAGCACTGCACTCGATATATTTCAATAATTTGTGTTTACCGATGCATTAATTACAATGCATGCATGCATGCCGTGACTCTCCTTTTGATACTTGCATGTGTTGATTTAATGCACCTTGAAGTAGTATGAATATGTGATGGTAAAGCTTTGTAATGCCCCATCCCTAAATAAAGCGAGAGATGGTTGTGCACGAGGAGGGTGAGATCATGCAGACGGAAGAGAACCCGACGATGGAGCTCTCTATGGTCTCAATGGACCTCACCTTGCTCCACTGCCCCTTGTGCCTCCGCCCCTTGAAGCCTCTAGTGTATGAGATTTGAATACACCTCGTCCATTCAGCTGATCGAGCAAGGTGCAGGTTTCTTGATTGATGTGCTATTCAATTGATTTGTGTAGTGCAAGGGAGGGCACCTGGCCTGCGCGGACTGCAGCGTCGAGCGCCCCGGGAACCAGAGGCGGTGCCAAAAGTGCGAGCGCGGCGGTGGCTTCGATGTGCAGAACACAAACGGTGGACGCCGTCCTCTCCTTGGTGAGGGTGGAGTGCCCGCACGAAGGCTGTGGGTTCTACGTCACTTACCACAAGCTAGCCGATCACCAGAGCGTGTGTCCACTCGCGCCATGCAAATGCCCCGTGCCCGTCTGCGGCTACGAAGGCCTGCCCCCGGCGCTCTCACACCACATCAGCACCGTGCATCCCATGCCCGTGCACATGATCCAATACGACAAGGTGCTCCAGCTGCAAGTGCCACTGTCGGAGCAATGACTCTTGTTGTTCGTAGAGGAGGACGGCCGCGTGTTTTTCTTGTTCGGCGGCATGCTCGACATCGGTGCACCTATCACCGTGTCGGTCGTCTGCATCAGAGAGGGGTCATCCCCACTACCGCACTACATGGCCAAGCTGTGGGCGAACGGCCCGCCGGGGGAGCCCAAAGGCAGGACCGACACCGTCAAGGTGGAAATGGAGGTGACAAGAAGCGAGGATCCCGGCAACATCGCCGTGCACGAGCTGACCTTCATCACGGTTCCGCCCAAGCTGCTGGCCGGGGCTAAGCTGGTGTCCCTCCACATTGAGATTGACAAGGTCACGTCCTAAATGATTCTACACTGCCTTCTGTTTATCTTAGTAATATGCTAATATAGGGGTTAGCTCGGTCTACTTTAGCTTAAGAGATAGTGGGCTTTGGTGGCGATGCAGCAATTACTTTGACATCAGATCAGCAGTTAATTAATTTCCAATAGTCGAACAGATATTTTGTGTCTATTGGATATAAAGATCCTTTGGTAAGAAGTATAACAGCTTATAAGAAGTAAGTATAACAGCTTATATGCTTGTTTGTTCAGGAAGTATTGCATACTTGTGCGAGTTGATGCGACACATCAAAGTAGTAGTACTACTACTAGTAATACTCCCTCCAATCCTAATTTCTCTGCGCATAAGGCTGGTCATAGTGGGAGTAACATAGGTAGTAACATAGATGCCACATAAGAAAAAATGATGAGGTGGCAAGTAATTAATGAGGAGAGAGGCAAATAGAGTAACATAATATGTTACCATCACATAGCGCTTTCCAATGCAAAATAAGTCTACAAAGTAATAAATGAAGACATCTAGCACTATCTCAAGGCCAAGAAGCAATGTGAAACCTATGATAGAGCCAATCCGATGGTTGAGAACACTACAATTCGTAGCTACAGATGCGTGTGTGAGAGAGGACAAGTGTGTGCGTGCACCTCTTCTATTCCTCTATAACGTACTCCCTCTGTCTCGGTGTGTAAGTGACCTTACGAAAACCAAATAATACCAAAACACTTAGGCACGGTACATTAACTCCCTCGCTGTTTCTTGTTTCGTGACATATCAACCAATAAGAGATGTGGGTCGTGAATGCTTTTAATGACTTGATACTAACAAACATGACATGCAGTGGTTAGTTCATTGCATGCAATGCTATTAATTAGTAAAAAGACATTAAGCTCTCTCGTTTTCCACTCCGCCTTGGTCACGGTGCACAACCTAAGATGACTTGCACACCTAGACGGAGGGAGTACTAAACTCAGAGTACAAGTGTATGTGGGTGGCATCGACATAGGGAGCTAGAGATGGTGCGTGCGAGAAGTCCCGAGATATGGGTGTAATGCGTCTGGAAAAAAGACTAGTCCATAGCTCGCCACGAGGCTATTCTTGTCGAACGCCCCAATAAGCGTAAGACATGTATCCGATGGTGCCAGTTATGGCACGTACACAACAGTAGCAAAAGAACTAGTACCATGGCATATGCTACACCACGGCCGAGAACAAGTGCCCACATTCCATCCGGGAATAGTGCCACACTTCGAAACTAAACCGTCAATAAATTTTGAGCGTGTCCCGTCACATTCCAAATCACTACTACTACCACGCTATATTTAATTGCAAACCTATTCACACCAATCACAACCTACTCCCTCCATCGTCACCGTGACCAAGGAGGAGGGGAAAATGAGAGAACTTAATGTTTATTTGCTACTACCTCCGTCCTGCTTTATAGGTCACCTTTGTAGTTTGTGCCAAATTTTGACCAAATATTTAGCTAACAAAATGTTAATGCATGTCAACAAAAATTATTTCGTTGGATTCGTATTTGAACATAGTTTTCAATGATATAATTTTTGGTAACATGCATGAACGTTTTGTTAGTTCAATCTATGTCAAAATTTGACACAATATACATGGGGACCAATAAACCAGGACGGAGGTAGTAATTAATAGCATTGCATGCAATGAACTAACCACTGCATGTCGTGTTTGGTAGTCTCAAGTCATTAAAAGAATGCACACCCGCATCTCTTATTGGTTGATATGCCAAGAAACAAGAAACAAGGTAGAAGTTAATGCACCACGCCTAAGTGTTTTGGGATTATTTGGTTTTCGTAAGATGACTTACACACCTAGACAGAGGGAGTAAACGGTTTCCCACTTAGGAGCATATTAGTACTCGGTTATAAACACTATTATGCCAAGATGACTGCACATTCCTCCTCAACTCCTCATCCACAAAAACAAACAAGTCATTCATCATCCTTCCCTTGAGTCTGCCATGGCCAGCATGAGTTCTGGGTCGAGAGATTACCACCAGGGAGAGGCGAGCATGGAAGCGGAAGCATGAGAGATGTCCCGCCTCGCCTCGAAAGCAGCCGACATGTCCCGCCACGTGAAAGTAGCAGCACAGCGGTCCTGCCACGCCGCCGAAGCAGCACGGATGTCCCGCCGCGCCACCGATGCAGCAGATTGCTTCGGCCGCGCTGCAGAAGCAGCAGAGATGTCCCGCCGCACTGCGGCGGACTGGGAAATTGTCTCACGGGCAGGCGACGACTCTTACATGCGCATGCATGAAATCGTCCATAGGTAGATGGATCAGATCTCCGGCTGGGCGAGGTTGCAGGACGACATGAAAGCCTCGTTTGAACAGGCTACCGGCGTCATTCGACAACTAAATAAGAGCAATGTGAAGCTCCTGGCCGAGCGCGACCTATTGAGGGCGAAGATCTTCCGAAGTGCAGAGCAGCAGGAGGAGACCACTCCCTTGTTGAAGAGGACCGGTGTCATCGTCGACAAACTTATGGACGAGAATGCCATGCTGCGCATCGAGCGCAGAAGGCTGGTGGAGGAATCCGTGGATGCACTCAAGCAGCATCTTAAGGACAAGAATGAGCTCATTACCGCTCGCGGCGGAGACTAGTTCCCGTGGCTTGCAGCAATGCATCAAGAAAGTAGAGATCAGCGAGCCAGATCGTTGTCTTCCTTCTTTTGCCCTTCGGGCGTAGCCGCATGTGGCTTTTTAAATTATCTTCCTAATTATGTAAGACAATTATTATCCATTGTCGTCGTCCTTATATATTCATCAGTCTTGCTATAAGTCACAGTAGATGCTATATAGGTCCGTCAGATCTTACATCAAGATCCGTGCAAAAATTCCTTTTCAGATTTTCTTTTTTCCCTCTTAAATCTTAGTCAAGGGAGACATAGCCACGCCATTAAATAGTGGCTCGAGCGCCATTAATGGAGACCTTGGGAGAGAGGTGGATGACAGATGGAGGTCA
This sequence comes from Triticum aestivum, assembly GCF_018294505.1. Lineage (NCBI taxonomy): Eukaryota > Viridiplantae > Streptophyta > Magnoliopsida > Poales > Poaceae > Triticum > Triticum aestivum. The sequence goes on from NC_057798.1 coordinate 250,851,654, forward strand.
ATGGGCTCTCCTCCCGATAAGCACGCATTGTGGTCTGATCGCACGCCTCCCGTACTCAAATAGCTACTGTGCACGACGCCTCCTAGCTAATAAAAAAAGGGACGCGTGGCTACACGTAAATGGTAAATTGAACGCCCACATTTTCAATAATACTTGTGTTTCCGATTGTAACGTGACAACACTTGTTCCAAAATAACTTTGTTTATTGTTAATGTGTGCGCCTTTGCAAATCAGATGTGGCACCCCGGCTCAGAGCGACCGACTTTCCTTGCATTGCCAGCCCAGAGACCTTGTCTTATAGCAACACACAACAACTTGGTACAGAAAAACAACAACTTTATTCATGCTAGCGGAGCATAGTTTATATTACAACAGTTAGCGAGGCCAAGCGGCACACACGGTGCAGCTGAACAATATGTACATTATTTAGTGAACATAAAGGGGCCTCGATCATGATAACTACTCGGCAGCGGAATAACTTTGTAGCGGGGCTCCATAGCACAGGGACACTGATGTGGACACGGTCTAGACTCGGACAACACTCCTTCCCAACGAGACTTTCCTGAAATCTGGCATGACATGCCAGGCCAGTACATTGAATGTGCTTGCAAGCTCACAATAAGCATAAACATAATGGCAAACAATATCATGATATTTAACCAGTTAATCAACAATGCAACCAGATATCCAACATGCTATGACTAGGCTCAACTGGTACTCGTTCCACGGACTTGCTTACCGGACGTGATCATTTCCAGACCACAACATGATAATCTCTAAAACACATTTGTGATCCTTTCGGCGATCACCACCCGACCAACTCATGGCCGTGACCCTTCCGGATCACCACCCGACCAACTCATGGTCCACCTCAACACGACGGCCTCACTGCCATCCTTAGTACAAACTTAGTGTGCAAATTTTATTAAGTGTTGACCCATGGTGTACCCTACTTTCGAGCGTGTCCGTAACCATGGAATCGGCTATCGATAGATTAAAAAAACACTTTGCAGAGGTTAGTACACTGTACCCACACTATGGAACCCATGGCCTCGCACTCCCATTCGGGTGGACCAACGACATTCTGACGAAACCATTTCATTGTCATGACACTCTCCCGGCCATTCCGACTCTGGCCCCATCGGGCTAGTCCTAGGTGGCCCCGTGTCTACCTCCGGACACCTCGACCACCATTGTGGCCATGATCCACTCTGGGACCCGGGACCAAAACTTAACTTAACAGCGGGCTCACAAGGTTATGCTTGCCTACCGGGCCAAGGTACATCACGCCCATAACCTTCCCTAAATGGAGACACCGACCAGAGGCACGACAATGAAACGCATTAAGGCCGTCCCATACCAGCAAATGTGGTTGCAATGGGAAAGACTCGTTTCAGCGGCACCATGACCCGGTCAACAACATATTCAAGTTGAGTTATTAATCAGGTTCAAATTAATGTGAAAATTACCGGTGTCATAATGCCATACTATGCATCACTTAACACATGCACCACATGCAAATAACTGAATCAACCACGCTCCTACGGAGCCATCACCAACTCATGCTACTACTCTGGTTAAGATCACACCTCACTTAAACCAGAATCATTTCTAGCAATCTCATCCTTTATCATCATGCAAAGATAATAATTAAACTAATTATTAAACTCTATGACCATATCTTTTATTCATTACTTGCAACTAAGTTCTCCTTATCTTACCAAGAAAACTCACTTCAAACATTCTGTAATCCAAGTATTTTAACATGACAAACACCTAACAGAATATACTTATTATATAACTAATTTTAAATGCATAAATATTCATAAGTTCAAGTAGGAAAATCAAAAATATTGAAGTGGCACTATGAAAATGTTACTGTGGCTTGCCTTAGTGCTGATGAGGTTCACAAAGCTCCTGGTGATCCTCAAGACAAGCTGGCTCTTCTGAAAATAAACAAAACCATAAAAAGAAAACATCAAGAAAGCTTCTAAAAATTACCAGAAAATCTAGACAGCAAGGAAAAATCCCATATTTTGGGTGCTGTTAGATTTTTGGACACAAAACACAATGCAAAAAGAATCAATGCATTTGGACTTATAGATAAAAAGTTATGGCCATTTGAAGTTTCCTGGATTTTAAATGAATTTGAAATAAATAAACAGGGGGGGTGGTGACGTCGAAAGCGTAAACACCCGGGGCGCCACCACTCATACCGCTTCGCGCGCGTAATGAGTGGCTGACTAGCGGGCCCCGCTAGTCAGGCCAAAGGGAGGGGAGAGGGAAACAGAGGGAGGCGGTGCTTCGCCGGAGCACACGCCGGCGATGAGGCTTCTTGGAGTCAAACGAGAGGGAGGGATCGACGGAGGAGATGTTTGCACACCTGCCTATACCCGTAGCGTAGCTAGGGGTGACCGGACGGTGTCGGAGACCTCTCCAGCGGAGGCAGAGGGTGGAGGTTGCCGGAGATGAAGACAACGGCGGCTTGGGGCAGCTCCAGGGGCTCCAGCGGGGTGGGTTGGCTTCACGGAGGAGAGGCGGAGACCCTGGCGGGGTCTCCTTTGCTCGGGAGGGACCGGAGCCGCGGGAACAATTTGGAGGGTATCACCGACGAGCTCGGCTTCGGGACGGCAGCCCGCGGCCTGCCCGGCCGGGCTGCGGCTTCTACTGGCTCGTGGAGGAAGTGGGAGTGGCTGCGGGTGCTCCAAGAGGCTGTGAGTGGCTGCTTTTATAGGCGGGTGGCAAGGAGGGTTCGGGCTCCGCCGGAGGACACCTGTCCACGGTGCCCGGTGACAAACGGCGCCAGAGAGAGAGAGGGAGAAGACGACGGAGGTCACGCAAGAACTGTGCGCAGGCGCAGACGAGCACAAGAGCGAGGGGGAAGCGACGAACATAGTGCGCTGTGCACTGTGCCGTTGGACAGACCGTGCCCGTGCTCACTACGGCGAGCTCCGGCATCGGCGAGCGTCAGGGGAGAGTTAATGAGGTGGAGACGAGTATGGTGGCGAGGCGTGGCATGCTCTGGCCAGCTGGGCAGCGAGCACGTGCTCAACAGAGCACTGGCGGCGCGCAGAGCACGCGTATTGCATGCCAGCACGCTCGGACGAACGCGGTTACCGCGTGAACCGTGACATCTGGCCACCCTACACACTAACAAAGATGTCTGGTGTGTAGTCCTTAGTAAATTGAGTTGTTACCACGGTTTGGTTAGGTTCCAGGTGAAGTAGAAATAAATTTGTACTGCTGACAAGTTACTGGACAGTAACTTTGGAGAGTCACTGTGGTCAAACCACTGGGAGTCAAGGCCTGAGCTTTGGGGTTTTACTAACACTTACTAAGGTAAATAGGCGCAGGAAAAACCAGCTACAATGGACCTAGTAAAAAGGTACTTGCTGTAGAAACTACCATTTCTGTCCATAAATGGCTTTATTTTCTATAGCCAAAATATTCCAAAGGGTGGTGAAATATTTTTGCTCAGAAAGGTGCCCTAGGGTCCAAAGAATAATTGGGATTTTTCTCAGGATTTTTGGGGCAAGAAAAGTTAGTGTTGGTTTGGAGCTCAAAGGGTTAGCTAGGGTTTTGGAGGTCAAAATGAATATATTTCATTTAAGAAAGATATTCCAAACAATATTTTTGGGTTGGTCCAGGGGTGAAATGATGGTTGCGAGGAGGAGAGGGAACACTTGGGTGAAAATCAAGGGGTACCCAAGTGGTTAAGTCCAAATGAAATGATTCAAAACTCCAAATTCAAAACCAACTCAACTGAAAATCAAGCAAAGAAGAGAAGGCAAAAACCAGACTGTCACAAACCTCCCCCACTTAGAATGAATCTCATCCTCGAGATTTGGTTGCTTGGGAAAACCATTCTGGATAACTTGCCCTTAGAAATTCTTCTGATTCCCAGGTTGATTCGGACTCGGTATGATGCATCGATTGGACCTTGTAAAATTTTCATGATTTACTGCGAGTAACCCTTTCCATTTGATCCAAAATTTTCACTGGCCTGTCTTCATAGGTCAAGTCCTTTGCCAGCTCTATCTCTGTCAAATCGGTCTTTTTCTCGAGCGGTGATATGCACCGTCGCAATTGTGAAACGTGGAACACGTTGTGCACGTCTGACAGCTTAGGGGGTAACTTCAACTGATATGCCACAGCACCTACTCGTGTCATAACAGGAAATGGACCAATAAACCTAGGTGCCAATTTTCCATGGGTTTGAAACCTTTTGATTCCTTTCATAGGCGTGACTCGAAGGTAGACATGTTCTCCGGGTTCAAAGCTGATCTGTCGGTGCTTTGCATCGTAATAGCTTTTCTGTCGCGATTTCGCCAATTGCAATCTGTCTCGGATCTCCTTGACTTGATTTTCGGCTTCCAGCATGAGATCCGTTCCGAAAATATGGATATCTCCAGTTTGAGACCAATTTAATGGAGTGCGGCACTTACGGCCATACAAAGCGTCATATGGTGACATCTTTAAACTGGTCTGGAATCCATTGTTATATGAGAACTCGGCGTACGGCAAGCAATCTTCCCATTGTGGTCCTTGGGCCAAAGCACAGGCTCGGAGCATAGTATCTAATTTACCCTTTCTGTCTGCCCATCCGTCTGAGGATGATAAGCGGTACTGTATTTCAATTCTGTTCCGAGGGCTTGATGGAGGCGAGACCAAAAAGCGGAGGTTAAAAGCGAACCTCGGTCAGAAGTGATGGTTCAGGGAACTCCATGCAGACTGACTATTCAGGATACATACAATCGTGCAAGCTCATCTGCTCGGTATGAGGTTTTGATTGGGAGGAAGTGGGCCACCTTGGTTAATGTATCCACTATGACCCACATCGCATTATTGCCTCGTCGGGTCTTAGGTAGTCCTGTGATGAAATCCATACAGACATCATCCCATTTCCATTGTGACACTGGCAGCGGTTGGAGAAGTCCGGCTGGTTTCTGATGTTCTGCCTTTACTTTGTTGCATACGTCGCAACAGGCCACAAAATAAGCAATGTCTTTCTTCAATCCATCCCACCAGAATATTTGTCGAAGGACTTCATACATTTTTGTACCTCCAGGGTGGATTGAATACGAGGATTCGTGGGCTTCTGACATAATTTTCTACTTCAGATCCGCTTGATTAGGCACACCAATCCTTCCCCTGAATCAGAGGGTACCGCACCGACCCTTTGAGAAATAGGAAAACTTGATACGTTTCTGTAGATCGACATCGCCTGACTGGGCTTTGCGTATTTCTTCCTCAAGAGTACGGGTAATTTCCTTCGTGGGGTCGTAGCTGCCGTGAGGCATAAGCTACTACCTTGCCATCTTGCATAAGTATGCATCCTAGTCCTTGCCGTGAAGCGTCGCAGTAAACGTCAAAATTGCGGTAGATATCTGGAAGTGTTAATACTGGCGCAGTTGTCAGGCGTTTCTTCAACTCGGTGAAACTTTTCTCATAGTCCGTAGTCCATTCAAACTTCTTATCCTTTTTGAGCAGCTCCGTCATGGGTTTAGCAATCTTGGAAAACCCTTCAATCAAACGGCGGTAGTGTCTGGCTAATCCAAGAAAACTCCGGATCTGAGATACGGTGACGGGTGGCAACCAGTCGAGCACGTCTTTAACCTTGCTTGGGTCCACCGCTACACCTTCAGCGGATAGCACATGCCCAAGGAATCCAACTTGCTTGAGCCAAAACTCTCATTTACTGAATTTGGCGTATAACTGGTGCTCACGGAGTCATTGCAATACTGCTCGGAGGTGTTCCTTATGCTCTTCTTCACTTCTTGAGTAAATAAGTATATCATCGATGAAGACGACCACGAACTTATCGAGGAAATCCATGAATACTTTATTCATCATGTGCATGAAGAAGGCAGGGGTGTTGGTGAGGCCGAAGGACATGACTGTATATTCATGGAGACCTTAGCGAGTGGTGAATGCGGTCTTGGGAATATCCTCCTTTATAATTTTGAGCTGATAATATCCAGTCCGCAAATCAATCTTTGAGAACACCTTGGCTCCACTGAGCTGATCAAACAAATCATCAATTCTTGGCAAAGGGTATTTTTTTGATCGTGACATCATTCAACTGTCGGTAGTCCACACACATACGGAGGCTGCCATGTTTCTTGTCCAAAAAATAGCAGGTGATCCCCATGGTGAGGAACTGGGGCGGATATACCCTTTTTGGAGCATTTCATCAAGTTGTTTCTTTAGCTCCACTAATTCGGATGACGGCATTCAATAATATTTCTTGTGTATTGGTGTGGTTCTGGGCACAAGTTCTATTGCAAACTCAAGCTCTCGATAAGGTGGCATGCCTGGCAGTTCTTCTCGGAATAGATCAGAAAACTCGCTGACCACCGGAATTAATTCCATTTCAGCTATTGCTGTAAAATACCATTTCCTTGGAGGGTATGCTCCTACGAGCAATAAAATTTGTAGTTTGTCCATCTTGGTCGGTCAAGTTGACTTCTTGGGTCGCACAATTTATGCACACTTGGTACTGAGTCAGCCAATTCATACCCAAAATAACATCCAACTTATCAGACTCAATAAGTATCAAAGAGGTTGGAAAACGGATTCCGTTGATACTGACTTCCAGATTCCGGCAGACTAGATTGCTTCTGATAAGAGATCCCGGGGTTTGTACCAGCATATTCTTGCCCAAAAGCAAACAAGGAAATTTGTTTTGGGCAACAAAACTCTGAGAAATAAAAGAGTGGGAAGCCCCAGAGTCAAATAAAATTACTGCAGGTATGTTATTAACAGGGAACATACCAATGACGACTTTAGGATTTTCTTGGGCTTCATCGGTGGAAATGTGATGAACGTATCCCGTGACATCATGCTGACTTGGACCTGCCTCCAAATAATGGACTTGTGGCTTGAACATAACATTGGTCCGTTTGTTCTTGGGACACTGTTTGGCATAATGTCCGGTTTGTCCACAACTGTAACAAGAATTGTTGCGCAGGCGATTTTCCAGAACTGGGTTGAGTACGTCATTCTTGACTTGGGTGGTGGCCTGGTTAACATTTTGTTGTCAATTAGGCTGGTATGCTACCTGAGTTGGCTGCCAGGTACGAACCTTCTGCACTGGTTGCATTTCCTTTTTAGGCTCGAACTTGCGCTTGTGATCGTTATGGGCAGACTTATTATCTGATACAATCTTGTGTTCCCTTTCAGCAATGAAAGCCTCGTTCACCAGGGTTTGGAAATCTGGGAAATCGAACACACTAAGAGCACAACGAAGTTGCGGGTTTAATCCACCAAGAAACATGTCCATCTTCCTTTCTTCAGTGGCCACGTCATATTGGGAGTAACGTGACATGTGATTGAATTTCTGTAGATATTCCCCCACTGACTAACTTCCTTGGAGGAGTGTGAGAAATTCACGCTGCTTAGTCTTCATAATTCCCACAGGGTTGTGATATTTCCGGAATTGCTCCTTGAATCTTGACCAGGTAATTGCTTCATTATCAGTCCCTATGGCCTTTTCATTTCCCACCATATAGCAGCAACACCTTCCAGATAATGTGTTACAAATGGAACCTTATCCTCTTCATCAGTTCGAGCAACCTCAAGCTTCTTTTCCATAGTTCTCAACCAATCATCTACATCCAAGGGATCAATGGCCTGACTGAAACTGGGAGGCTTAGTCCTTTGAAAATCAGATAACTTGGAGTGAGGGACGGGCTGATTTCCATTCTGCCCAACCATTGCTTAAATACTTATGAATATTTCCATCATATCATTATTTCGTCGTTCCTCAAACATACGCATAATTTACTCGGTGGAGGGCGGATTTGGCGGTGGAGGCGGTGGTGGAACGTACGGCTCGGGGGATTGTCCTGCCTGTCGTGCGGAATGCCGAACAGGAGAACCCTCGCGAACGTTGCTACTGCAGCCTCCCCGTGTCATCCTAATATGATTTTTCCCAAGTCAATGCAACCGAGATGAGAAGCATTCAACATAAACTGGGGAGAAAGCCAGTAACAAAAATCTAAGTGAAACCGAAAAAGCGAAGAAAATACGGCGAATAAAATAAAGTCCAACATAATTATACATAGACTCATACATGAAAGATAACAACATGCTAGGTCCAAGTACCTTCATACATGAAACGAAACATCATGACTCGTTCGACTAGATCCATACTCCATCCCGACGACTGAGAATACTCGAAAGCTCTACTACCCTACTAGTGCTACGGGGTCCTCTCCTGAAGCGGACTCGGATCCAGAATTGACGGGGTTCACGGAGACCTCCGGGTTAAAAGTGACACGACGACGCTGCCTCGAGGGCTCTCCCTCTAGGGCAGGTGGAGGGTCGATCATCAGGGCTACAAGAGTGGCGAGGAGTGAAACCCACTCAGCAGGAGCACTAAGTGGACTCACAGTCGCGGTGCCCGAGCTACTCGGAGGAGTAATCGGAGAAACAGGGGATCTAGAACTGGCAGGAACGTAGGGAGTAAATCCTATAGATAGTGGAGTAGTGGCTGAGCAAGCAGAGACTAAAGTAGAGGCTAAGGCAGTACGGGCACGACTCAGCTCATGAGCCAGCTCATAGATCAGAAGATAGCTAGCAGTGATGTAGAGAGAAAGGTGGATAGCAACACTATCAGAATCCGGATCAATGACAGGGAAACAGACACTACCATTATCATGGAAAGAAGGATAGTAATGGAAACCTGGGTGGTTCTACATCCGGACCTCATTGTAGCGGAGCTCAACAAGTACCTCGAATGCAGCAAACTGAACTGCCTGAGAAGCGGTAGAAGCATAGCCGCTTCGAGAGGTACGAGTGTAAGAGCTAGAATCAGAACTGGCGCGCAGAGTAACCACGGCGTGATACTCATACACTGAGTCAGCTAGGCGCTCTCGGTACACACGATAGGTTGGATCGCCTCCGTAAGGGTACAGCCGACGCGACATATTATGTAGGAGATGCGGCGACGTGTACGGCATCAGCTGCAACTGGCACGGATACAGCACCGGAGCCATCTACACTCACAACCATTAGCAGGTTAGCATAAAAATAAAATCAGTGCATGCAATGCAATAACCAGCTACAATAATTACCGGCACTCAGCTACAACTCGTATCTAACGTCCAGTTAACTCGACTTAGTCTAGCATGGCCTACAGTTAGCGCGGCTCTGATACCAAGCGTTGTGGCACCCCGGCTCAGAGCGACCTGTTTACCTTGCATTGCCAGCCCAGAGACCTTGTCTTTTGGCAACACACAACAACTTGGTACAAAAAAAACAACCGCTTTATTCATGCTAGCGGAGCATAGTTTATATTACAACAGTTAGCGAGGCCAAGCGGCACACACGGTGCGGCTGAACAATATGTACATTATTTAGTGAACATAAAGGGGCCTCGATCATGATAACTACTCGGCAGCGGAATAACTTCATAGCGGGACTCCATAGCACAGGGACACCGATGTGGACACGATCTAGACTCGGACAGCACTCCTTCCCAACGAGACTTTCCTGAAATTTGGCATGACACGCCAGGTCAGTACATTGAATGTACTTGCAAGCTCACAATAAGCATAAACATAATGACAAACAATATCATGATATTTAACCAGTTAATCAACAATGCAACCAGATATCCAACATGCTGTGACTAGGCTCAACTGGTACTCGTTCCACAGACTTGCTTACCGGACGTGATGATTTCCACACCACAACATGATAGTCTCTAAAACACAATTATGATCCTTACGGCGATCACCACCCGACCAACTCATGGCCCGTGACCCTTCCGGTGATCACCACCCGACCAACTCATGGTCCACCTCAACATGATGGCCTCACTGCCATCCTTAGTACAAACTTAGTGTGCAAATTTTATTAAGTGTTGACCCATGGTGTACCCTACTTTCGAGCGTGTCCATAACCGTGGACTCGGCTATCGATAGATTAAAAAAACACTCTGAAGAGGTTAGTACACTGTACCCATCCTACGGAACCCATGGCCTCGCACTCCCATTCGGGTGGACCAACGGCATTCCGACAAAACCATTTCATTATCATGACACTCTCCCAGCCATTCTGACTCAGGCCCCATCGGGTTAGTCCTGGGTGGCTCCGTGTCTACCTCCAGACACCTCGACCACCATCGTGGCCACGATCCACTCTGGGACCTGGTACCAAAACTTAACTTAACAACGGGCTCACAAGGTTATGCCTGCCTACCGGGCCAGGGTACATCACGCCCATAACCTTCCCTAAATGGAGGCACCGACCAGAGCCACGACAATGAAACGCATTAAGGCCGTCCCATACCAGCAAATGTGGTTGCACTCGGAAAGACTCGTTTCAGTGGCACCATGACCCGGTCAACAACATATTCAAGTTGAGTTATTAATCAAGTTCAAGTTAATGTGAAAATTACCGGTGTCGTAATGCCATACTATGCATCACTTAACACATACACCACATGCAAATAACTGAATCAACCACGCTCCTACGGAGCCATCACCAACTCATGCTACTACTCTGGTTAAGATCACACCTCACTTAAACCAGAACCATTTCTAGCAATCTCATCCTTTATCATCATGCAAAGATAATAATTAAACTAATTATTGAACTCTATGACCATATCTTTTATTCATTACTTGCAACTAAGTTCTCCTTAGTTTACCAACAAAACTCACTTCAAACATTCTGTAATCAAGGTATTTTAACATGACAAACACCTAACAGAATATACTTATTATATAACTAATTTTAAATGCATAAATATTCATAAGTTCAAGTAGGAAAATCACAAATATTGAAGTGGCACTATGAAAATGTTACCGCGGCTTGCCTTAGTGCTGATGAGGTTCACAAAGCTCCTGGTGATCCTCAAGACAAGCTGGCTCTTCTGAAAATAAACAAAACCATAAAAGGAAAACATCAAGAAACCTTCTGAAAATTACCAGAAAATCTAGACAGAAAGGAAAAATCCCATCTTTTGGGTGATGTTAGATTTTTGGACACAGAGTACAATGCAAAAAGAATCAATGCATTTGGACTTATAGATAAAAAGTTATGGCCATTTCAAGTTTCCTGGATTTTAAATGAATTTGAAATAAATAAACAGGGGGGTGACGTCGCAAACGTAAACACCCGGGGTGCCACCACTCATACCGCTTCGCGCGCCTAATGAGTGGCTGACTAGCGGGCCCCGCTAGTCAGGCCAGAGGGAGGGGAGAGGGAAACGGAGGGAGGCGGCGCTTCACCGGAGCACACGCCGGCGATGAGGCTTCTTGGAGTCAAACGAGAGGGAGGGATCGACAGAGGAGATGTTTGTGCACCTGCCCATACCCGTAGCGTAGCTAGCGGTGACCGGACGGCGTCGGAATCGACCTCTCCAGCGGAGGCAGAGGGCGGAGGTTGCCGGAGATGAAGACGACGGCGGCTTGGGGCGGCTCCAGGGGCTCCAGCGGAGTGGGTTGGCTTCACGGAGGAGAGGCGGAGACCCTGGCGGGGTCGCCTTGGCTTGGTAGGGACCGGAGCCGCGGGAACGATCCATAAGGGATCACCGGCGAGCTCGGCTTCGGGATGGCAGCCCGCGGCCTGCCCGGCCGGGCTGCGGCTTCTACTGGCTCGTGGAGGAAGTGGGAGTGGCTGCGGGTGCTCCAAGAGGCTGCGGGTGGCTGCTTTTATAGGCGGGCATCGAGGAGGGTCCGGGCTCCGCCGGAGGACACTTGTCCACGGCGCCTGGTGACGAACGGCGCCAGAGAGAGAGAGGGCGAAGACGACGGAGGTCATGCAGGAACTGTGCGCGGGCGCGGACGAGCACAGGAGCGAGGGGAAAGGGACGAACACAGTGCGTCGCGCACTGTGCCGTCTGCTGGACCGCGCCCGTGCTCGCTGCGGCGAGCTCAGGCGTCGGCGAGCGGCAGGGGGAGTTATGGAGGTGGAGACGAGGATGGTGGCATGCTCTGGCTAGCTGGGCAGCGAGCACGCGCTCAACAGAGCGCTGGCGGCGCGCAGAGCGCGCGTATTGCATGCCAGCACGCTCGGACGAACGCGGTCACCGCGTGAACTGGGACATTAGGCCACCCTACGCACTAACAAAGATGTCTGGCGTGTAGTCCTTAGTAAACTGAGTTGTTACCACGGTTTGGTTAGGTTCCAGGTGAAGTAGAAATAAATTAGTACTGCTGACAAGTTACTGGACAGTAACTTTGGAGAGTCACTATGGTCAAACCACTGGGAATCAAGTGCTGAGCTTTGGGGTTTTACTAACACTTACTAAGGTAAATAGGCACAGGAAAAACCAGCTACAATGGAGCTAGTAAAAAGGTAGTTGCTGTAGAAACTACCATTTCTGTCCAGAAATGACTTTATTTTCTGTAGCCAAAATATTCCAAAGAGTGGTGAAATATTTTTGCTCAGAAAGGTGCACTAGGGTCCAGAGAATAATTGGGATTTTTCTCAAGATTTTTGGGGCAAGAAAAGTTAGGGTTGCTTTGGAGCTCAAAGGGTTAGCTAGGGTTTTGGAGGTCAAAATGAATGTTTTTCATTTAAGAAAAATATTCCAAACAATATTTTTGTGTTGGGCCAGGGGTGAAATGATGGTTGTGAGGAGGAGAGGGAACACTTCGGTGAAAATCAAGGGGTACCCAAGTGGTTAGGTCCAAATGAAATGATTAAAAACTCCAAATTCAAAACCAACTCAACTGAAAATCAAGCAAAGAAGAGAAGGCAAAAACCAGATTGTCACATCGGACAACAAAATTACCACAACATGTTGGTGACATTTCATGACACCAAGCCAAGTTTCATGATTTTCAGGCATGTTTTGGATTTACAGGAATTAAAAAACCAAGTTTCACAATGTTTCCAGCCGAGCCACGACGCCCAGATGTTTGAATTTCATTCCCATTTCTTGCAAGGGACCTAGAAATTTACCCGAGGACACACATGTGATTTTTCAACCAACTTTGGTGCACTGGTGCATGTGCTTGTATTTCAAATTTGAATTATGCACACAAAGGTGACACGTTCCCTCGAGCATTCTTCAGAGAAGCTCTGGTTTGCAAGAAGCTTATACCAAAACTTGTTCCTGTTCGGCCAATTTTCCTACCACAACATGGTAGTACCATGACAGGACACCATGCCTACTTTCATGATTTTCAGGCGTATTTTGGATTTACAAGAGTTTTAAAACCAAGTTTCTCAATGTACTCGGCCGAGCCACAATGCCCAAATGTTTGAATTTCATTCCCATTTCTTGCATGGGACCTAGAAATTCACCCGAGGACACAAATGTGATTTTTCAACCAATTTCGGCGCACGGGAGCATGTGCTTGTAGTTCAAATTTGAATTATGCACATTAAATGACTAGAAACTCAATTAATGTATAAAAAAGGCCAAACGAACCCAGAATAATTCCAAAATTTAACAGGGCACTCATGCGATTCTATGTTGCCTCTGTAAATAAACTCAAGGGGGGGGGGTAGCGTATATTGTTCCGCACTCAAAGGTGACACGTTTCCTCTCAGAACCACGAGCCTTATTGAGAGAAGCTCCGGTTTGCAAGAAGCTTATACCAAAATCTAATCCCATTCGGCCATTTTTTTTACCACAGCATGATAGTACCACGACATGACACCATGCCAAGTTTCATGATTTTCAGGCGTTTTTTGGATTTACAAGAATTTTAAAACCATGTTTCTCAATGTTCTCGGCTGAGCCACGATGCCTAGATGTTTGAATTTCAATCCCATTTCTTGCATGGGACCTAGAAATTCACCCGAGGACATGTGATTTTTCAACCAACTTTGGTGCACGGGAGCATGTGCTTGTAGTTCAAATTTGAATTATGCACATTAAATTACCAGAAACTCAATTAATGTATAAAAAAGGCCAAGCGAACACGGAATAATTCCAAAATTTAACAGGGCACTCACATAGTTCTATGTTGCCTCTGTAAAGAAACTCTAGGGGGGTAGCGTATATCATTTCACACTCAAAGGTGACACACTCCCTCTCAGAACCACGAGCCTTCTTGAGAGAAGCTCCGGTTTGCAAGAAGCTTATACCAAAACTTGTTCCAAATCGTACAATTTTTTACCACAACATGTTAGTGCCATGACATGACACCATGCCAAGTTTCATGATTTCCAGGCGAGTTTTGGATTTACATGAATTTTAAAATCAAGTTTCTAGATGTTCTCGGCCGAGTCATGACGCCAAGTTGTTTGAATTTGATTCCTGTTTCTTGCATGGGACCTAGAAATTCACCCAAGGACACACATGTGATTTTTCAACCAACTTTGGTGCACCGAAGCATGTGCTTGCAGTTCAAATTTGGATTATGCACATTAAATGTCAAAAAACTCAATTAATGTATAAAAAAGGCCAAACGAACCCGGAATAATTCCAAAATTTAACAGGGCACTCATATAGTTCTATGTTGCCTCCCGTAAAGAAAATCACGGGGGAGGCAGCATATATCGTTTCACACATAAAGGTGACATGTTCCCTCTCAGAACCATGAGGCTTGTCGAGAGAATCTCCGGTTTAGCAAGAAGCTTATACCAAAACTTGTCCCAATTCAGCCAAAAATATACATATGAAAACAGGGTTTAGATTATCCCGAACATCTCTCTACCTAGATCAATGTACTCTTATTTGAATTCAACATAAAATGGATACATATATTTGAATTGGAGATCGTATGGTACATGTAGTTCATAGTGAAATATGATTACTGCTATATGCATGTTTTTTGTTATCAAGATAATATTTAAATGATTGTATAACTTGACAACAATCATATTCGAATAAGGAAAATTGATTCAAATTTAGTCCATATGGTAGACGATAATATAGGGCGGAGTAAAATGTTCATATATGATGGAAGATCAAAATGTAGGACTACATCCATTATAAACCGCAAGGTCACCTAATGATATATTCAAATTCAACATAACATGGATTCCAAAATTGAAATTCGAGATACTCGCATTTGTAATCATATAATAAGGGACATGACTCTTTCTTTTGGTGGGAATTGATTTGTTTTTTGTTGTTGTTGAGGGAAGTGTGAATCGATTTGGTACTGTAGAGGGTAATCTTGTTCTCCCGATTTTTTTTACATTTTTCTTGTAGTTTTTCAGTGACATCTATAGCAATATAGTAAAAGGGGACATGACTCTCTTGTGTCTTGTATGAATTGTTTTTTTGTACACGTTAAGTTTGTTCTGCCGAACAAGAATCCGCGCCTTGTTATCCCAAAATTTTCAACCTCGAGTATCTTTTGTCTCATCTGCTTTGAAACTCCCGCCTCTTCAACCCGCTCCGCGCCTTGTTATCCCGAAATTTCGACGCGCGCAAAAACTCCCTCATCATCCAAAATCGGTCCCGCAACCCAGACACGCGAAATCCCCCTTCTACCCCTCAACCGGAAATGTCGACTCAACATCGCGGTGTCAAAACCGGTGGGGGTACGCTGGTAACTTACCCTACATTTCGGACAAGCGCGTCCCTAAGCCATGGCTCCCCCTACCTTCCCCTTCGCCCCCCCATTTGTACACCGAGGCCGCCAAAACCCGCGAAACCCCACGCTCCTCCGTGGGCCTCCTGACCGCCGCCCAGCTGGAGACTCTTCCCCGACAACTCGTCCACCACAACAACTCGCCGTCCCTCATCCACCGCATCGGATGAGGATCCGTCGTTGATCTCGTTGTCCAGGTGGATCAGCCACCCCGTCCTCCACCTCTAAGGAGCTGCCCCGATGTTCGTCTCGTCTATCACGCCACCACCATGCCCATAACGCCGTCTTGACCTGCCCCACCGGTACCGCTGCACCCTCACCAATTCCTCCGATGAAGCCGAGGCCCACTCGACGCCACCAAGGAGGTTCTGCACTCACCGCTGCATTTTATCTTTTATTCGATCTCATAGGGTTGCCGGTGCTCGATTCGAGCAGCCATGTCGGGTCTCCATCGACGACATCGTCGCCGGCCACTTCATCCACTGTGTCTCTCCCCCATGTCGTTGCTTCCTCGGTAGCGGCTTCCACACCGGCACTAGCTGCAGCTGCTCCGGCTCTCGCTAACACTGCTGCTGCTGCTCCGGCTCTTGCTCGCACCGCGGCTCTTTTGTTGTTGTCGGTCGCGCTGTTGCACTGCTCTTGCTTTCGTTTGTGCTGCTGCTCTTCTCTGCTATTGTTGTCGGTCGCGCTGCTGCTCCGCTCTTACTCTCGTTCGTGTTGCTGCTCTGCTCTTGCTCTCGCTCGCGCTGCTGCTGCTGCACGACCTTCGATAGCTACAGGAGTTGGGTGGGCAACAAACAGTAGATGATCCATTCTCTATCTTTTTAAAACTGAAGCTATAATCTACCTGCTATCATTAGTTTTGGATCTATCCACTCGTTTCTACCATCATTCTTGATTTCTGCATGCACCCCTTAGGCCTTACAAAATCTAACTATTTTTTTATTATGCATGTCAGTTATTGTACACAATCGTACTAAACATGTAGAGAAAAAGAGAAGACCGTTGTGTGGGAATATAATGTCATGCAGATGCCGCTCCATGGTGGGAAAAGTGCCCCCCTCCCGCCATTCCAGATTGTATTCTAGAGGAAGCTAATTGTTCAGATGGGGATTCAGAGGGAGCCGACCACTCCTATGTACCACCTGAGGTTTTTGCTCTAACCTGGCATGCTGATGTTGGCCATATCATGCATATGGCGCCTCGCATTCCTTACATTACACATCTTATAAGTTTAGATTTGCTTTGTGTGAATGCCACCTGTTTGGTTTCTATATCATACTCCCGCCGTTCCTAAATATTTGTCTTTTTAGAGATTTCAACAAGTGACTACATACGGAGCAAAATGAGTGAATCTACACTCCAAAATATGCCTATATACATCTGTACGTGGTAGTCCATTTGAAATCTCTGAAAAGACAAATATTTAGGAATAGAGGGAGTATGGGAATTATGAAATGCCATCTTCTTTAGCCAGGCATCATATACGTGAATCATGCAATGCCATCATGTTTAGCCAGTCATCGTATATGTGAACTGTATCATGCCATATTTGTTTTCATAATGTATTCCATTTGTCAACAATGTTTATACATTCATCTACTCTTCCTGTGCATCAGCCATTTGAGTCGGTCATGGGAAAATCTGGAGTGAAAACAAGGTCTTCTGAGTAGTCAGTGCTACCTGTCGATGCAGATTTCTTGCTGGTTACAGATAGGTCCTCAGAGGAGGATTCAGAGACAGATGACCAGTCATATCCCCCCGGAGGTGCATGCTCTAACTTGGCAGGGTTATATTGCTCATACCTTGCATATGGTGTCTTGCATTGTCATGCCATCTGCTTAGATTAGACATGTTTTCCGTGAATGCCTCCTGTTTGCTTTCTATATCAGATATGTGAATTATGCAATGCCATGTTTTTCAGCCAGTTATCATATATGTGAATTATGCACCGCCATGTAGCCAGGCATCATATATGTGAATTATCTCATGCCATCTTTTTTTCATTACATATTCCATTTGTCGACAATCTATGTATATTGAACTACTCTTCATGTGTATCAGCCATTTGAGCCGGTTATGGAAAAACCAAGAGTGAAAACAAGGTCTTCAGAGCAGGTAATGGTACCCGTTGAAGCATATATCTCGATGGTTACAGGGAGCTCCTCAGAGGAGGATTCAGAGACAGATGACCAGTCCTACACCTGAGGTGTATGCTCTAAGTTGCAATGTTTATATTTCTCATATCATGCATATGGTGTCTTGCATTGCTTAGTTTAGACATCATATGCACAATGTTGAATTCCATCTTCTTAGTTTAGAGATTATACATGCGAGTGCCAGGTGCTTAGTATATGAATCAATTATGTCAACTGTATCATGCCATCCTGTATGCTTAGATAACATGTATGTGAATTATTTCATCCCAACCTATTTTAGAAAGACATCATATAGTTTTGCCATGTCATCATGTTTAGATACTCATCATATGTTGAATTATGCCATTATATCCTATTAAGTTATCCATCATATATCTGAACTGTGTCATGCTATCCTGTTTAGTTAGGCATCATATATGTGAAATTGTGTCATGCTGTCCTGTTTGGTTAGACAACATATATGTGAATTACCACATCTATCTATCATACAATGTCTGTACATTCAATTTCTTTTCTTGTTTATCAGCCATTTGAATTGGAGGGGGTGATGACAGTATCTAAGGGAGCAAAAACATGTTTTTCACAAAAGACAGTGCTACCCGTCGATGCAGATAGAATCATGGTTGTATTGGCCCATAAACTAGCCCCACCACACATAATCGAGACTCTTCCAGATTGCACACTTACACCGTTGGGCAGAGAACCAGCTACAGCCCATCTAACCCCAACCCCAGCGGATAGTAACCCACTTCTAGTTGAGAAAGCACCATGTCCACCATAGAGTACCCCCACACGAGCAGTTTGTAAAGCAACTATAGTGCCCAAAGCACGAAGACCAAAATAGCGAACCCAAGCTCCACGTTTAAAGCAGAAGAGCAACTGTTCTCAGGTCAGATTCTGTAGCTATGGTCCATACTCCTTTGTTGTTGCATCACTGTATTTACTCATACCAACTACTTTCGAATTAGAAGGATCCAATTGAAACTCCAATGGCGCAACAGATATGTTTTAAACCTATTTCTTTAACTGGATTGCTGTTCTAACTTCTTGCTCTATGTTGATTTTAGTTTGAGTTGTATAAATAGTTATGTTCTCATGTGATGCACATTACAAGTGTTGCCAATGTTGTGTAGTTTCTCACACTTATATACTGTCTATGTTATTGTGTCTTAAAAATATATGAGTTGAACTGTGTCTCTATCTTGATTTGGCAACATAAACTAGAGTGGTATGGACAGTAAAGTGACCATAGTACATAGATATATGTTTGTTTCATGTTGTTATCCTGTCCACCTTACTTATGAACCGGTTTACCAAAATGAGTTTCGTATACTACATGCTAAACCTGTGATGTGTCTACTTGTTTCTCTTGTAGTATGCGAACAGAATATTGGAGAAGAGCACCCCACTATGCAATGGTAGAGAAAGTAATGCAGATAAGGTTCAAGATAGTGAGACAGCCCTGTTGGTCTCCAAGAAAGGTGATAAAAACGATCTTGTAGACAGTGAGAAAACCCCACAGTCCTGCTTTGATGTAGTGTTCGAGTTACTGGCCAGTACCGCTGGCACAAGCTCTTCGAACTCGCTGCCTGAATCACTTCGGCTTCTTCTGTCTCAGCTACAAGCTGAAAGGCATCAGTCAGTTGTGCTACGGCAAGAAGCCGAAGGACTGAGGAAGTCCCTGCAGAATTCAGATGCATACTTTCTTGTGCAACAGCAAGTGCTGGAGGATTTAAGCGCCAAACAAGAGAAAGTTAATAAGCTTGCTAGGCATCTTGCCAGCATTATTGGTACCCAGGATATAGTTTCTTGAGCTCTTCTGAAGTGGTTTCAGTTCTGTACTTGTTTTGCTGCGGCGTTTATTTGCACTGGTCGCCAAGTTTGACAACCAGTGTATATGATATGCGGCTTTGTTCCCTATATTTGCACTGGTGGCGAACTTTGATGCCCAGTGGATGTAATATGTGTAATAGCCGTGATAGCCTAGCGTAAGTTGCTTGCTTATTTATTTCCTTGTTGTCTTGTTTATTTGTTTGCTTGTAGTCAGTGCGGTTCTTTTTCCGCGGTTTGCTAGTGGCCGCAATAACCTATTTTTTAAAACTAGTCCACAATAACCATGGGCTTCATATTTACTGTAGTTACCATGGGCTTCCTACGGGCCATAGAAATAATGGGCCTTCTAAGGGCTATAGAAATGATGGGCCTTCTACGGGTTGTAGCATCAATGGGCCTTCTACGGGTCGTATGATCGATCGACCAAACATGGGCCAATAACAAACCGCATTATGGGCCATAAACAAGCTAGATTTGGAATCGTCTGTTCATGGGCCGACCATAACGGGCCGCCGTTAATCTATCGTACTTGATGACGCTACTAAAACGGCCCAACAGATTAATGGGCCGATTGTAACCACAGGCTAAATTTGTCCCACAAGCAGAAAAGGCCAGTAATGGGCCGTAAGTAGCCGAATGCTGGAAATAAGGCCAAGAATAAATGGGCCCTAAGAAGGCCGAAAGATAACACTGGTTGGAAACGGTCCAATGGAATAATGGGCCGTTAATGGGTATAAAGCGGTACACTGTTCATTGCGGGCCAGATTCACCAAGGGCCTTTAATGGGCCAAGAGTTACAAATGGCCTTGTATGGGCCAAAATACATCATGGGCCATACATGGGCCGGAAGTTACAACGGGCTGGAATCATATTGGATGGCCCAGATGAAGCTACTGGGCTTAATTCCGGTAGGCCGTAACGGGTCGTGAGTTAGCGGGCCGTAAATGGGCTATATACGAACAGGCCGATAACAGGATTTCTGTGGGACGGCCCGTTACCATTTGACCAAGTCAAATGGGCCGGCCTTTCCACTAGAATGGGCCTCTGTTGGGCCATGCCACGTATCGACGTATCATAGGCGCCTCCTGTCCAATGAATGGATGACATCTCTCCCAACGGTGAGACAACGCGTGTTTCCTTCGGCCAATGACAATTTTACACGTGGAAAATCATCATTGGTCCGGGCTGTTAGCGGGTTATTGGATCCAAAACCGGACCCGATAGCTTAACGGTGAGCTGTTACGGTGGATGCCACGTGTCAGTCACCCTTGACGAAAGCAGGGTCCTGTTCAAACACCCCTCCACGGCCTACTGTTCATCTAGCCCTCCACCGGCTACTGTTCAACCAGCCCTCCATCGGCTATTGTTCATCCAGCCCTCCACGGGGTCCTGTTCATCCAACCCCAACCGAATCGATCGGGGTCCTGTCCATCCAGCGGCAACGCCCTCTACTACCACGGGGTTCTGGTCATCCAACCCCCAACAACACCCACTGTTCATCAAGAGGCAGCAGGTTCGATCGGCTTCAGTTAGCAGCAGTAGCAAAGGAATCGCTCAATCGGGTTCAATTAACAGCCAGATCGATCGATCACTCGGGTTCAGTAACGCGTAGCCTGCAGTGCAATCGCTCGGGTTCAGTGGGCGAACGCCTCACTCGGGTTCAGTTAGAGCCCAACGCCTCAAACCCACGCATGCACATGTACGAGAGAAATGCGCATCGCTCGGCCCCGACCACCCACCGTAACCGGGAACTCCCCGATATTTTCCTCGCCCTCGCTTCTACCATGGTTTTTTCCGTCATGGACGGCCCAAAGAATGTCCCGCAGCTGCGTCTCCGGCCCGCACAGGACGAAAAGCTCATTTTCTGACATGATTTTTTGTCATAGAAGTAGGAGCCCACCACATCTATGATGATACCGGGTTTTGTCACAATTATCGTCATAGAAGTGTCATAAGCATGACAGGAAAAAAACGTTCGGCCCAAAATGTCACGGATGTGTCTTTTTTTGTAGTGCAGGTTGGGCCCGCCGCCTGCGAGCCATGCTGATTGCCTTTTGTTGTAGCTCTGTACTTGCTGACGAGGGTCGCGTCATGAGTCGAATGGCGACAATCCTACGCCAGACAGGTAGGTGGCCGCCTGGTCAGCACGTACTGTAGCCACGCCCCTCCGGGATTCGGGGGGAGCAGGTGGCACTGTTGCTATGCTCGGTCTTGTTGTGGTGGGTGAGTGCAGACTCTGAGCAGAAGGATGGGCCGGCTGCTGGAAATCGGCCCACTCCCCAAGCCGTCTTCTGGGGGTGCACCGTATTCTGGAAGCTGGTCATGTGGTCTTGACCGCCGTCTAAGGGAACGCCGTCTTCTGGGAGCCGGTTGCATGGTCAGTTGGCTTGAGGGGTCGTGCTAGCCCCGATGTTTTGAAATGTTAAGGGGTGCGGATGAGGCTACCTGGGGTCTATCCCCCCAACACGTGTCATGTCCCTTTTTGTCACTGGGATTGACACCCCGCAAGATCGAACCCATCATAAAGCACATCTCCTATTGCAAGAAAAACCAATCTAGTTGGCCAAACCAAATCAATAGGTCAGAGAGAAATACAAAGCTATAATAATCATTCATAAAAGAGTCCAGAGAAGACTCAAATAATATTTGTGGATAACTTGATCATAAACTCACAATTCATCAGATCCCAACAAACACACCGCAGAAAGTGATTACATCGAATAGAACTCCAAGAACATCAAGGAGAAGATTGTATTCAAGATCAAAGAGAGAGAGAGAGAAAGCCATCTAGCTACTAACTATGGACTCGTAGGTCTATGGTGAACTACTTGCACATCATTGGAAGGGCAGCAAGGTTGCTGTAGAGCCCTCCGTGATTGATTCCCCCTCTGCGGAGTGCCAAAAAAGGCCTCCAGATGGGATCTCGCGAGAACAGGAACTTGCGGCGATGGAAAGTATTTCGGGTGGCTCTTGATACGTCTCCAACGTATCTATAATTTATGAAGTATTCATGCCATGTTTACAACAATTTTATATGGTTTGGGTGCAATTTTAGATGATATAAATGGAACTAACTTGGACTGGTGTTGTTTTCAGCAGAACTACCATGGTGTTGTTTTTTGTGCAGAAATAGAAGTTCTCGGAATTGGACAAAACTTTTTGATGATTTTTTTGGAAGAACGGAAAAATAATGGAGCAAAGAACCACCAGAGGGGGGCCCCTGCTGCCCACAAGGAACCAGGGCGCGCCACCCTCCCTGGCGCGCCCTGGTGGGTAGTGGGCCCCCTAAGGCCCATCTTCGTGTGAAACCGACGCCAAAAATCCTATATATTCAGAAAACCCTGAAAGTTAACCTAGATCAGAAGTTCCACCACCGCAAGCCTCTGTAGCCGAAAAACCAATCTAGACCATGTTCCAGCACCCTGCCAGAGGGGGAGATCATCACTGGTGGTCATCGTCATCATCCCATCGGCCGCCATGATGAGGAGGGAGTAGTCCACCCTCGGGGTTGAGGGTTTGTACCAGTATATATGTGTTTATTCTCTCTCTCTCTCATGTTCTTGATTTGGCATGATCTGGATGTATCGCGAGCTTTGTTAATATAGTTGGATCATATGGTTTTTACCCTCTCTATCTTGAATACTTTTATGGATTTGAGTACTTGATGTATGTCTTGCTATGAATACTTGTGGTGACAATGGTGTATCATATTGATTCACTTAATGTGTGTTTTGGCACTCAACTCGCGGATTCCCGAGGTGACATTGGGGTAATCTATGCATAGGGGTTGATGCATGTTCTCGTGTTTGTTTCTCCGATAGAAATCTTGGGGCACTCTTTGAGGTTCTTTATGTTGGATTGAGTATTATGAATCTGAAACTGTTTGATGCATATCGTATTATCAACTCAGGGATACTCGTGGTGACATTGGAGTATCTAGGTGACATTAGAGTCATTGATGTGTATCATTTGGTGTTATTTTAGTACGAACTCTTAGATAGATCGATCAAAAATGATAACTTGGTGTTATTTAGTACGAACTCTTGGATAGATCAATCGGAAAGTATAACTTTGAGGTGGTTTCGTAACCTACAAACAATTTCGTCTTATGTTTTCCGCTAGATAAGAACTTTGGAGTGATTCTTCGTCGCACGTTGAGGGATTGTCATCCAATTATATTAGCATTGTTGAGAGATTGCACTAGCGAAAGTACGAACCCTAGGCCTTGTTTTCAAGCATGGCAATACCATTTGTGCTCACTTTTGTTACTTGCCACATTGCTTTTTATTTTTTTACTATTACAAAAATCAATATCTACTATCATTACTACACATGTATCACCATCTCTTCGCTGAACTAGTGCACCTATACAAATTACCATTCTATTTGGTGTGTTCGGGACATAAGAGACTTTTTATTATTTGGTTGCAGGGTTGTTTGATAGAGACCATCTTCATCGTATGCCTCCCACGGATTGATAAACCTTAGGTCATCCACTTGAGGGGAAATTGCTAGTGTCCTACAAAACTCTGCGCTTGGAGGCCCAACACGAGTCTACAAGAATAAAGTCGTGTAGTAGACATCAAGCTCTTTTTTGGCGTCGTTGCCGAGGAGGTGCGTGCTTGAAGGTATATCTTTAGATCTTGCAACTGAATCTCTTAGTTTCTTGTTTTATCAATAGTTTGGTTTATAAAAAGAAAACTACAAAAAATGGAATTGAGATGGCCTCATATTATTCTTCTTTATCATGTCTTTTTTGAAAATTATGGAAAGGAAAATTGAGCTCAGTTGATAGAAGAAGAATTCAATAAAATGCTTGGCATAAATTCTTTGAATGATGAGCATGATTGCAATGTTGCTAGTATGAATTCTTTGAATACCCATGATGCTAATGATATACAAAGTCATAAGATTGGGGATGCTATGTTTGATGAAGATGATATTTTTAGAACCCCAACATTTAATGAGCAAATTTGTTATACTGATTGCATGCCTCCTATTTATGATGATTATAATGATGAAAATTGGTTTGGAAGAGTGTCAACTTTAGGTAATGATGATCCCGCTATTTTGGAGGGTGTTGAATCTTATTCTAATAATTATGGAAGTGGATTTGGAGAGGTCATAACTTTATTTAGTGATGAATCCACTATTTTTGAAGAGGTTTCAATTGACTATGACAAAAAAGTTGCTATCTATGATGATTATGGTGATGACATGTATTCTATAAAGAATAATGATAACCATGAAACTTTTCATCATGATTTTAATTTTCAATTTGATTATGTCAATCAAGTATCTCATGATAGTTATTTTGTTGAGTTTGCTCCACTATTATTGATGAGAATAAATTTGCTTATGTGGACAGAAATAAAATTTCTATGCTTATGGATCATGAAAAGAATGCTTTATGTGATATCTATATTGTTGAATTCATTCATGATGCTACTAGAAAGTATTATGAGATAGGAACATATGCCTCTACATATCTCAATAATATCAAGTTTCCTCTCTATGTGTTGAAATTTTTGAAGTTATGCTTGTTTTGCCTTCCTATGCTAGTTGATTCTTGCTCCCATGAATTGTTTTCTCACAGTATCCCTACATAGGAAGTGGGTTAGGCTTAAATGTGCTTGCCATGTGATTCATGATGCTCTCTTTGTAGTTCAATTCTTTACTTTTGTGTAAGCATCATTGAAATCATCATGCCTAGCTAAAAAGGCATTAAAGAAGAGAGCTTGTTGGTAGACAACACAACACTTTTACCTATTGTTTTTGTGTGTTCACATGATTAATCTCATGTAGTAATCATGTTTTATAGCTTTTGTTTCAATACAATGCCAAGTAAAGCCTTTGGGATAGTGTGGATGATAGTTGACTTGATTCTGTGCAAAAACAGAAACTTCTGCGTCCAGTAGAAGAATACTTAAAATTCACTGGAGTGTGATTAAATTCTAATTTTTTTAAAGATGATTGATATACAAATTTTCTATCTTTTACTAATTTTCAGAATTTTAGGAGTAACTGAAGTATGTTCATTGTCCAGATCATTACAGACTGTTCTGTTTTTGACAAATTCTGTTTTTAATGCATAGTTTGCTTGTTTCCTAGTTTCTATGGCTTATATTGCTTAATATAAATTGTGTAAATGATAAGGTATAGTAGGAATTATGTGTAAATAATTATGAATCTTGTCTTTGACAGTACCAAAGTGAATGGTTTGCTCTTTATCATACTAACCCATCTCACAAAGTTCCGTTAAATTTTGTGTGATTGAAGTTTTCAAGTTTTGGGTGAGACATCGATATGAGGAGAAATGAGTGACAATACCCTAAGTTTGGGGATGCCTAATGCACCCCAATGTAATATTCAAGGAAGATCCAAGCAACTAAGCTTGGGGATGCCCCGGAAGGCATCCGCTCTTTCGTCTTCAGTGTTATCAATAAACTCACTCAGAGCTATATTTTTATTCGTCACATGATATAAGTTTTGCTTGGAGCGTCATTTTATTTGATAGTATTTTCTTGCTGTTATTTAGGTAAATTTTTCATCTTTTATTTCAATAAAAATGTCAAGTATAGCCTTTACCATGCTTATTTTGCAAGTCTATATGCGGCTGTTTGAAAACAGAAAGTTGCACACTAGTGCGTGAATTCTTGAGAAACGTCAGAATATGATAAAATGTTCAAATTTTTTCACAATAAGATATGATAAATTTTCTAAAGTGTGGTAAATTTTCAGAATTTTTGGATTTAAATGAGTATGATTATTCTTGCATCCTTTATAGACTGTTCTGTTTTGACAGATTCCTGTTATGTTTGCATATGTTTGCTTGTTTAATGATTCCATTTGACGATAGGAGCATTAAATATGCAGAGGAATTTAGTATGCAATGTTAAATAATAATTTTAGTGATTTTCTACAGTAGAGAATGATAATGTTATTGCATTGATTTATAATAACTTATCTCACGAGTTCTTGTTGAGTTTTGTGTGGATGAAGTTTTTAAGATTTAGGGAAACTGTGATATAGAAGGAATTAAGGAGACACAAAAGCTCAAGCTTGGGGCTTCCCAAGGCATCCCAAGATAATATTTCAAGAAGTCTCAAGCATCTAAGCTTGGGGATGCCCGGTAGGCATCCCACCTTTGTTCACCAACAATTATCGGTTAGTATCGGTTGAGCCTAAGTTTTTGCTTCTTCACATGACTTGTGATATTCTTGGAATGTCATTTTTTCTGCTTGTTGTTTTAATAAAATATTTAGATCTCATTTTTTTAAATGGGAGAGAGTCCTCACATAGCTGCCTATTTACTTAACTACTCGCTTGATCTTCACTTATATCTTTTTGGAGTAGTTTGTCATTTACTCTTGTACTTCACTTATATCGTATGAGTAAATTGTTGAATAAATTAAATATCATGAAGTTGAAATTATATGTTCATATCATGCTTAGTAGTAGCTTCACATTGGGTTTAGAAAGTGAAATCTTTTGAAGCTTGACAATCACAATATTGGTCATACAAGCAATTCATGAATGAGTAGTATAAAGAAGAGAACTTTCACATACAAATATATTATCTTGGACATCTTCTATGATTGTCAATACCCATTAATTATTTTCAAACATGAGCAAATTAGTTAAAGTTGGACAAGGCAGACAACCTAATGAGTTATGGTTGTGTATATTTACATAAAATTTATATTGTTATGGATCCTCCAACATGTGGTGCTTGCTTAGGATCTTTTGCTAACCAAAAACTCATACTAAGTAGAGATACTACTTGTGCATCCAAAAAAATTAAAACCAGTTTCTTGCCGTGAGTGTTCACTGTATCTACATATGGGTTGAATAAGATCCTTCAAGTAAGTTTTCATTGGTGCATAAGGCAATAAAAATTGCTCCTAAATATGTTTGATATTTTATTGTAATGGAAAATAAGCGTTGTACAAACTTGTGTTGGCAAAGTAATAAAAGAGTCAGACTGCATAATAAAGGTTGCTCTCATAAGGGGCAATATAACATGGCGTTCCTTTGCATTAAGAGATTGTGCATCCAAAAATAAAAAGCACATGACAACCTCTGCTTCCCTCTGCGAAGGGCCTATCTTTTACTTTTCAGTATTTCATTTCATGCAAGAGTCAATAGTATGCATTCTCATTTAAACCTCAATTATTCTCTAGTTGGCAAGCACCATGTGGTGGGGAAAGATCTAGGCACATATGACCAGTCAAATATATTTGATCATGCATTATTATTGTTGACAATTATATCTATGATAAATGAGTTGGGAAGCGAAACATTAAGCCCCTCTTTCTTTGTGTTCGATGGATGTCATTTGTTCTAAAAATATGCTTTGAGTACTAGCAATCATAGAAGACTATATGATGATTGAGTATGTGGAGCTCTTATTTAGACTTTGTTGAATAAGTTGAATTGCAATTGTTTGGTGACTAAGAATATAGGTTGTTAAGTTTCAAGAGAAGGCATTGTTTGAACCGTAACATGTGAATTGATTGCTACTTTATCATGATGAGTTTTATGAGAAAGAGTTGTTGTTATGATGCTAGGAAAAGTGATTGAAATTATCATTGATCAAACTTATGCACTATGCTAGCATTAACAATTCATAAATTATTTCTTTTATCATTTACCTACTCGAGAACGAGTAGGACTTAAGCTTGGGGATGCTGATACGTCTCCAACGTATCTAGAATTTATGAAGTATCCATGCCATGTTTACAACAATTTTATATGGTTCGGGTGCAATTTTATATGATTTAAATGGAACTAACCTGGACTGACGTTGTTTTCAGCAGAACTACCATGGTGTTGTTTTTTGTGCAGAAATAAAAGTTCTCGGAATTGGACAAACTTTTTGACGATTTTTTGGAAGAAAAGAAAATCAATTGAGCAAAGAACCACCAGAGCGGGGCCCCTGCTGCCCACAAGGCACCAGGGCGCGCCACCCCCCTAGCGCGCCCTGGTGGGTAGTGGGCCCCTGAGGCCCATCTTCGCCTGAAACCGGCACCAAAAAATCATATATATTCAGAAACCCTCAAAAGTTAACCTAGATCATAAGTTCCACCGCTGCAAGCCTCTATAGCCACGAAAAGCCAATCTAGACCCTGGTCTAGCACCCTGCCGGATGGGGAATCATCATTGGTGGCCATCTTCAACATCCTGACAGCCACCATGATGAGGAGGGACTAGTCTACCCTTAGGGCTGAGGGTTTGTACCAGTAGCTATGTGTTTAATCTCTCTCTCGTGTTCTTGATTTGGCACATCACGAGCTTTGTTAATATAGTTGGACCATATGGTGTTTCCCCCTCTCTATCTTGTTGTGATGAATTGAGTTTTCCCTTTGAGATTTCGTTCTTATCGGATTGAATACTTTTATGGATTTGATGACACTTCATGTATGTCTTGCTATGAATACCTGTGGTGACAATGGGGTATCAGATTGATTCACTTGATGTGTGTTTTGGCACTCAACTCACGGATTCCTGAGGTGACATTGGGGTAATCTATGCATAGGGGTTGATGCACGTTCTCTTCCTTGTTTCTCCGGTAGAAATCTTGGGGCACTCTTTGAGGTTCTTTGTGTTGGATTGAGTATTATGAATCTGAAATTGTTTGATGCATATCGTATAATCAACCCATGGATACTCGTGGTGACATTGGAGTGTCTAGGTGACATTAGAGTTGGTTGATGTGTATCATTTGGTGTTATTTTAGTACGAACTCTTAGATAGATCGGTCGGAAAGGATAACTTGGTGTTATTTTAGTACGAACTCTTGGATAAATCGATCGGAAAGGATAACTTTGAGGTGGTTTCATACCCTACAAACAATTTCGTCTTATATTCTCCGCTAGATAAGAACTTTGGAGTGATTCTTCATCGCACGTTGAGGGATGGTTATATGATCCAATTATATTAGCACTGTTGAGATATTGCACTAGCGAAAGTATGGACCCTAGGCCTTGTTTTCAAGCATTGTAATACCGTTTGTGCTCACTTTTGTTACTTGCTACCTTGCTGTTTTTTATTGTTACTATTACAAACATCATTATCTACTATCATTACTACACTTGTATCACCATCTCTTCGCCGAACTAGTGCACTTATACAAATGACCATTGTATTTGGTGTGTTGGGGACACAAGAGACCTTTTATTATTTGGTTGCAGGGTTGTTTGAGAGAGACTATCTTCATATCCTACGCCTCCCACAGATTGATAAACCTTAGGTCATCCACTTAAGGGAAAATTGCTACTGGCCTATAGAACTCTGCGCTTGGAGGCCCAACACGAGTCTACAAGAATAAAGTCGCATAGTAGACATCAGCTCTCTATTGGTTTCCCAATTTTAGAGAGTTTATAGAGGCGAAGTTAGATCAAACGGAGGCACCTGGGGCCCATGAGTCACCAGGGCACGCCCACCCCCTAGGGACGCCCTGGTGCCTTGTGGGCCACTGCTCCATCTTCTGGCCCTCTCCCGGAGCTTACAGGGTCTCTTATGTCCAGAAAAAATATCTCCACAAAGTTTTGTGGCATTTGGACTTCGTTTGGTACTGATATTCCGAAAACCCAAAAAACAGGCAAAAACAGCAACTGGCACTGGGCACTAAGTTAATAGGTTAGTCCCAAAAAATGATATATAATTGCTTGTAATACATATAAAACATCCAAAATTGATACTATAATACCATGGGACAATCAAAAAAATAAGATAGGTTAGAGACGTATCAACCGCTTATATTTTGCTCTCTGGATAGCTCTGTCCCTTGAGCAAAAGTAGAGCAGTAGTTGCCAGCAGTAGTATCGCCCCGAGCGGCACTACCGCCCTACCTTTATCTACTACGGCTAGTTCCCGCTATTGTTCAACACTAAGCGGAAGTACCACTGGTGGGAGCGGTAGTACCGCTCCGGCTGCACTACCGCCTCCCTAACTTGCTCAGTTGAACGCAATGCCTGGATCTTGTGTGCCAGCGGAAGTACCGCTCACCTGAGTGGTACTACTGCTTGTGCACAGGCTGTGCACATAACTGTTGGATTTCATTCCCCACTATAAAGGAAGTCATCTTCTCCAAGTTGACTTACCTCTTCCTCCCCCAAGCTCCATTGTTGCTCTCAAGCTTATTTGCGCCTAATCTCTCTCTCTAGCCAATCAAACTTGCTAATTCTTTAGGGATTGCTTGAGAAGGCCTAGATCTACACTTCCACCAAGAGAAATTTGATTCCCCCCACTAATCCCTTGCAGATCTTGTTACTCTTGGGTGTTTGAGCACCCTAGACGGTTGAGGTCACTTCGGAGCCACATTACATTGTGGTGAGTCTTTGTGGTGGTGTTGGGAGCCTCCAATTCGGTTGTGGAGATTGCCCCAACCTTGTTTGTAAAGGTCTGGTTGCTGCCTTCAATGGCACCACTGATGGAATCACGACATCTTGCATTGTGTGAGGGCGTGAGGAGAATACGGTGGCCCTAGTGGCTTCTTGGGGAGTATTGTGCCTCCACACCACTCCAACGGAGACGTACTTCCCCTCAAAGGGAAGGAACCTCGGTAACACATCCTCATCTCCATCGGCTCCACTTGTGGTTATCTATTACCTTTACTCTGAGCAAGCTTTACTAGTGTTCTATTTGTTGCTTGCTTGTGTTGTTGTTATTGCTAGCATCATATAGGTTGTTCACCTAGTTGCACATCTAGACAAGCTATTTGTTGCTAAACCTATTTTTATAAGAAAACTAAATTTTGGTAATTGCCTATTCATCCCCCTTCCCCCCCTCTCTAGTCAACCATATCGATCCACTAGTAGAAAAGGGGCCAATGGTCCAGGCCGGTCCAGCCCATTAGTCCCGGTTCAATCCAGAACCGGGACCAATGGGGGCATTGGACCCGGTTCGTGAGCCCCAGGGGCCGGCCGGGCCACGTGGGCCATTGGTCCCGGTTCGGCTGGACCTATTGGTCCCGGTTGGAGGCACGAACCGGGACCAATGGCCCTCGCTCCTGGCCCACCACCATTGGTCCCGGTTGTTGTCCTGAACTGGGACCAAAGGACGCCCATTAGTCCCGGTTCATACCACCAACCGGGACTAAAGTGTTGGTCCTCGTTGCGGCCAGAGTTTAGTCCCACCTCGCCTACCGAAAGGGAATCAGACCGGTTTATAAGCCCCTCCCTCTCTGCCTTATTGAGCTCCTCTGAAAATGAAAATAGATGCCCTTATATAGGGAATTTAGGCTAAATTCATACAAATTTCTCTTGAAATTTGGTATGAATTTAATTTGAATTTCCTCTATAAGCTCATTTCTGAGTAGCTTTTTATATAGTTTTTTTTTCTTTTCAGCTATATTTATTTTTTTCTTTTTATTTCTGAGTTGTAATAAGTCATTAAAAATAAGCATCTATGCTCATTTTTTAGTAAAGTTAATCATAACTATTTTTTCTTCTATTTATTTTTGAATTGTAATAAGTCATTAAAAATATGCATCTACGCTCATATTTTAGTAAAGTTAATCACAACTACTTTCATTTCTTTTTATTTCTGAGTTGTAATAAGTCATTACAAATAAGCATCTATGCTCCTTTTTTAATACAGTTAATCACAACTATTTTTTGCTTCAATTCATTTCTGAGTATCTTTTTATATAGCTTTTTTTTTCTTTTCTGCTATATTTATTTTTTTCTTTTTATTTCTGAGTTGTAATAAGTCATTAAAAATAAGCATCTATGCTCCTTTTTTAGTACAGTTAATCACAACTATTTTTTGGTTCAATTCATTTATGAGTAGTTTTCTATATAGTTTTTTTTCTTTTCAGCTATATTTTTTTTTATTTCTCAGTTGTAATAAGTCATTAAAAATAAAAAAGAGGCGAAATGCTTGTTAATTTGCTTCAAGCCTTTCGGAATAGTGTCAACTGCACTGCACATAGCTCTGTGCAGTCTACCGTATTCCTCAAGGCTTGAAGCTAACCAACGTGCAGGAGCATTGAGCCTCTTCGTCATCGTCTCTACACTCAGGGCTTATAAACAGCTGTGAGTGCCTCTCGCTTGGCGAGGTGGGACTAAAAAACAGCTGCAGGAAGAATCAAAATAAAATAAAAAAATAAAATAAGTGCCACCTAAAGGGCTACCACGGCCTGAATACGACTAGAAACCCAATAATGGGCCAGGATTCAGGCCCGCAATAGGCCCAATAGGCCCACAGGCACATATAGTGCGTTTAGGCCCGTAAGCCTGCAATTGAGAGGAGCTCGAGAGGGCAGCGGGACTGGTGCTTATAAACCACTCTCGAGCTCCCTCAGCTAGCGAGGTGGGACTAAACTTTCGTGCCGCGACGCGGGCAGCACATGGCCTTTAGTCCCGATTGGTGGCACCAACCGGAACTAAAGGATTGCATTGGTACCGGTTCGTGGCACCAACCGGTACCAATGCACCCCCTTTAGTCCTGGTTGCAGCCACCAACCGGGACCACAGGTCTTTGTTTCCCGCCCTTTGGGCTGCTGAAAAGAGGCCTTTGGTCCCGGTTGGTGGCTCCAACCGGGACTAAAGGGGGCATTAGTCCCGGTTGGAGCCTCCAACTGGGACCAATGCTCTTGCTATATATACTGGACTTAGCAGTTTTCGCCAAATCCCATCTCTTTCTCGCCCCTACCCCGAGCCTCTGCTCCTCGTCGCCGTAGCCGCCGAGCCCGCCCCACGCCGCCCCGATCCCGCCGTCCCCGTCGCCGCCCCGAGCCCGCCGTCGTCGCCGCCCTCATCGCCGCCCGCGTCCCGCGCCGCCCCGTCATCGCCGCCCGCGTCCCGCGCCGCCGCGCCCCGATGTCGCCAGCCGTCGCCCCTGCCCCGAGCCCGCCGTCCCCGTCGCCGCCCCCGAGCCCGCTGTCCTCGTCGCCCCTGCCCCGCGCCGCCCCGAGCCCGTTGTCGCCCCTGCACCGCGCCGCCTCGACGCCGACGTGAGCGTTTTTTTTGTTAGATTTTTTTTAGATTCTTTTTGTAGTTCATAGATTTTTTTTGTTAGGTTAGATGTGTAGTAATTTAGATATGTAGTTCATAGATTTTTTTGTTAGATTAGATTTTTTGTTAGATTACATGTGTAGTAATTAATTTGTTCATATTATGTTAGATATTTTTGTTAGATTAATTAGATTTTTTTGTTAGACTAGATATGTGTAGTAATTAATTTGTTCATATTATGTTAGATTTTTTTCTGTTAATAGATTTTTTTGGTGATATTATTATTGAATATGCATGTTTGGTGATATTATTGTTAATAGATTTTTTTTGGTGATATTTAGATTGTGTAATTAATTTTGTTCATAGAATTTTAATGATTTTTTTGTTCATAGTATTTAGAAAAAGGAAAAAAATAAGAAGTAGTTTATATATAGTTGAACTATCTAGTTTTGATTTAATAAACTAATTTATTTTACTATATATAGAAGTAGTTTGTTTTTAGTAAGTACTACTTATTTATTTATAGTAAGTGCTTAGTAGTTGAACTACATAGTTGATTTAATTAATAAAACTACTTTTATTTAACTATATATAGAAGTAGTTCCCGCGTCGACGTCGGTGATGCCTATCCCGCATCCTCGTCGTTGTCGACTCGGCGGTGGAGGCCTGCTTGATCAGGGCCATGTTCGGGACTGGGCTCCGCCGGGTTGGTATTGGGAGGTGCTACCTTCCGGGGGACGTAGGTTGGTGAGGAGGCAGCCCGTTGTTGACCCGATCCTTGTTTGGTGGCGGTCGCGTGGGCCAGTGACGGTGGTGAGGCATACGGACACCGCGGAGGTGGTACGTCACCGTGTCAGCGAGGAGGACGAGCACGTCCGTCGCTACATGATTGCATTGGAGGGGAGGTTCGACAATACCTGGCAGGTTCTTCAGGGATCTCACTGGAGCTATGATCATGTGATGGTTCCTTATTTTTGGGTGTCCACCGCCCGCGTCGATACCCGTCGGAAGCTACGGTTCTAGTTGTATTAGTGATAATATTCGACGATGTACGGACACCAAGAGATGATGTACTTTTGCTTATAATTATTGAATGCATGCTAATTTGAATACTATACTTTATTTTATGATTTGGTTTTGCTTATTTTATGATTTGGTTTTGCTTATTGAATGCTCATATTGGATAATTTCTCCTTCATTCCCGTGTGCTAGACAATTTGATATAATTAATAATGCATTCGGGAATGAAAGGAGGAGCTACGTACATCGATCATCGATACTCAACTCGTGATTAATAATAATGATCTAGTTTAATATTTGAATTATGAACGTATAGGCCGGAAATGTCGTACTCATCGGACGACGAAAACCGCCCGGGGGAGTGTGACTAGTGCCACGATGACCGAGGTATCTGTGACAGGTTCATTGTCCTGGACGAAGATCGGCGCTTCAGTATTAAGCTCGAGGAGACCTTCGATGTTCATACAGTACGCAACCGACGATAATAGTTTTTTTTTCGTAATTACTCATGACTTCAACTATTTTAATCATGACAATATTTTTCATCTTTTCCAATTCGACTAGCTTATCCCATGCTTTGCAAGACGCTATGTCTTGGAGAGGATGGGTTTTGAAGACCATGAAAGTTTCGAAACCAAAAAAATTATCCTAAGTACCCATCATGGTGTGGATTTTCAAGTAAATCTGTACAATGCTCAGAGTGTAACCCATTTTGGTTGCAAAAATTGGGAAGCACTTTGCAAGATGTATGGTTTTGATGAGGGTATGCTTGTTACCATGGATCTTGATGATCCTGCAATCGAGCAAGAGAGACCTACGATTTTCGTCCTTGTGGATACACCTCCATTTCTTCCCCCATGTGAGCTTAACATAGTTATTAAGTAATTTATATTGTTTATTTGAAAATAGTTGACAACTTATTCTCCATTGACAGCTTATTTTCATTCTTCAAAGAATGTGCGGAAGATGGTAGACAGAACCTACTACACCGAAGGCTCCGAACTAACTTATCAGGAGAAAAATCATCTGGTCGGATTTTGTACTGATCTTGAGAATTACAATGTCTACAATCGAACTCCTCAACATTATGGTCAATACGTGCCACTAGTGCACGTGTTGAACTACGGTAACTACCATGGAGATACCCTGGTATGATTTTTTACTATTACAACATTCGTGCATCTTTTTGCACACTTCTAAAACTAGTACATCATATCATTGCTAACTACGAAGTTATTACTATGTTTTTCAACAGATAATCCCGAATGATTGTGTGCCTCATCTGATGTATACACATGGTAGCCTTCATGTTTTGAACATGCAACCAGGTCTTCCTACGAATCTGAACTGTCCATACCGGGTTTCTAAAAGAAGTGGAGACATGACAATCAAAGAATGGAAAAAATATATGGACAGTCGTAAGGAGCTTCTTGGAAGCAACATTCAGCGAAGGGCAAAAATTGGAGACAGGATGATCGCCATTCTTCATAATGGAGAGTCAGGGTCTATATTGTTTTATGCTATTTTACCTTAAGGGTGTTTAGGTCCTACCTGATACTGATGATCATGTGCTAAGAACAATTATGTAGGGTTGGGTTCGATGACTATGAGGATGATGATTGTATGACTTATTATTAATAACGAGTAGAAGTTGTATATGATGATGCATGATTAGTAGGACTTGTTATTATATATATATGATGATGTATGATGCAAGCATGCATGAGCATTTTATATCTACGGGTGCAATGAACATAGCAGCAGCGTTGATAAACCAAGGACGAAGATATAAGAGAGGACACTTCTCTCTATTAGCTAGCTATAATAACAACCTAAAAATAACCCCTAAAGCAGCCACTTTTAAAAAAAGTTGACTTTTGGTCCCGGTTGGAGCCACCAACCGGGACCAAAGGCCCCCTGACTGGGGTGGGCGCACAGGGCCACGTGGAGGCACATTGGTCCCGGTTCTGGTTTGAACCGGGACTAATGGGTGGAGGTATTAGTAACGACCCATTAGTCCCGGTTCATGAACCGGGACTAAAGGCCCTTACGAACCGGGACTAATGGGTGGTTTTCTACTAGTGATCCTTTCACAAAGCCACTTTGCAACAATGCAGGAAGCAACTAGGAAGGACACTCGGAGTGCTTCACGCTCGTTGGGGAATTGTTCATGAAGCTGCAATGATGTGAAAATCAGAAACTTAGTGGCAGCTGATGACATGTTGTGTTATTTTTGCACAATATGATTGTCGAGGATGAGGATGATGAGGTAGCCCAAACCAATGATTTTGAAGAGTCTAGAGAACAAGTTCAAATCCCAGAAGATCGAGATGCAAATCATCTTATGAACTTTCTACAGATGCACCAGCATCTTCGAGATTATCTGATGCACGTATAGCTCTTCAGTGATATTGTGGAGCATATGTGGACCCACGATGAAAAATAAAGAGATAATGTTTGATTTGCGCACTTAATAAATTTAATAAACGAACTAAGTATTTTCGCTACCAACATTTGTTATTTACGTGCAACATTGGCGTGTATGGTGGACATGCATTTTTCAACAAAGGAAATATATTAATATCGCGAAGATACTAATTACACCCGTCTCGGTGCCAACAAGGTGCCCAAAGACAACTAGGATGCACACAACCAAGAAACAAATAAAACAAAGAGAAATGAAAAACAAAGACCCCGTCGTGGTGATGAAGCACTCGCAATAGCAACACTCTAACCATCACCAAAGACAACACCAGGACCGCAAGAGATTCTCTAAAAACGACGCCTCCAAGAAGGAAACAAAGTACAAGCATTGTCGTCGCCTATCAAAGATTTTGAGTTTTCACCTTGAAAAAAGTCCGAGTTCCCAAAACAATGCCTTCAGCAAGGCCATTGCCACGCACAACCAATGAATGCCAGACCTTGGGTTTCTACTCTTGAATCCGTGACTCGGTACTCAACGAGCGCCACCAAAAATGAAATCCACCTGTGCTGCCACCCCTTCTTTTCAAGGTCGCTGCTGCAAGTGAGCAAAACCAGACACAAGGAAAAACTTGTGCCACTACTCTTCATCGCTCCAGGACACCGCTTCACCATGACAAACCTTCGATCGCAGTCACCATTAATTTATCCACGTCTGTCACTGCCATGTAATCTATATTTAGACATGTCCTATGATGCTGTTAAGAAAGCGAAGCTTCGCGCCACTTCCTCATAAAGTCTCACTGGGCGACTATATATAAGGAAACACACGATCGGATCGATTCCAATCTAGATATTCTGTGACGCCATGCGCCAATTGGCGGAATTATCGGCAGAAAGACCGGGACTCATTTGCGTCTTGATCGAGGTGGCCCGCATGAAACCAACCACGCACTAGCTACTAGCCACTGATTCTAGGGAGAAGAACCTTCACGTCGATGTCCACCGCAACCCACAAATTAAAGGTCGGCCGATGCCACCACACAGTTCTAGCTGCAACCCTGAAGTAGCCGCCACCAGGGGAGCCATTGGCTAAGCAAGCCAGATCTAACGCCCTAGGTAGCACAACCCGGCCAGGCTGAATCCCACGCCCATGCAGCCGCCTAGCCGATCCTACCTCACGCGTTGGCAGAGATACAAGCAGCCTACAACCAATTTCACATGGGTCATGGCCGCATGCCTGCACCATAGTCG
Organism: Triticum aestivum; assembly: GCF_018294505.1. Taxonomy (NCBI): domain Eukaryota; kingdom Viridiplantae; phylum Streptophyta; class Magnoliopsida; order Poales; family Poaceae; genus Triticum; species Triticum aestivum. The sequence goes on from NC_057798.1 coordinate 250,889,811, forward strand.
GGGGTAAAGTCTAGAGGCGATAACCGCAAGCCCATTACCACCGCAGACCACGGGGGCGCTGGGAGAAGCACAACGGCAGGGCACCATGTCACCTGCACCACGGGGAAATGTGGTTAACCACCGGCGCCCTCCGAGCCGCCGAACGCAACAAGTCGACCGCTACACACCAAATCAACGTTGCAGCAGACCGTATCCAAGGCGTACGCTGTAGATCGACAACGTACATCAGCCAACCTAATGGGTACGTGAGGGAGAGGGAGCGGGAGGGCTTGGGCAGTGCTGGGGAGTTTTTTGGTGGCGGCGGGATGGCCTCCAGAGTTGCCCGTGCGAGTGACCCGGGAGGTAGTTCCTGACTTCCTGGATCATGGGTCACCAGGTATGGTTTAGGATTCGATGGACATGCATGGATTCGTATTTATTTGAGAGTCTGAATTTGAGGTACGTGGCTGCCCGGCAAGACATGTGAGGGGTTGTCCAGCTGGATGCGTCAACGGACGTATAGGTGGATAGATTGGTTATTTAAGACCTGACTAAAGATTTCACTTGGCAAACTCTCTTGCGCAGAGATTTTCACTAAGAGACTCATTTGAGCAAGTCTTGAATATGTCACCGCCTTATGTATCATTTAGGCTCAAACCTCCCGCATGTGTCTGCACAGCGTTGTCCGGACAGTGAAAGTCATCCAACGCGGGCCTGTATCAGTCCGTGGAGATGTCCGGATGCGATTTCCCCGCAAACTGGAGAAGAATGTGAACGGCTTTGAGGGAGTCTGGACTGCTTACAAGCCCGCTCCTGACCACCCTAGCCCACCAAAAACTCCTCCTCCCTCCCGCACGCGCTTCCTGCCTGAAACAGTTAGCGCCGCTCTTGAGCATCAGTGCCCACATTCATGCCCGCTCAGAGCGGACTCGACAACTCACTGCCGCCGGCGTTGAAGCGGCACGTCGACCGAGAAAACACCGCCAGCGCCACTTCCCGGTGCGTTCAAACAACATGACTACTGCCCGTCCATCCGTATGCCACCCACATTGATGGCACGCGGTTGTGAGGCGTCTTCTCCGGTGCCACCCGTCCGTTCCTCTCCCGCCCACCATTGCTATATAAATCGCTGCCCCGTTCATAGCCACAGTCATCCCGCCTCCGATCCCTCTCCGCACCACTCCCGCCATGGATTCCTCCCCCGCCAAAGCTCTCTGGGGCAGGCTGACACTAAACTAGAAGAAGGAAATGGCCGCCATTGTTGTCGGCTGGCAGCCGGAGGGTGGCGGCGTCTCAATGGAGGGCGCTGCCGATGACGAGCCGACACCACCCTCCTCCTCCGCGCCACCCTCTCCAGTGCATTGCACCCTGACCACCGGAGAGGCCCGTGCCCATTACATGGACATGGTGTGGGAGGAGCGGGAGGAGCAGTTCTGGGAGGCGTAGGTCAATGCCGCCAACAACCACTAACTCCTCTAGGAGCATCTGTAGGCGGAGGAGCAACTCGCCACGGGCAGGGTGGTCATGCCGGACATGGACATGGCGGAGCAGGAGGCACTACTGGAGTACTACTGCTCCGCCTGCAAGAAAGCCACGCCCGTTGGCGGTACTACCGGTGGGTGGCAGAGGTGGCGGCCGCCGGCAAGGAGTGCGACGATGAGGCGGTGTTCGGCGAGACCGATGACGAGGAGGAGTACAACGCCGAGGCCGTGCCCCGCCGCTACCACGAAGAAGCCGGCACATCCGCAGGTGTCGCCGACAGCGAGGAAGAGTATGCACGGTAGGTTGTCGTCGCTCTCGTCCCAAGAAGCCCATCGCTCGTCCCCTCCAGTCGACGCCAAGCTTGGTGGGCTGAGATCGTCGGCCGATTATTCGCTTGGCGGTGACGTCGACCCAGACAGCTTCATTTCCCGTGGCTCCGGAGATGGAGTTGGAGCGTCGAGGCGGAACTGGAGATGGTGAAGCTGCAGTTCTCGGGGCTGATGGCCGGACACGAGGACCAGACGTAGGCGATCATTTGGATTATGTATTTATTATACCTCCAGAGCTACAATAGCACCTCTTTGATGTAATTGTAATGAAATTTGTCATGTTTATATGGAATCCTGTTTATATGAAATTTATCTTATTTATGTGAAATCTGGCCGTGTTTATATGAAATCTGGACTTGCTTGAACGAATTTGGTCCGTTAGTTTGAGTTATGGTAAAAATGTATGCAACTGGCGTTCGATGGTTGCCTCTCACATCCTTGTCCGCAGACGGATACGGGAGAAAATTTATGGGTCGCCGTTGGAGATGCCCTTAAGAAAGATTTGGTTGAGCCTCACTTTGTTTCCTGGCATGCCCTATTTGAGTGGTTGCAGAGGTCCAATCGACACAAGGGGTGAGACTATTTTGTTGGAATCTAAGTCAAAGTCGTGTTTTCTCGGTTGACTATGTACTGGATACTCACACATATGGACATTCCCGTGGATAGAAAATTGGTAATCAATGGTACCTCTGAAATCAAAATGTTCTGTGGTATCATCGCCGATGCGTGATTCTAAGAAAGGATAACCTTACAACGTGATTGTTATGGGGAGATGATAAAAACCTTTTCTTATAGAGCAATTTTGGGTGCACAACACCACCAGTCATCCAAGTCACGTCCAACTTGTGTCCACCACACAATGTTGCCAACTTATTTGGTCACTAGCTTGAGCATATAAACTTTTAATGGTAAAACTTCCTCTCCACTGCAGGTTATTTTCTAGTGTACGCATTAGTTTCGTTTGTGGTTTACTCTGTAGCAACAGGAACACCGACAACTATTTATGGAGGTTTGTACGCGTTTGGAGCATGTGATCGAGGATGTTTTTTTACCCGACATGGGTGGTGGAAAATCTACGGATTGTCTCTCCCCCCACTTCGCCTCAGGCATCGTTTATATCATATTTGCTTTACTGTGGCTAGCTTGATACTATGTGTGCATGTGTTGGTATTGGTCGTGTGCATCCTAGCCATGCAAAGCCTAGATGTGTTCATGATCTTTGAGCCGCTTGATGCGACACTGAGAGTTAATAAGAAGTGTCCTTTATAAACACAATCAATTAATTTGTGGCAGTTAAATTCTTGGTCTTTCTTTTTTTTCCACCCAATAATGTTGTATGTTTGTTCATTATCACAATGATAGTGAGACCCGGTATTTCTTTTGTCATATGAACGAAAAACACCGACCTACATAGATTTGAAGTGGGGCATGTGAGGGCGAAGGCGACGACTGAATCGGCCAAAACAGCAAGGCAATTATTCACAAACATATCAACAAGCATCTTAGGCACATGTAAGGAAAAATATCTATATAATGAAATCCACGAGTACTGTAATGTCAAATCTCCACCACAAAATATACTTGCAAGAAAAACTTACTACAACATCAATATACTAATATAATCATCAACATATGAAAGAATATCATACCTCCAATATCAACACAACCAAACTATACCAAATTTGAACAACAAATACAAATAGCAATCATTAACTTGATCAGCAATAAATATGAGAAGATGAACACCAAATCAAAGGGAGACACAAGGATTTACATCAAAACACAGTGCGGGGGGAAAATCCACGGGCCGACAAGCATGTCTTCCACTATAGAGATGAAAGGTACAAGGTGGAAGCAAACAAGTAAGGTAGGCTCAAAATCCCCATTTTATTATTCAAATTTGGCACATCTTTTTATCAAATTTCCCAGTTCTCTCTCCCACACTAGAACTCTCTTAAGAATACAAAAGTTCAACTCTCTATTATTCTTAAGTTTGGAGAGAAGTTTATTTGAGTTTTCTGCGGGTACACCCCCTAAGAATAGTTTGCAGATTTGATGCAGATTAAATGCGAATATTACAAGATACTCCTTCAATAAAAAATATTAGATCGTTCTAATCTCATGTTTGATGCATTGGGAGTATATGGATTAGAATTAGTTGACCATGAATGTCCAAAACTACTCGTTTTAAGTATCTTTAATATTCATGCAAACTTTTAAGAGGGGTGGGGGGATCGAAGAAAATCCAGTCTATTTTAACAACTCTACATATAGCCTTTCTCATCTTTCTAACTATCTCAAATATCCAAGTTTATTTTGTGGTAACTTAATACACATGCTTCTGAATAATGAAGTAAGAGATGCACTTTATCACATGACGTATTCACATACCTCAATACCAGCCATATAATTTCGTGCATTTGCTCGAGCATAGAAAAACAGATTAGTACATAGGGAAAATCACAAAATCACAACCGATGTCATGTTTCCTCTACAAGGCTGGACAAGGTGGTCACACTTTCCACCGATGAAGGGTAAGACATAACATACGAGTCAAACCCTTCGTTCTGCATCAGCGCAAGAATCTAGAAGCTCTCATTCGTCAACATAAGCTCCGGTAGTTGCACGTCTCTGTTAAGGTACCTCACGAGTCCTGGACTTGAATTTGAGAGAGGATGGGAGCATAAAAAGCCTAGCTTCAATGCTAGGCAAGTCTCACAGGCATCGTAGCTATGAAGCTTGGTATCCACGGTTTCAACTAGTGATCCTGTGAATTTTGCCTAATGGGTTGTTGTCCACATGTGACCTTAAAAAGTAATATGCTGAAGGCGAACACGTCGGTCAGGGGGGTTGCCTTGCTAGTGCAACCGAGCTCTGGAGCTAGGTAGCCTATGGTCCCAACCATGTGTGTGGTTTGTGGGTTGGCACCACGGTCCTACGTACAACCTTGCCATTCCAAAGTCACCAAGTCGACCATTCATCTCACTGTGGAGGAGCACATTAGGTCATGTACAATGGTTGATAAGATAGTCTTATCTTAAGTCTTGCATTTAATTTAGAGATGATCGATATAATGCCTACAATGGGTCATTTCTTAGCCTTATCTTCAATAACTAATCATACATAAAAACATGGTGAGACATATCTCTACTCCTAATGGAGCAGTTGGTAGGATTGCGTCCAGGTTTTTTTTGTCCCACTACTCTCGTCTGGTTATTTTCGACTGGTTTTTTCGTATCCCCTTCCACCTCTTGCACGCAAGAAAAAAAACTGTATCACCACCCATGAAAGAAAACACACACAACACCGCTGCCCTCGATCCCCTCGACCGCGCTCTCCTCGATCCCCTCCGATGTACAATCTCGTCGCCGCCGACCTACGGGATCGCCACCATCGAGCCGAGGTATGGGATCGCCTCCATCACGTTCCTTCCCTGACCGCCCCTCCCTAGATTCACCCCTCGCGATGCAGCAGCTCTCTCCCTCTTACCGCGATGTGGCGTCGTCCCCTTCTGTCGCTCCGCCGCCGCCGCCTCCCTCCCCTTGCTTCCCTATCTCCCGCTTAGCCACCTCCACCCCCACTCTTCCTCTCCATTGTCGGATCCGGTTACAGATTGCCAAGGTTAGGCGATGGAGCTCCATGTCCATGGCGCACGCGTGCTCATCAAGAAAGCGGCTCCCGGATCTTGATCGCGCGGTCGTGACAGAGCGGATCGAGGTGGCCGCCGCCTCCACTGAAGACCAAGCCCCCACCTTGTCCAGAATCACTTCCTCCACCGTGTTCCACCAAGGAAGGAGGGGGCGGCTCAAAGTCTCCCTTGCTGCCGGCTCCAGATGCAGCCGTCGCCATGGGTGAGTGCCTCATACACGACCAGTTTTGATGGATTCGTGGCCACATGCATGTCTAGTGACAAAGCAGTCGGACATGACTGTTGGATGAATAGCAACTGCATTGGCAGGAGGGCCAAAGGCCAATACATATACATGTGTAGGGTAAAGTGCAAGAGACCCCTTATACAATGGGGATAAACCAAAAAGGGCTATACACATCTAACACCCCCCCTCAAACTCATGGTGGATCAACAACACTGAGTTTGGAGAGAAGAAAACTATGCTGCGCGCAAGTCTGAGCCTTCATGAAGAAGTCCGCCAACTGTAACTCAGAGGGCACATAGTGAAGAGCGAGAGTCTGATCCTGCACAACAGCACGCACAAACTGGGCATCCACACCGATGTGCTTGGTGAGCTCACGCTTAACCGGGTCAAGCGCAATACTGATAGCGCCAGTACTGTCTGACAATAAGGGAGTCGAGGTAGTAGCAGACACACCAAAATCCTCAAGTAGCCACCGTAACCAGATCACCTCAGCTGTCAGCATAGCCATGGCGTGCAACTCAGCCTCTATACTCGAGCGAGAAACTGCAGTCTGTTTCTTGGTCTTCTAGGCAATAAGAGAGCCACCAAGAAAGACACAATAAGCAGACAGCGAGCATCGATTAGAGGGATCACTAGCCCAGGTAGCATCAGAGTAGGCCTAGAGACTATAGTGGACAGAGGTGGGGGCTGAAACGAACTAACTCAGAATGTGAACGGGATAGGAGATGTCAGGACGCGTAACAGCAAGATAGACAAGACTTCCAACAAGGTGACGATAGCGAGTGGGATTAGGGAGAGGGTCACCATCAGAGGCACAAAGCTGAACATTGAGCTCCATGGGAGTCACAATTGTGCGCTCATCACCGAGAGCAGCGCGAGCAAGAAGGTCCTGAATATATTTTTCTTTGGAGATGTAGAAGCCATCAGAGGTCGAGGAGATCTCAATCCCAAGAAAATAGCAAAGTGGACCAAGATCAGTCATGAGGAACTGGTCGCGAAGGCGAGCCTTAACAAAGGCAATGTAATCAGAGTCGTCACCAGTGATGATCATGTCATCAACATAGAGAAGGAGAAGAGTCCGACCACGAGGAGACGTGTGAACAAACAACGCGGGATCATGATCACTGGGCAAGAAACCAGCGACGGTCACCACAGAGGCGAAGCGCTCAAACCAGGCGCGAGGGGCCTGTTTGAGACCATATAGGGAGCGACGACGTCTACAGACCATACCATCAAGAGCATAGTACCCTGGTGGTGGCTGCATATAAACCTCCTCACGCAACTCGCCATTGAGAAAAGCATTCTGAACATCAAGTTGAGAGATAGACCACTGCCAAACAGAAGCCACAGCACGAAGAGTGTGGACAGTGGTCATGTGGGCCACAGGCGCGAATGTCTCATCATAATCACGCCACTACTCTTGCTGAAAACCACGGGCCACAAGACGAGCTTTGTAGCGCTCAAGAGAACCATCAGAGCGAGTCTTAAGCTTGTAGACCCACTTGCAGGTGATGGGACGGACACCGGAAGGGAGGGGAACCAGATCCCATGTGCCAGAGCACTCAAGGGCAGCAAGCTCTTCGGCCATCGCAAGCTGCCATTCAGGCTGAGTCATGGCAGTGTGATAGGAAGTGGGCTCAGTCATAACAGAGAGACCGTACCGATCAGGGGAGTAGCGATCAGGCGGGGGGCGAGGCCGAGCACGGAGATTGTGAACCGGGGGAGGTGTGAAAGGAGGTGCACCAGAGGTGGAAGGCTCGTCAGAGGAGACATCCTCAGTACGAGATCGACGAGTATAATGGAGAGGAAACGGTGAGAGAGGGCGACGGACTGGAGAGGATGGGGGAGAGGTGGAGGAGGAGGATGGAGAAGACGGGGTCGGTGGTGAATGAGAAGGAATGAGAGGTGCCGGAGGAAGAGGTGACACATGAGGCACATAGCAGGGTGTATCGGGAAGGAGAAGGAAAGAAAAGTCGTCCACAGAGAAACTTGAAGAAGAAGAACGTGGGTAGTAAGAACGAGACTCGTCAAAAGTCACATCACGCGAGATGCGCAAGTGACGACCCACAGGATCCCAACATCGATAGCCCTTGTGCTCATCATTGTAGCCAAGGAAAACACACTCAACCGACTGAGTAGTCAGTTTGGTGTGTTCTCGGGGGGCAAGAAGAACATAGCAGATGCATCCAAACATACGAAGAGCTGAGTAGTCAGGAGAGCGACCAGTGAGACACTCCATAGGAATGCCACCCTACAGAGTAGTCGATGGCTGAATGTTGATGAGATAGGTGGACACAGAAATAGCCTCAGCCCAAAAGTGGGGTGGAAGGGAAGAAGCAATCATCAGCGCACGAGCCGTCTCAAGGAAATGACGATGCTTTCACTCGGCAACGCCATTCTGAGCATGAGCACCAGGACAAGAGAACTGGGCAAGAGTACCTTGTTCCGCGAGAAAACCACGCAATAGCTGAGAGATATACTCTCCAGCAGAGTCAACACGAAAAGTACGAATGGGCGTGGAAAACTGGGTGTGAACCATGGCAGCAAAACATTTGTATATAGGGAGAACCTCGCTACGAGATTTCATGAAGTAGAGCCAAGTGTAGCGAGAGAAATCATCAATAAACAAAACATAGTAGCGATGACCACCTTTCGAATCAAAGGGAGCAGGACCTCCGACATCAGAATGAACTAAGTCAAAAGGACGCTGAGATACAGACTCACTAGTAGGATAAGGTAACTGAGTCTGTTTGCCAACACTACAAAAAAAAGACACATCCGTGACATTTTGGGCCAAACAATTTTTTTTTCTGTCATACATATGACACTTCTATGACGATAATTGTGATAAAACCCGGTATCATCATAGATGTGGTGGGCTCCTACTTCTATGATAAAATAATCATGACAAAAAATGGGCTTTTCATCCTGGGCAGGCCGGAGACACAGCTGCATGACATTCTTTGGGTCGTCCATGACAGAAAAAACTGTGGTAGAAGCGAGGGGAAGGAAATTTCAGGGAGTTGCCGGTTACGGTGGGAGGTCAGGGGCGGAGCGATGCGCGTTTCTCTCGTACACGTATGCGCGTGTGTGCGAGGCGTTGGCTCTAACTGAATGCGAGCGAGGCGTTGGGCTCTAACTGAACTCGAGCGATTACACTGCAGGCTACGCGTTACTGAACCCGAGCGATCGATCGATGGCTATTAACTGAACCGGATGGAGCGATTCCTTTGCTACTGCTGCTAACTGAAGCCGATTGATTGGATGAACAATGAGCATTGCGGGGGGGTTGGATGAACAGTGAGCGGTGGCGTTGCCTCTGGATGAACAGGACCCCGTGGTGTGGAGGGCTGGATGAACAGTAGACGGTGGAGGGGTGGTTGAACAGTAGCCGGTGGAGTAGCACACGGTGGAGGCTGGATGAACAGGAGCCCGTGGAGGCTGGAGGAGGTCGACGGTAGCCCGTGGAGGCTGGAGGAGGTCGACGGTGGAGATGAACAGTATCTCGTGGAGTCCCGTTTTGTGGTACGCCACACCCCTCCCGATGAACAGGACCCCCGTTTCGACCGTAGCGCTCCAACACAAGTCTGTTTCGTCCGTTTTGCGGTACGCCACACCCTTCCCTATCAACAGGACCCTCGTTTCGACCATAGGAGGTCCGTTTCGTCCGCTTTGCGGTACGCCACACCCCTCCTGATCAACAGGACCCCCGTTTCGACCGTAGGAGGGCCATTTCCTCCGTTTTGCAGTACGCCACACCCCTCCCGATCAACAGGACCCTGTTCCGAACGTAGGAGGTCCGTTTCCTCCGTTCTGCGGTACGCCAGGCCTCGTTTCCATCGCCTGTTCCATCCAAGCCCTCCCGATGAACACGACCACGCATTCCGTTCCGACCCAGCTGGTTGGCTCCCACGCGTTTCGTTGCCTCCCGATGAACACGAGCATTCCGTTGCCTCCCCATGAACACGACTCATACTGTTGCCTCCCCATGAACACGACGACGATGTTGTTTCTTCGTTCCGACCCAACCATGTACATGAGCCCTCGCCGTACGTATGCGCGAGTAGGCGTTAGAGACCCCGCCCGTATGTACACATACGTGGCTGTATTTTCTTTCTTGCACCCTGGCCGCTGTACGTACGTGTACATGCTACGTGTGCGCCTCTACTACGACACATGTGCGCCTCTACAACGACCAGTATGTACTTACACGTTAGCGACCAGAATGACAACGCTACGTACGCTTCGACCAGGTGGGTCCCGACTGTCAGGCACTTCCTTGCGTGCGAAAATGTAGCTGGTGGGTCCCAGCAGTCAGAGGGGCGAATCATTTTTTTTTGCCCGGACACACTTCCTTGCGTGCGAAGATGTAGCTGGTGGGTCCCAGCAGTCAGTGGGGCGAATCTTTTTTTTGCCCGGACGCACTTCCTTGTCTGCGAAGATGTAGCTGGTGGGTCCCAGCAGTCAGGGGGGCGAATCATTTTGGTTTTTTTTGCCCGGATGCACTTCCTTGCGTGCGAAGGTGTGGCTGGTGGGTCCCAGCAGTTAGGAGGGAAATGTTTTTTTTGTGAAATACGGTGGGTCCTTGCTGTCAGGTGGAGGAATCATTATTTTCCGCGTAATAAGGAGGCACTTCCTTGCTCCGGTCGTGGACCCAGCTGTCAGCCTCTCGACGTACAGTCCACGTCCGATGGAATTCGTTCCTTGACCATGTTGACCACGCCACGCCAAGAGCACCAGGGCGGTGGACGACGGCGAGGCCTAGGAAGGGGACGACACGGAGCCGGTGAAGGCGCGGCAGTGGATTCCCACGCGGAGAGGAGTATGAGTATTCACTCGTTCGGCTGCGGTGTGAGGCTGCCGTCGCCGCAGGGCCTGGCCTAAGGTGGGAATAGTAGGGGGCGGTGAGGCCTCCGCGGCAGCACAGCCGGCCACGAGAGGCAGGAGCAGGCGGCACAACGGCGCTGCTTTGGGAAGCTGGAGCAAGAAGACCAGAGGTTGAAGAAGCACTACGGCCGTTGGATGGACATCGTACGGTCACTGGAGCTAGAATCGTGCATATTGACTAAGTTGACAAAGCCCTCCGTCCCCGTCAACTTAGTAGGCCCACAAGTCAGCCTGCCTCATTTTTTTGTGCGTAATAAGGAGGCACTTCCTTGCGTGCGAAGATATAGCTGGTGGGTCCGAGCTGTCAGCGCCGGTAATGTTTTTTTCGTGAAATACAGAGGCCCTTTTAGTGGGTCCCTGATGTCAGTTCGAGGAATCATTATTTTGCGCGTAATAAGGAGGCATTTCCTTGCGTGCGGCCGTGGACCCAGTTGTCGGCCTCTCCACGTACAGTCCACTTCATATGCATGTCGGTCATTGACCACGTTGACCAGGCCGCGCCGAGAGCACCAGGGCGGTGGACGACGACGAGTCCTAGGAAGGGAACGACACAGAGGCAGGGAAGACTCAACAGTTGTTTCCCATGCGGAGGGGAGTACGACTGTACGAGGGTTTACTAGTTCGTCTGCCGTCGCCAGAGAATAACAGCAGGTGTGGGTGAGTAGAGGGATGGCTAGGCCAGCGATGGGAGTACGGTGGGGCGATGAGTCCTGCGCGGCAGCACAGCCGGCCGCGGGAAGGAGGGAGCAGGCAGTCCCGCCGGCGCTTGTTTGAGCGGTTGGAGCAGGAAGAGCAGAGATTGAAGAAGCACGACGGCCGTTGGATGGACATCCAACAGTCACTGCTTGTGCGTCAACCTTTTTTTAGGAAAGCCTCAAATCTATGGAAAACAGCATACAACCCATCTGCCATTATTTCTAATAATTTACAGCCCATTTGCTAATTATTAAGGTTTTTTTGGAGCCCATATTCTTTTTGTTAGCATTACAGCCCATATTGTGGCCACGGTTAAAAAATTATATGAAATTTTGCATATTTCGGTGCGGTCCGAACTGTTTTTAATCCCGAAATTTCGACTCACATTCAAACTGATTTTAAAAATAAATGTATATCAATATAAAATCCAACAAATTCTCTACGCATAAAAATTAATGTAATATAAAATCTTGAAATGAAAAAAAGATATTTGAAACTAATTGCCGGTTTGATGTGTTTTAAAAATGTACAACCCATTTCTCATTACTGATAGGCCATTTTCTCGGCCAGCCGAATGAAGCTCTCCTCATCTTGAAAGATTTGCAGCCCAATAGGCCTGACAAAGCGACTTACTTGGCAAATCACAAAAAAACTGGGTTGTGGCCCTGGACCCAGCTGTCAGCCTCTCCACATATAGTACTCTTCCGATGGAACTCGGTCGTTGACCACATTGACCACGCCGCGCCGAGAGCATCAAAGCGATGGACGACGGCGAGGCCTAGGAAGGGGACGACACGGAGCCGGGGAAGACATGGCAGTGGATGCCCACGCGGAGAGGAGTACGAGGGTTCACTGGTTCGGCTGCGGCGTGAGGCTACTGTCGCCGCAGAATAACAGGGGGTGTGGGTGAGTAGAGGGATACCCTGGGCCAGCGGTGGGAGTAGTAGGGGGCGGTGAGGCCTCCGCGGCATCACAGCCGGCCACGAGAGGCAGGAGCACGCGGCACGACCGGCGCTGCTTTGGGCGGCTGGAGCAAGAAGACCAGAGGTTGAAGAAGCACTATGGCCGTTGGATGGACATCGTACGGTCACTGGAGCTAGAATCGTTCATATTGACTAAGTTGACAAAGCCCTCCGTCCTCGTCAACTTAGTAGGCCCACAAGTCAGCCACCCACTATGGTGGGTCCCAGCTAGCAGGGGGTATTCATTTTTTGGTGCGTAATAAGGAGGCACTTCCTTGCGTGCGAAGATATAGCTGGTGGGTCCGACCTATCAGCGGGGGGAACGTTTTTTTCGCGAAATACAGAAGCCCTTCCCACGTACAGTGCACGTACAGTGCGTAATAAGGAGGAACTTTCCTTGCGTGCGACCATGGACCTCGTGGGTCCCAGCCGTCAGGCTCTCCATGTACAGTCCTCTTCCGATGACTCTCGTATGTTGACCACGCCGCGCCGAGCGCACCGAGGCGGTGGACGACGGCAAGGCCCCAGACTGGAACGACCCGGAGATGGGGAAGACGCGGCAGTGGAGTCGCAGACGGAGAGGAGTGGGAAACTTGACTGGTTCGGGTGCAGGGTGGGCCTACACTCGGCAGAGAATAACAGGAGGTGCGGAGTGGAGGGATGGCCTGGCCGTCGGCGGGGTAGCGTTTCGCTGAGGAGCGCAAAACAACGCCGCTGGACGCCGAAGGCTGGAGCAGGCGGTTCCGGCAGCGCTGGGGGAAGAAGACGAGAGATTGAAGAAGAATGCCGGCCGTTGGATGTAAATCCAACGCCTTCTTAGGCTTCGACCTACTGGCCCACATGTCAGCCAGTCCATTTGTTTTTTAGTCCATTTGGTGGGCTGGGTGAAACAATGATGTAGCATCTATGCAGCCCGTTTAAATCCCATTTGCATTTTTCTCGAAATCTGCGGACTTGCTGGGCTGGGTGAAATTATCATGTTGGGCTAGACGGAGAAATGTTATAAAAACATAAACACATGATTGCACGTTAGTAAAATCTTTGCAAGCTTATGTACGAAATCACTAGGAGTTAACTTGGCAAGTTATATATAAACAATTATTATTATTATTTTGTAAGAACTTTCAACTTACGAAATAAAATATCATTTTAATTTGATGAGTTAATAGTACGTGGGGTATTATTATTTTTTAGGCTAGACGTGGGACAGTTGAGTTATTATTATTATTTTGTAAGAACTTTCAACTTACGAAATAAAATATCATTTTAATTTGATGAGTTAATAGTACGTGGGGTATTATTATTTTTTAGGCTAGACGTGGGACAGTTGAGTTGGTTCTAGGGGAAAGTACTGGGAGAAAACTCAGTTTACATCGAAAAAGAAAGTGGGAGAAAATTCAGAGACCTACTGGATCCACCTGAGGAGAGGAATATGTTGGGAGGAAGGAGATTCAAAGCACGGCAGCCGAGTGAACTAGTTTTTTTTACGGACAAGTGAACTAGTTTACATACATAAGCAAATAGCCACTCAAAAAAGTAATCAGGTTAATGGGTTCTTAAAAGAAATATTTCGAACAAAACAGATAATTATGACACATAGGCTAATGCATGAAACACTCAGATGATAAAGGTGCTTATAAACAGATAAAGTACAACATCTAGACCTTCCTGGCACGCTTGATCATGACGTTGCGGCTGTCCGTGTACTCGTCGGTTACGGGAAGCAGACACGCCCTCATGTCCAAGATCTGCCTGTACATGTCGTAGCATGCGTATGAGTCCTTGTCCGCGTAGGTTATGTAGGCTAGATTCAGAGGTACCTCCCACGTGTTCAGGTCGTCTTCTTTCATGTTGGCGTATCAGGGGTCGATGATGGTCTCAGCGAGGTCAACCACGGAGTCCTTCTCCTGCCCGTTGCTGATGATCTTGTATTGCTTCTGGATGTCGACAAGCTTGTTGCACCAGATGGCCGAATCGTCGCGTTCTTCCTTCTCTCCACCATAGCGAAGGTGCAGTCGGCGCTGCCGATGAAACGGGCGAATGCTCCAGAACCTGGTGCAGCCATAGGACTGAGGCGAGGCAGAGCTTCACCGAGTCCGTATCGTTGGTGTACATCACATTCAACTTGGTGCAGCCATAGGACTGAACGGCGAACTAACTCCTTGCTGAAGTCCATATCCAGCAGGCTCACCCCTCGGATCGCCATTGGAGTCTCTTCGAGTGAACGAGTGTGTAGGCGGCGGCAGCAGTTCGTTTTTCAGCTCTTGGGGAACTGGATTCAACAGTAAGCTGAGTGTGTACAGGCGACAACAGTTACTACCCCTCCCTCGTCCGCTGCACGCCCGGCAGAAGATGCACCCTCGGCGCATTCAAACGCCTCCATTAAGAAACCTACTCCGGCCACACGTCGGTTCACGAGCGGGTCTGTATTGGTACTGTAATAACAGGAGTTAGTGGTCACTTTACTTAAATTTAATTAGCTTTAATAGAAATTTATACTTAAAACAAGCAATGCATTGGCTCGTTCTATCAGTGCCACGGGATCAACATGCACAACAATTAGAATTATTATTCTCAGGACGCACACGATCAGCTCATTTGTCACACTTTCACAAAGATAATACTACCAAGTTTGAACTTTTTGTTATGGTTGCTGTCCTCTGCATCATCATGTCGTGTTTCCCAGCTTGCAAGATTCAGAACCAACAAATAAGATCCAAATAATAAGTACAACAAAGATGCCTACACATCTCATTGATTCCCAGCTTGCAAGATTCAGAACCAACAAATAAGATCCAAATAATAAGTACAACAAAGATGCCTACACATCTCATTGATTCCCAGCTTGCAAGATACAGAACCAACAAATAAGATTCAAATAAGAAGTACAACAAAGATGCCTACACATCTCATTGATTCCCAGCTTGCAAGATTCAGAACCAACCCATTAGAGCCTTTTGATAAAGTGAATATCGGGATTAAATCCATCTTGGCTAGCCATGTCATACAATCGAAGAACTTGGCGAATGCTCTTGACCGTCACAACATCTGTAGTTGAGTATTCCCGTTTGCACAACATGTTTGCACAGCACAAACAAGGAGGCAGGAGAGCATGATTTCGCTTTAATAGCGGCCTCCTTGAACTCAACCTCCAGCTCCACTAGGATGAGGTCTGCCTGGAGTTCCATGATTCAATTCATGTGCCTTTTCTGCGGTTCACCTGAAATGAAGCAAAGATTGCATCATTCAGCTAGCAAGAAGTACTTGCTCTTGTGAGCTGGCAGGTTCTTCTTTAGTAGTTGCACTAAAATTGAGGAACATTAAGGTTGGCTGTCCGGCTCATGTAAGGTGCAACTATAATTTTCTTATCCTTTTATGCAGTTCCACTAAAATGAAGTGCCATTGTGGTGACAGTGACGGCTCCATCTTGCAAAGGCTAATAAAATGTTGCACGAGATTACCAGCAGAACTTGACGGAGATTTTGGAAACTCCAATCACCATTTTGTGCAGTTCCACCAAAATTGAGAGATGTTGCCCACGTGACATTTTAGTTGAACTGCACAAGACACTCATTCCAAAAAAAGTGTTTTGTGCAGTTCACCAAAAGGTCACAATAGCAACAAGGTGAAATGGATATCCCTATCTGCACAAAATGATAGAAGTAAACAGTTGCTGGTCAATAAGAATATACGAAACATATACAAAATGAAAAGAAGCATCTTAATTATGTTCATGGCAATCACGCAAGGACAGTAGAAATTTTAAAACGTTAGCAATGCTTCATGTTACCAGAAGCATTACGATCAATAATGAGATTCCTCAGATATGGGATTACTTTAATGGTGGCATTGCTTGTTTACTAGACACAGTAAATCAACAGCAGCTAAAGAGTTGGTTTAAGGGCATGGACCATGGGGACACCAGGACACTCATCAGCGTAAAGGAGCAACTTACTTATCATACTGGGGAAAACAGCCGGAGTGCCATTTGTAACACAGTATAATTGCATCTTATCACTAGAGGCATTAAATTAACAATAAAACTGGTTAGACATGTCCCTAAGGTAATAGTGTGATCGCTTCATTTTACATGCGCCCTTACATTAACAACAGCAAAAGGTTGGTATAAGGACATGCGACAGTGGACACATCAGCACAATGTACCTACAAGGAGGCATAAAGTGGTGATGCTGAGCTTGTTCACGCTATGTGATGGGCAGCAAACCTAATCCTGGAGACCTTTTACTATGTGAGGGCAGCAAATCTAATCCTGGAGACCTTTTACTATGTGAGGGCAGCAAATCTAATCCTGAGACCTTTTACTATGTGAGGGCAGCAAATCTAATCCTGAGACCTTTTACTATGTGAGGGCAGCAAATCTAATCCTGAGACCTTTTACTATGTGCGGGCAGCAAATCTAATCCTCAAGACCTTTTACTATGTGATGGCAGCAAATCTAATCGTGGACATACTCTGTTGACTTGTCCACCAGCCGCCACTTTCTATCCTTTTTTCAATCAATAATAGATCTGTTCCTTATCCAGTTTGTACTGCGTTTTCCATTATTTCCCTTTTCAACCAAGAGACCGGTTGGGTATCCGGTCTCTACTACTTTCACCATATTATTTCCTCTTTGAATCAAGTCCTAGATTCATGCTACAACTTTCCCCCCTTTCTTCGTTGTTTGAACAAAGCCCTAGATTCGAATGCATGAAGTAGCTTTACCTCTAATAATACTAAAAATTTAGGTGGCTTTGGAAGAGCTGATGGGAGTAGAAAAAGATGCACATGCAGACACGTGGGGAGCTGGGGCAGTAGAGCAAGGCCGCTTTCGAAGAACTTATACCTGAGGGTCGCCGGGATGTCGGCGGCGGCACGTCGGATCTGCGGACAATACGGCAGGGAGGAAGAAGGGTCGGAGGACCTCCCGAGCCGGCGCTGTGTCGGAGAGAACGGCACGGGCAGAGGATCGGGCCCCTCCGGCAGCTGTGGGTTTCCTCCCTCGGCGGTGATGACCGCGTGAATGATGCACCTTTTAGTCCTCTACACACACCGGCCGAAGGGATCCGGCCGGATCTGTGACCAGCGGTGAGCAGAGAGAAAATGTCGCTACCGCTGTCTTGTTTATATCTGGAGAGGATGAGAGAATGAAGAGAGCAACCCTAGTAAAGCAAGCGCTCAGGCCCCTGCGTCCATATATAGTGGAGTGATTATCTTTTTTCTCTCCACAACAAGCGTTTCAATTTGTGTACGTGGCATTAAAGAAAAGAAACTCTCTATTTAAGGTGACTACTCTACGACTCCTACTTACTACTACAGTACTACCTCCGTCCTGGTTTATAGGTCCCTTTTATAGTTTGTGCCAAATTTTGACTAAAGATTTAACTAACAAAATGTTAATGCATGTCAAGAAAAATTATCTCATTGGATTCGTATTTGAACATAGTTTTGAAAAATATAATGTTTGGTGACATGCGTGAACATTTTCTTAGTTTAATCTATGGTCAAAATTTGGCACGAAATACAATGGGGACCAATAAACCCGGACAGAGGTAGTATTGTTCACTTGTGCTCCCCGCCCCTCCATTCATTGAACAACCCCACGGGTGAATAAACATACAGTAAGTATTGTATTTATATAGAACGAACAAGCTCGAACTATTTTCGCGTAGTTAAAAGTTGAGGGCGGGGCTTTTCCCGGGCAGTACGCGCGGCAGTTTTCGGGTAGGCGGTTTGACAGAGAGGCGAGGAGGGTGAGCGAGTGGGGCTGTGCGATTTGACGGCGCGTTACTGCTGGAAAGACTTGTGATATGACCACTCACTATAGTCATGAATTACTGGCGCTCCGACCGGGGTGATGCCCCCCTTCCGTTCCGCGCTCTAATCTGGTGCATGACACGTCGACCCGGATGCTGGCTCTCCCACATGTCGGAGTAGTAAGAAGGAGCAAAGAATGATGCGGTATATACTAGTACTATACTACTCCCTCCGTTCCTAAATATAAGTCTTTGGAGAGATTTCACTATGGACCACATACGGAGAAAAATGAGTGAATCTACACATAAAATGCATCTATATACATCCGTATGTGGTCCACAGTGAAATATCTACGAAGACTTATATTTAGGAACGGAGGGAGTACTACTCAGGTCGGAGGAGTGCGAACCACGGCAGCCCAGTGAACCAGCCGTGCGAACCACGGTAGCCCAGTGAACCAGCAGTAGAAAACAATGTGGTGATATGGCCATAAAAACAATGTGCTACGGTCCACACTGTAGCATGTACAGTAACACTCCTCTTTGTTTGGATCCCTGAGTTAGAGCTAGTTTGGGTTGAAATAGCCTCAAATTATCGAAACAAGAGGGGTTAGTTTGAGCTAGTTTGCTTTAACCCAGCTAAAAAAAACTAGCCCGGTGGAGAGGTTCTAATTGGGTTAGTTATCCTCGGGCCCACTAAAAGAGAACTAAAAAATCTCACATGCCCGCACCAGATCACTCCCCTAAAAAAATCTCACCTGCCCGCACCAGATCTGCCCCCCCCCTCTCGCACGACTCCTCTCTGTTCCCCATAGGGCCGCCCGCCCAAGCGCCGCTCGCCCTCTCTCTCCTCCGGCCGCCCTCTCCTTCCGGCCTCCGCCGCCCTACTCCGGCCGCCCTCTCCCTCCGACCTTCGAAGGTCGCCCCGCTCCCCCTTCACCAGTCGTTTTTCTCCCTCTGTCGTGCGCGGCGGCGGCGCATCTACCAGGGAGGTCGCGAGAGGGGTGAGTTTGTTCGTTCCTTCTCTGTCTCACGGCCATATCATTGATCTTGCTTGCTCTAGCGCTAATTCTGATTTGGAAAAGTAGATCCTGATCAAACTTGCTATAGATTTGTGGTGCACGCATGGAATTGTTTGATGCTGCTTGAGGAGGTAATAAATCTTTCTAGAGGCCCAAAGATTCAGGTCACCTTTCTAGGTATTTCAATTTCAGGCTTGCATTATTTGTAGAGGCCCAAAGATTCAGTTCACCTTTCTAGGTATTTCAATTTCAGGCTTGCATTGTTTCTAGAGGCCCAAAGATTCAGTTCACCTTTCTAGGTATTTGAGTTTCAGGCTTGCATTATTTCTAGAGGCCCAAAGATTCAGTTCACCTTTCTAGGTATTTCAGTTTCAGGCTTGCATTATTTCTAGAGGCCCAAAGATTCAGTTCACCTTTCTAGGTATTTCAGTTTCAGGCTTGCATTATTTCTAGAGGCCCAAAGATTCAGTTCACCTTTCTAGGTATTTAAGTTTCAGGCTTGCATTATTTCTAGAGGCCCAAAGATTCAGTTCACCTTTCTAGGTATTTCAGTTTCAGGCTTGCATTATTTCTAGAGGCCCAAAGATTCAGTTCACCTTTCTAGGTATTTTAGTTACAGGCTTGCATTATTTCTAGAGGCCCAAAGATTAAGTTCCCAGTCGGCGGCAAGCGGCCCTGCTACCCATGCCGGTGTCGACCTCAACTCGCAAGGGCCGGCGTCGGAGGGGTTCCCGGGGCTTGGGCTCTACAGAGCCTTCCTCCAGAGCGACGATGGCGAGCTCCTCCCTCGGTGCGTGAGGGGCTCCGGGCTCCCTCCCTATCGTGAACGACTTCCGTGATGAGTTAGCTCATTCTTTGTTTCATGAAGTGTTTTTTTATTTTGTGAAGCTTGATTGACGACTTGTATGTTTAAGTGGGATATCTCATTTGTATGGACAAAGTAAAAATTATCATGTTTTGCATGCTTGATTTGTATAGATGGTTCGTTTATGTCAATTGTGAGCGGGAGGAGGCCACAGAAGAGCCGGCCACACCAAGAGGGTGCTTGGATCCAAGGGACTTATTTTAGTCTGACTAAAAATAGGGTCCAAAGTAGTCAAATGATTGAGATAGAGCATTTATTGTCAATCTAACCCTGCCATCCATACACCTCTTTGGTTTAGAGTTAGTTCAGGGTTAGAATCTAACTCTAACCTCTAACTGAGTTAGAGTTCTCCTCGTCTCGGTTCATCGCCATCATACTTTCCCCATTCCTGTGTTTTCAGTATCCTGCGAATCAAAGAGGCCCTTTTTTCGGGAAAAATCAAAGAGGCCCTTAGACTGGTTTAGGTCCGGTCATTTTTTATAAACGTGTTATGTCCAAAATTTAATGAACGTGCTCCGGTTTCCACGAAAATAATCCGGTTTCATGTAGTAATTCATTGATTTATTTATTCTTCTGCGGGGGGTTTGCATGTAATTCGTGAGGTCTGAAATGTAAAGTACCCCGGCATATGCTCCGAGTCGTGCATGCACTACGACCCAGATGCTCTATGTCCCACATGTCGGCGAATGGGAGCACGTGGAAATAGCCTAGGAGTACATATAGGAGGATAAATGCGTGAAAAATATGTACTGTGAAGCGTAGCCGCGGTTCGAAAAGGAGACCTAAAGTGATGACAGCTATAGGTCGCACGCACCCAACTAGTGGTACTAGACATACGACTAATTTTTCCCTCAAAAAAAAGAGGCACGAGTGCTCAGTACTCCTATTCTATAAACACGAGTCCCATCTGACAACAGCGTCCGTGCTACAGCTAGCTCTCCTCCCTCGTTTCTCTCTTCTAATTCTAAACTCGGCCGACGCCCGGTGGGTGGGGTGGGTTTGCTCAACTGCGGCCCCACCTCACAGTGAAAAAGTTACGACTGGAATAAAAAATGCCATATACTCCCTCCGTTCATAAATATAAGCCTTTTTAGATACTAGTTCAAATGGAATACATCATACAGATGTATGTAGACATAGTTTAGAGTGTAGATTCACTCATTTTGCTCCGTATGTAGTAGTCACTTGCTGGAATCTTTAGAAAGACTTATATTTGGGAACGGAGGGAGTACTATACTAATAAAACATTAAGGCCACGAGGCGATGCAGTGCTGGTTACAGGAGGCAAGAAGAAGAGATGCATCCATCGACGACGTCCACCTCCTCGACTCAGGGCGCCGGCCCACCGAACGGCGCCTAAGTAGCAGCGGCTTTCGTGGCCAGGTCGACGTGCTTCTGAACAATGGCGTCCAAAGATTCCAGCCGCTGGAAGAAGGCCAACGTCTTTCTGTCCTCGCTTGCCTTGTAGTGGCCTATGTAGACGATTTCCTCGTAGACGTGGATGTGCAGGTCGACGGTTTCTTGCATGGCGAGGCGCTGCGCGGCGAGCGCGGCCTCGAGGTGCACATTCTTCGTCGCGACCTCCGGCACCTGCAGGGCCACCAGGGCTTGAAAGAGTTCGTCACCATGTAGGCCGATGAGGGTGGCAGGCAATGAGGAGCCTGGGCGCGCGGGCTGGAGCAGTACGGCAAGGTCGTCCGCGCGCTTCTTGACGGCGGTGAACTTGCGGATGGAGTTGACCATCATGTCGTCCATGCGAGAGGCGAAGCCGGCGTCGGCGAGGGCTACGATGCCTGCGGTCGCCAGCACCGTCTGGAAACGCTGCGCGGTGCGGGGCCGCAGGCCGGCGCCTTGGATGATTTGGCACAGCCGACTGCCGCTCGCGTCCATCGCCTCCATAGGTGCTTGTGGCTTCTGGTCACTTGGTCTTGGATTGGAGTGAGCAGTGTTGCGCAGAGACTTGGGAGTAGATGGATTGGAGTGGTGGGGCGCCTTTATTATATGAGAGTCCAAACTCTGTTGCATTCACATCGTGCTGGCTCTAGTCTGCTTCTCCAATTAATTCCCTCTGCATGTAATTGAGGATGCATCATTGACCGTTCAACGTCTCGGGAACCGCTACCCTCTTCCTCCTTGGCATTCAAGCACCTATGGACCCGTCGACGACGAGGTGCCTATGGTGACTTCGTAAATTTCAAGATGATAGTGTCCGTGCGTGTGTGCGTTCATAGGGGTGAGTGTATGCGCGTGTATATGAGCGCTTGCGTCTGTACTGTGTCAAAAAACAACGTAAATGCGTGTCAAAAAGAGACTAGTCAGTATACTCAATATTGTGCACCTCGGAGAGGAAAACGATAGAACTAGTACGTATTTATTTACGGTGCAGATTCACTCATTTTGCTCCATATGTACTCCGTCTCGGTGTAGTCTAGTCACTTGTTGAAATCTCTAGAAGGGCAAATACTCCTTTCTGGTTTACAGGGCTATACTAGCAAGTAGTTGTACGTACTAGTACAATAGTGGGCTCACATAGCAATTTTGTCTCATGCAAGAGCCTGGCTATATGCGTGCTCCAATGTTCGCAACTGCAACGTTCGGTTTGCGCTTGGCTCTTCGCCTCTTCGAGAAGACGAACAATGATGTTACTACTACTGCTTCTACAGTGTCGAATCCACTGCTGCATGTCCGTCCACCGCGAGCGGGACGGATAGCTTGTTGTAGAAGTACTACTAAGCAAAAGCCTGTCCTCGTTTGCGAGCAACAGCGCGCATGGGCGAGGGAGAAGGCGTGTAGTAAAATCAAGCTTCTCCTCGTTCTACGAGTTGACGCGACACATCATAGCACTGGCCCCACATGCTTGCCTCTAAACTTGGCTGAAAGACCCGCAGTGTACAATATATTTGCTGCAACCTCTAACATTTACCCACCACAAATTAAAATATATGTGGCCGTATGCATCGTTCTGATGCAGAGGCCGGGGAGTCCCCCCTTTTCGAAAAAAACAAATTAAAATATATATTCCTGTCTTGACCAGATGAGCGTGCAAACTACAATCACCAGGGTGACAGGTAGGGCCAGAAGACTATTTTAATTTTAAAAAAAACTTCGAGACGGCCACATAGCATGGAGCCGACCCCAACGATTTTAAGCTTACAGGCACGGTACACGCTATCTAGACTACTCTACACATGAAACTGCCACACGAGCGTCCGGGCTGCGCTTGGCTCTTCGCCTCTTCGGGAAGTCGAACAATGATGGTGTACTACTGCACTAGAGGAGTACTACAGTACGCTTCTGGCCATCTGACACCGATTGAACTGTTGCATGTCCACCGCGTGCGGGAGGGAGAGCGTGTAGCGAAAGCTTCTCCTAGTCTTGCCAGCCACCACGCTCATGGGCGAGGGAGGGACGCTCCTGTCTTTGCGTGTATGACAGGTGGGCCCAATAGGTGTGTGGCCAACCTGTCATACAGCCAAAGGCAGGTGCAGTTAAGTCCGCGAGGGAGAGGATAATCAAACTTCTCCTTGATGTACGAGTTGACACGACACAGCAAAGCACTGCACTCAATATATTTCAATAATTTGCGTTTACTGATGCATTAATTACAACGCATGCATGCATGCCGTGACTCTTCTTTTGATAGTACTTGCATGTGTTGATTTAATGCACCTTGAAGTAGTACTCCCTCCGTTCCTAAATTATAAGTCTTTGTAGGGATTCCATTATGAATTACATACGGATGTATATAGATGCATTTTAAGTGTGGATTCATTCATTTTGCTCCGTATGTAGTCCACCTAGTGAAATCTCTATAAAGACTTACTCCCTCCGTTCGGAATTAGGCTGGTCATAGTGGGGAGTAACTTAGACTAGTAACATGCATACGTTACTAGTCTATGTTACTACCTCTATAGTGCATAGTATCATAGATTAGTATCATAGATGGTCCCATTTATTGCCATGCATGACACATAGTAGCACCATATTTATTATGTTACGGTATCTACCTATGTTACTATAACCATCTCTCTCTTCTTTAATTGCCTGCCACATAAGCATGTTTGCGAGTCCCAAGTGCATGATACTACTTATGTTACTCCCACTATGGCCAGCCTTACTTGTCGCGAAAATGGATGTATCTAGACGTATTTTAGTTCTAGATACATCCATTTCCGAGACAAGTAATTCCGAACGGAGGGAGTACATTTAGGAACGGAGGGAGTATAAAATATGTGACGGTAAGCTTTGTAATACCCCGGCCCAAGTCGAGAGATGGTTGTGCACGAGGAGGGCGAGATCATGCAGACCGAACAGGAACAGGACCCGACGATGGAGCTCTCTAAGGTCTCGATGGACCTCACCGTGCTCCACTGCCCCTTGTGCCTCCGCCCCTTGACGCCTCCAGTGTATGAGGTTCGAATACACCTCGTCCGTTCGGCTGATTGAGCAAGGTGCAGGTTTCTTGATTGATGTGCTGTTGGATTGATTTCTGCAGTGCAAGGGAGGGCACCTGGCCTGCGCGGACTGCCGCGTCGAGCGCCCCGGGAACCAGCGGCAGTGCCAGAAGTGCGAGCGCGGCGGTGGCTTCGACGTGCGGAACACGGCGGTGGACTCCGTCCTTTCGTCGGTGAGGGTGGAGTGCCCGCACGAAGGCTGTGGGCTCTACGTCACTTACCACAAGCTCGCCGATCACCAGAGCGTGTGTCCGCTCGCGCCCTGCAAATGCCCCGTGCCCGTCTGCGGCTACGAAGGCCCGCCGCCGGCGCTCTACCACCACATCAGCACCGCGCATCCCATGCCCGTGCACAGGATCCAGTACGGCAAGGTGCTCCAGCTGCAAGTGCCACTGTCGGAGCCACGGCTCTTGCTGTTCGCGGAGGAGGACCGCCGCGCGTTTTTCTTGGTCGGCGGCGTGCTCGACATCGGCGCGCCTATCGCCGTGTCGGTCGTCTGCATCAGAGCGGGGGCGTCCCCACTGCCGCACTACTTGGCCAAGCTGTGGGCGAACGGCCCGCCGGGGGAGCCCAAAGGCACGACCGACGCCGTCAAGGTGGAAATGGAGGTGACAAGCAGCAAGGATCCCGGCGACGTCGACGTGCAGGAGCTGACCTTCTTGACAGTTCCGCCCAAGCTGCTGGCCGGGGCTAAGCTTGTGTCCCTCCACATTCAGATTGACAAGCTCACGTCCTAAATGTTTCGACAGTGCCTTCTGTTTATCTTAGTAATATGCTAATATAGGGATTACCTTGGTCTACTTTAGCTTAAGAAATGGTGGGTTTTGGTGGCGATGCAGCAATTACTTCGACATCAGATCAGTAATTTCCAACAGTCGAACGGATATTTTTTGTCTGTTGGATATAAAGTTCCTTTGGGTAAGAAGTACTACTTGTCATCAAAATGGATAAAAGGAGATGTATGTAGACGTATTTTAGTTCTAGATACGTCCCTTTTTATCCATTTTGATGACAAGCACTTCCTCTGTTCCACAATACATGCCTTCCATTTGTCAAAATATAGATGTATCTGGACATGTTTTAGTATATAGGTACATCCATAATAGAGCCAATTGGATGGTTGAGAACACTACAATTCGTAGCTACAGATGCGTGTGTGACTCCCAGATGCAGAGGCCGGGGGTCATCATCCTCCTTTTCGAGAAAAAATAGACGCGTGTGTGAGAGGACGAGTGCGTGCGTGCACCTCTTCTCTTCCTGTATAACGTACTACTAAACTCAGAGTACAAGTTTTTGTGGGTGGCACGATGGTGCGTGCGAGAAGTCCCGAGAGATAGGTTACTGCTCAAGGGGGTAACATAATAGTAACTTGCCGATGTTACTAGTCTATGTTACTACCTCCATAGTGGGTAGTAACATATGACTGGTATTATGAAAGAGTTCATTTATTAGGCTATAGACTCATTATGCCTTGAAATGTGTGATGTTACAGTAACTAGCTAAGTTACCACAAACCCCTCTCTACTCATTAATTAGCTGCCACATAAGCAATCTTGTACTGAAATGTGTGATGTTACTAGTTAAGTTACTCCCATTGTGACTAGTCTAATGCGTCTAAAAAAGGACTAGCCTAGAGCTCGCCACGCGGCTATTCCTGTCGAATGCCCCATTAACCATAAGATATGTATACGACGGTGCCAGTTATTGCACGTACACATCAGTACTCCCTCCTTTCCGGTTTATGGTGAGTGGTGGAATATTTTTTATAGTTTGCAAAAGCACCTAATTAATGCTCTTGTTTTCTCAAAAAATTATGTTTATCAATGCATTAATTGCAATGCATGTATGCATAAAGTACATGCCATGCATTGGTCAATTTTCTCTTAATACTTGCATGCAATGATTTAATGCACCTTGGAATCTGAACATGTGTTGGGGAACAACCAAATTGAGCCTTATAAAATGGAAAAACTAAAATTTTGAGATAAGCCCTATAAAACCGGAAAGGAGGGAGTAGAAAAGGAAGTACTCCATCCGGGAATAGTGCCGCACTTCGAAACTAGAACCGTCAATAAATTT
Source organism: Triticum aestivum (assembly GCF_018294505.1). Taxonomy (NCBI): domain Eukaryota; kingdom Viridiplantae; phylum Streptophyta; class Magnoliopsida; order Poales; family Poaceae; genus Triticum; species Triticum aestivum. The sequence goes on from NC_057798.1 coordinate 250,916,197, forward strand.
TGAGCTTGCGTCTCGTCACATTCCAAATTACTCTATGCTATATTGAATTGCAAACCTGTTCACACCGATCACAACCTAAACGGTTTCTAGGAGCGTATTAGTACCACGCTATATTGAATTCCAAACCTGTTCACACCGATCACAACCTAAACGGTTTCCCACTTAGGAGTGTATTAGTACTCGGTTATAAATACTAGTATGCCAAGATGACTGCACATTCCTCCTCAACTCCTCATCCACAAAAACAAACAAGTCATTTAGCATCCTTCCCTTGCGTCTGCCCTGGCCAGCATGAGTTCTGGGTCAAGAGATTGCCACCAGGGAGAGGCGAGCATGGAAGCGGAAGCACGAGAGATGTCCCGCCTCCCTGCGAGAGGAGCCGACATGTCCCGCCATGCGGAAGTAGCAGCACAGAGGTCCCGCCGCGCCGTCGATGCAGCAAACTGGTCCGGCCGCATCGCGGAAGCAGGAGAGATGTATCGCCGCGCCATGAATGCAGCAGAGATGTCCCGCCGCGCCGCGGCGGCTTGGGAAAATTTCTCGCGGGCAGGCGACGACTATTACAGGCGCATGCATGTGATCGTCCATAGCCAGATGGATCAGATCTCCAGCTTGGCGAGGTTACAGGACAACGTGAAAGCCTCATTTGAACAGGCTACTGGCGTCATCCGGCAACTAAGGGAGGGCAATGAGAGGCTCCGGGCCGAGCGCGACCTGCTGAGGGAGAAGATCGTCCGAAGTGCAGACCAGCGGGAGGAGACCAGTGCCTTGTTGAAGAGGACCGGCGTCATCGTCAAGAAACTTATGGACGAGAATGACATGCTCCGCAACGAGCACCAAAGGCTGGTGGAGGAATCCGTGGATGTTCTCAAGCAGCGTCTTGAGGACACGAAAGAGCTCATCGCCGCTCGCCGCGGAGACTAGTTCCCGCGGCCTGCAGCAATGCATCAAGAAAGTAGAGATCAGCGAGCCAGATCCTTGTCTTCCTTCTTCTTTTGCCCTTGTGTATTTCGGGCGTAGCCGCATGTGGCTTTTTTAATTATCTTTCTAATTATGTAAGACAATTAATCATCCTTATCTTTCTGTGGAAGATCAATGTTGCGAGGCTGGAATGAAGAAAACTCTTGTTGTGGCGACCCTGGCGTTGCTGTTCTTCTAGTTGCTGCTGAGCTTCCTTCAGTTTCCTGGTTTCTTTCGATGTAATAATCAGTTTAGGATGTGGATTGTGTCGTCGGTTGTGAAATGGTTGGTTCTAGCGCGGATGTTTGGCCTTTGTTGGCCACTTGGGATGTTGTGACTTCAATCTCGTACTAGTGTCAAAAAGCGTCTTATATTATGGGACGGAGGGAGTAGCTTTTAGTCCTTCGTGTTAGGCTGGAGTTGTGCTGAACTTCTTGTGAATTGTGGTGGTTTTCAGTAATGAAAATCGGAAGGGGCAAGCCCTTCTTTGATCAAAAAAAATTCGCCCTTATATATTCATCAGTCTTGCTATAAGTCGCAGTAGATGCTATATAGGTCCGTCGGATCTTACATCAAGATCCGTGCTTTCAGATTTTCTTTTTTCTCTCTTATATCTCAGTCGAGTGAGACATATCCACGCCATTAAACAAAGGCTCGAGCTCCATTAATGGAGACCTTGGGAGAGAGGTGGACGGCAGATGGAGGTCAAAGGGCTCTCCTCCCGATATGCATGCGCAGGGGTCTGATCGCACGCCTCTCGTACTCAAATAGCTACCCTGCACGGCGCCTCCTAGCTAATAAAAAATGGGGACGCGTGGCGGCACGTAAATGGTACTAGTAAGTAGAACGCCCACGGTTTCAATAATACTTGTGTTTCCGATTGTAACGTGACATCACTTGTTCCAAAATGACTTTGTTGATTGTTAATGTGTGCGCCTTCGCAAATCGGACTGCAAATTTACCACAGCATGTTGGTGCCATGTCATGGCACCAAGCCAAGTTTCATTATTTTCATGCGTGTTTTGGATTTACAGGAATTAAAAAACTAAGTTTCTCAATGTTTCCAACCCAGCCACGACGCCCAGAATTTTGAATTTCATTCCCATTTCTTGCATGGAACCTAGAAATTTACCCGAGGACACACATGTGATTTTTCAACCAACTTTGGTGCACTGGAACATGTGCTTGTATTTCAAATTTGAATTATGCACACAAAGGTGACACGTTCCCTCCCAGAACCACGAGCCTTCTTGAGAGAAGCTCCGATTTGCAAGAAGCTTATACCAAAATTTGTTCCTATTCGGCCAATTTTTTTACCACGGCATGGTACTACCATGACATGACACCATGCCAAGTTTCATGATTTTAAAACCAAGTTTCTCAATGTTCTCGACCGAGCCACGATGCCCAGATGTTTGAATCTTATTCTCATTTTTTGCATGGGAGTAGAAATTCACCCGAGGACACAAATGTGATTTTTCAACCAACTTTGGTGCACGGGAGCACGTGCTTGTAGTTCAAATTTGAATTATGCACATTAAATGACCAAAAACTCAATTAATGTGTAAATAAGGCCAAACGAAGCCGGAATAATTCCAAAATTTAACAGGGCACTCATGTAGTTCTATGTTGCCTTTGTAAATAAACTCAAGGGGGACAACGTATATCGTTTCGCACTCAAAGGTGACACGTTCCCTCTCAGAACCACGAGCCTTCTTGAGAGAAGCTTCGGTTTGCAAGAAGCTTATACCAAAATCTGTTCCTATTCGGCCATTTTTTTACCACAACATGGTAGTACCATGACATGACATCCATGCCAAGTTTCATGATTTTCAGACGTGTTTTGGATTTACAAGAATTTTAAAACCAAGTTTCTCAATGTTCTCGGCCGAGCCACGATGCCCAGATGTTTTAATTTTATTCTCATTTCTTGCATGGGACCTAGAAATTCACCCGAGGACACAAATGTGATTTTTCAACCAACTTTGGTGCACGAGAGCATGTGCTTGTAGTTCAAATTTGACTTATGCACATTAAATGACCAGAAACTCAATTAATGTATAAAAAACGACAAACGAACCCGGAATAATTCCAAAATTTAACATGGCACTAATGTAGTTCTATGTTGCCTTTGTTAAGAAACTCAAGGGCGGGGGGGGGGGCAGCGTATATCGTTTCACACTCAAAGGTGGCACGTTCCCTCTTAGAACCACGAGCTTCCAAATCGGCCCAATTTTTTACCACAACATGTTAGTGCCATGACATGACACCATGCCAAGTTTCATGATTTCCAGCCGAGTTTTGGATTTACATGAATTTAAAATCTAAGTTTCTCGATGTTCTCGGCAGAGTCATGACGCCCAGATGTTTGAATTTCATTCTCATTTCTTCCATGGGACCTAGAAATTCAACCAAGGACACACATGTGATTTTTCAACCCACTTTGGTGCACCGGAGCATGTGCATGCAATTCATATTTAGATTATGCACATTAAAAGTCCAGAAACTCAATTAATGTATAAAAAGGCCAAATGAACCCGAAATAATTCCAAAATTTAACAGGGCACTCATATAGTTCTATGTTGCCTCTGTAAATAAAATCAGGGGGGAGGCAGCGTATATCGTTTCGCACACAAAGGTGACACGTTCCCTCTCGGAACCACGAGGCTTGTTGAGAGAATCTCCGGTTTTGCAAGAGGCTTATACCAAAACTTGTCCCAATTCAGCCAAAAATTATACGTATGAAAACAGGGTTTAGATTATCCCGAACATCTCGCTACCTAGACCAATAATGTACTATGATTTGAATTCAACATAAAATGGATACAGATATTTGAATTGGAGAGCGTATGGTACATGTAGTTCATAGTGAAATATGATTACTGCTATATGCATGTCTTTTTGTTATCAAGATAATATTTAAATTATTGTATAACTTGACAACAATCGTATTCAAATAAGGAAAATTGATTCAAATTTAGTCCATATGGTAGACGACAATATATATGTTCACATGGTGGAGTAAAATGTTCATATATGATGGAAGATCAAAATGTACGACTACATCAATTATAAACCGCAAGGTCACCTAATGATATATTCGAATTCAACATAACGTGGATTCAAAAATTGAAATTCGAGATCATGGCATCTGTAATCATATAAAAAGGGACATTACTCTTTCTTTGGTGGGAATTGATTTGTTTTTTGTTGTTGTTGAGGGAAGTGCGAATCGATTTGGTACTGTGCAGGGTAATCTTGTTCTCCCGATTTTTTTTACATTTTTCTTGTAGTTTTTTCAATGGCATCTATAGCAATATAGTAAAAGGGGACATGACTCTCTTGTGTCTTGTATGATTTTTTTTACACGTTAAGTTTGTTCTGCCGAACAAGGAATCCGCACCTTGTTATCCCGAAATTTTCAAGCTCGAGTATCTTTTGTCTCACCTGCTTTGAAACTCCCGCTTCTTCAACCCGCGCCGCGCCTTGTTATCCCGAAATTTGGACGCGCGCGAGAACTCCCTCCTCATCCGAAATCGCTCCCGCAGCCCAGACACGCGAAATCCCCCTTCTACCCCTCAGCCGGAAATGAAGCTCCACGTCGCGGTGTCAAAACCGGTGGGGGTACGCTGGTAACTTACCCTACATTTCGGACAAGCGCGTCCCTAAGCTTGGCTCCCCCTCCCCCTTCGCCCCCCCCCATTCGTACACCGAGGCCGCCAAAACCCGCGAAACCCCACGCTCCTCCGTCGGCCTCCCGACCGCCGCCCAGCCGGAGACTCTTCCCCGACTACGTCGTCCACCGCAACAGCTCGCCGTCCCTCATCCACCGCACCGGATGAGGATCCGTTGTCGATCTCGTCGTCCCGCCGGATCAGCCGCCCCGTCCTCCACCTCCAAGGAGCTGCCCCGACGTTCGCCTCGTCTATCGCGCCACCTCAATCCCCACAGCGCCGTCTTGACCTGCCCCACCGGAACCGCAGCACCCTCACCAATTCCTCCGATGAAGCCGAGGCCAACTCGGCGCCACCAAGGAGGTTCTGCACTCACCGCTGCATTTTATCTTTTATTCGATCTCACGGGGCTGCCGGTGCTCGATACCGAGCAGACATGGCGTCTCCATCGACGGCGCCGTCGCCGGCCACATCATCCACGGCGTCTCTCCCCCATGTCGTTGCTTCCTCGGCGGCGACTTCCACAACGGCACTAGCTGCAGCTGCTCCGGCTCTCGCTCGCGCTGCGGCTCTGTTCTTGCTGTCGGTCGCGCTGCTGCACTGCTCCTGCTTTCGTTCGTGCTGCTGCTCTGCTCTTGCTCTCGCTTGCGCTGCTGCTGCTGCTGCACGACCTCCGGCAGCTACAGGAGTTGCTGCTTTAGCACTCGCTCGCGGTGCTACTGCACGACTTGCTCTCTGCTAGTGCGTTCCCTGCTCGAGCGTCTGCTGATTTAGATCACTGCTTCTCTGCTACTAGTGCTCGAACGCCCTAAACATCTATTGCAATGCTCTGTTACTAGTTCAATCAGTTTCGACAGTAAAATTCAGTTTCGACTGTGAAGTTCATTTTCTTCAGTTAAGTTCAGAGTGAACAGTACTTACAGCATCTGTCGGAGCGGCCGTGGCGCGGCTGATGCGTTTTACATCTAGCACTTTTTGGTGATGTATTTTACATCATCTATTGCAGATGATATTAGGGTCCCACTTCAGATTAAAGTTGTCTGTCTTGTCATGCTTCAGCCTCGTCGCCGTACACCTTAGCGGAGCTGCTCCAACGACGGAACCGTCCATCACAGCGGAGCAGTACCCTCGGCGCCGTTTCCAGAGGCCTCGGATCTTCTTCCCCGCCTCCGACAGTCACACCAGCATCATCACCATCCTCCACGTCCAACCCAATGATGCTGAGGTCCACAAGGCTATGCCAAAGAGGTTGTACACTCGTCGCATCACTTTGTTTCTCCATTCCTCTGTTCTTCCAATTCATGTGAGCCAAACACCCAGGTTGACTGAAATCCTATGTTTCCAAATGCTCTGTTTTGCACGTGCATTCCTATCCTATTCCTGTGTTTTTCCTGTCCCTGCGTTTATAGAATCCTCCAATTCTAAGGAGCCCTTACAGATTTACTTCATTTTCAGATTGGCGTCAAAGAAAACTCTGTGTGTTATGTCCTGCTCCTGCCGTGCCGTCATCCACCCCACCTGAGGTGCACCATCGACAGAAGCGTTCACTGCAGCAGAGATCCCCCTGCAGACTTTCTTTCGCCGCCTCAGATCATCTTCCCCGTTGCCGGCAGCCACGCCAACTGCATTACCATCATCGACTGAGCAGATGAACCTGAGGACTACACAGTTCCGGAAGAGAGGTCGCAGTCTTTCGTGTTTGCTTACGTTATACATCGGTTATTATTACCTGCTACTTTATCGTTCAATCTTGAGTTTTGAATTGCCCATGGGTCTCATATCGAGCCAGCAACGAATAGTATCTGTCTACTATCTGGTTCATCTGGGGTCTTCTATGTGGTTCATGTTGGGTGGGCAACAAACAATAGATGATCCATTGTCTATCTTTTTAAACTGAAGCTATAATCTACCTGCTATCATTAGTTTTGGATCCATCCACTCGTTTGCTACCATCAGTCTTGATTTTTGCATGCACCCCTTAGGCCTTACAAAATCTAACTATTTTTTTATTATGCATGTCAGATATTGTACACAATCGTACTGAACATGTGGAGAAAAAGAGAAGACCGTTGCATGCGAATATAATGTCATGCGGATGCTGCTCCATGGTGGGCGAAGTGCCCCCCCCTCTCCTGCATTTCTAGATTGTATTCCAGAGGAGGATAACTGTTCAGATGGAGATTCAGAAGGAGCCGACCATGCCTGTTTACCACCTGAGGTGTTTGCTCTAACCTGGCATGCTGATGTTGGTCATATCATGCATATGGCGCCTTGCATTGCTTACATTATACATCTTATATGTCATCAGCTTAGTTTAGATTTGCTTTGTGTGAATGCCACCTGTTTGGTTTCTATATCATACTCCCACCATTCCTAAATATTTGTCTTTTTAGAGATTTCAACAAGTGACTACATACGGAACAAAATGAGTGAATCTACACTCTAAAATATGTCTATATACATCCGTATGTGGTAGTCCATTTGAAATCTCTAAAAAGACAAATATTTAGGAACGGAGGGAGTATATGGGAATTATGCAATGCCATCTTCTTTAGCCAGGCATCATATACGTGAATCATGCAATGCCATCCTGTTTAGCCAGTCATCGTATATGTGAATTGTATCGTGCCATATTTTTTTCCATAATGTATTCCATTTGTCAACAATGTTTATACATTCATCTACTCTTCCTGTGCATCAGCCATTTGAGTCGGTCATGGGAAAATCTGGAGTGAAAACAAGGTCTTCTGAGCAGTCAGTGCTACCTGTCGATGCAGATTTCTTGCTGGTTACAGATAGCTCCTCAGAGGAGGATTCAGAGAGAGATGACCAGTCGTATCCCCCCCCCCCGAGGTGCATGCTCTAACTTGGCTGGGTTATATTGCTCATATCATGCATATGGTGTCTTGCATTGCCATGCCATCTGCTTAGATTAGACATGCTTTGTGTGAATGCCTCCTGTTTGCTTTCTATATCAGATATGTGAATTATGCAATGCCATGTTTTTCAGCCAGTTATCATATATGTGAATTATGCACCGCCATGGAGCCAGGCATCATATATGTGAATTATCTCATGCCATCTTTTTTTCATTACGTATTCCATTTGTCGACAATCTGTGTATATTGAACTACTCTTCATGTGTATCAGCCATTTGAGCCGGTTATGGAAAAATCTGGAGTGAAAACAAGGTCTTCAGAGCAGGCAATGGTACCTGTTGAAGCATATATCTCGATGGTTACAGGGAGCTCCTCAGAGGAGGATTCAGAGACAGATGACCAGTCCTATATCCCACCTGAGGTGTATGCTCTAAGTTGCAATGTTTATATTTCTCATATGATGCATATGGTGTCTTGCATTGCTTAGTTTAGACATCATATGCACAATATTGAATTCTATCTGCTTAGTTTAGAGATCATACATGCGAGTGCCAGCTGCTTAGTATATGAATCAATTATGTCAATTATATCATGCCATCCTGTATACTTAGACAACATGTATGTGAATTATTTCATCCCAACCTATTTTAGAAAGACATCATATAGTTTTGTCATGTCATCCTGTTTAGGTACTCATCATATGTTGAATTATGCCATTATATCCTGTTAAGTTATCCATCATATATCTGAAACTGTGTCATGCTATCCTGTTTAGTTAGGCATCATATATGTGAAATTGTGTCATGCTGTCCTGTTTGGTTAGACAACATATATGTGAATTACCACATCTGTCTATCATACAATGTCTGTACGTTCAATTTCTTTTCTTGTTTATCAGCCATTTGAATTGGAGGGGGTGATGGCAGTATCTAAGGGAGCAAAAACCCGTTCTTCACAAAAGACAGTGCTACCCGTCGATGCAGATAGAACCATGGTTGTACTGGCCCACAAACTAGCCCCACCACACATAATCGAGACTCTTCCAGATTGCACACTTACACCGTTGGGCAGAGAACCAGCTACAACCCATCTAACCGCAACCCCAGCGGATAGTAACCCACTTATAGTTGACAAAGCACCATGTCCACCACAGAGTACCCCCACACGAGCAGTTTGTAAAGCTACTGCAGTGCCCAAAGCACGAAGACCACCACAGCTAACCCAAACTCCACGTTTAAAGCAGAAGAGCAACTGTTCTCAGGTCAGATTCCGTAGCTATGGTCCATACTCCTTTGCTGTTGCATCACTGTATTTACTCATACCAACTACTTTCGAATTTGAAGGATCCAATTGAAACTCCAATGGCGCAACAGGTATGTTTTAAACCTATTTCTTTAACTGGATTGCTGTTCTAACTTCTTGCTCTATGTTGATTTCAGTTTAAGTTGTATAAACAGTTATGTTCTCATGTGATGCACATTACAAGTGCTGCCAATGCTGTGTAGTTTCTCACACTTATATTCTGTCTATGCTGCTGTGTCTTAAAAATATATGAGTTGAACTGTGTCTCTATCTTGATTAGGGAACATAAACTAGAATGATATGGACAATACAGTGACCATAGTACATAGATATATGTTTGTTTCATGCTGTTATCCTGTCCACCTTACTACTGAACCGGTTTACCAAAATGAGTTTGGTATACTACAAGCTAAACCTGTGATGTGTCTGCTTGTTTCTCTTGTAGTATGCAAACAGAATATTGGAGAAGAGCACCCCACTATGCAATGGTAGAGAAAGTAATGCAGATAAGGTTCAAGATAGTGAGACAACCCTGTTGGTCTCCAAGAAAGGTGATAAAAACGATCTTGTAGACAGTGAGAAAACCCCACAGTCCTGCGTTGATGTAGTGTTCGAGTTACTGGCCAGTACCGCTGGCACAAGCTCTTCGAACTCGCTGCCTGAATCACTTCGGCTTCTTCAGTCTCAGCTACAAGCTGAAAGGCATCAGTCAGCTGTGCTGCGGCAAGAAGCCGAAGGACTGAGGAAGTCCCTGCAGAATTCAGATGCGTACTTTCTTGTGCAACAGCAAGCGCTGGAGGATTTAAGCGCCAAACAAGAGAAAGTTAATAAGCTTGCTAAGCATCTTGCCAGCATTATGGGTACCCAGGATATTGTTTCTTGAACTCTTCTGAAGTGGTTTCAGTTCTGGACTTGTTTTGCTGCGGCGTTTATATGCTGTTGTGTTCCCTATATTTGCACTGGTGGTGAACTTTGATGCCCAGTGGATGTAATATGTGTAATAGCCGTGATAGCCTAGCATAAGTTGCTTGCTTATTTATTTCCTTGTTGTCTTGTTTATTTGTTTGCTTGTAGTCAGTGCAGTTCTTTTTCCGCGGTTTGCTAGTGGCTGCAATAACCTATTTTTTAAAACTAGGCCACAATAACCATGGGCTAATATTTACTGTAGTGACACTGGGCCTCCTACGGGCCGTAGAAACAGTGGGCCTTCTACGGGCCGTAGAAACAGTAGAAACATTGGGCCTTCTACGGGCCGTAGAAACAATGGGCCTTCTACGGGCCGTATCATCAATGGGCCTTATACGGGCCGTATGATCGATTGGCCAAACATGGGCCAATAACAGGCCGCATTATGGCCGTAAACGGGCTAGAGTTGGAATCGTCCGTTCATGGGCCGACCATAACGGGCCATCGTTAATAGGCTGTATTTGATGACGCTATGAAAACGGCCCAATGTATTAACGGACCACAAACGGGCCGACTGTAACCACGGGCTGAATTTGGCCCACAAGCAGAAAATGACAGTAACGGGCCGTAAGTAAACGAATGCTCGAAATGAGCCCAAGAATAAATGGGCTCTGAGAAGGCCGAAAGATAACATGGGCTGGAAACGGCCCAACTGAATAACGGGCCCTTAATGGGTATAAAGTGATACACTGTTCATTACGGGCCAGTTTCACCACGGGCCGTTAATGGGTCTAAAGTGATACACTGTTCATTGCGGGCCAGTTTCACCACGGGCCGTTAATAGGCCAAGTGTTACATAGGGCCTCATATGGGCCGAAAGACGTCATGGGCCATACATGGGCCAGAAGTGAAAACGGGCTGGAATCATATTGGATGGCCCAGATGACGCTACTGGCCCTAATTCGGATAGGGCGTAACGGGCCTTGGGTTAGCGGGCTGTAAATGGGCTATATGCGAACAGGCCGTTAACAGGCTTTCCATGGGCCGGCCCGTCACCTTTTGACCAAGTCAAACGGGCCGGCCTTTTCACAGGAATGGGCCTCTGTTGGGCCGTGCCACGTGTCGATGTATCATAGGCGCCTTTTGTCCAATGAGTGGATGACATCTGTCCCAACAATGAGCCGACACGTGTTTCTTCTAGCCAATGATGATTTTACACGTGGAAAATCCCCATTGGTCGGGGCTGTTAACGGGTTATCGGATCCAAAACCCGACCCAATAGCTTAACGGCATTCCGTTACGGTGGATGCCACGTGTCGGTCACCCTTGACGAAAGCACTTCTGTGACGCGCGATTTATCGTCATGGAAGTGGACACTTCCGTGATGATAATTTTGGTAATGTCATGGAACACTTCTACGACAGCACAGGTATGACTATCTTGATTCTGTCATAAATTTGTCATGGATGTACATGCATGACAAAAAACGCGACCTACTGTGACAAACATGTATCATCACGGAAGTGTATTTTTTTTGTAGTGCAAGTCTGCAACCATTACAATGTAAGGAGACATCTCCAGATACAGACCCTAAGAGGCCCTGACGAACTAAGGAAGATAAGTGAGAGCCACAGATGTGACCAAGTCGATGATGCCACTGCTGGAAGGACGTAGACGAAGAGGCAACAAGAGCATGAGAGCTGACAGAAGTGGTGGCAGCGGAAGGAACACAAAGCCAGTCAACCTCCCAAAGGCCCTCTGACTCACGGCGCCGGGGGCCAGCACCAACCAAAGCCTTGGTGCGACAATCCTGAATGGAGCAAGAGTCGGTATCAAGAATGACACAACAACCAGAATCAGTGAGTTGGGCAGCGGAAAAAAGATTCATGGTAAGGTGAGGAACATGTGAAACACTCGGAACAGAAAAAGATGGAGTGGAAAGAATACCACGACTAGCAACAGGAAGATATGTGCCCCATCGGCAGTAAGAACATTAACATGCGAATCAAGAGGTCGAAGAGAAGACAACGCGGAAGAATCAGAAGACATATGAAAGGAGGCTCCACAATCCAGAACCCACGAAGATGTACCTGACTGTGTAGATGCATGTGATGGTGAGGAGGAGGATGCAGTCGCAACAGCAGCAGAGCCAGTCGACAAGGAGCCTAAGGAAGCAAGAATACGCTTGAGGCAAACAATGTCCTGGTCAGTGAGTGACGGAGTCGAGGAAGACACAGGAGGCCCGCTGGAGGAGGAGCGCCTCTAGTCTCGCTTCTTCTGGCGACAATCAGACTCTGGGTGACCTGGCCGGGAGCAGTAACCATACACGGTGTCACGGCGCGACGTGCCCTTCTCAGCATAAGGATGACGGCTCACTCCCCCTGGAGGAGTAGGAAGGAGCGGCGGAATAGTAAGGCGAGCAGATGACAGAGGAGCCCGAGAAGCCAGCACAAATGGGACCACCAGCAAACCAGCAGAGCGAAGCCGAGTCTCCTCAACACAAAGCTCGGCAAGCACCTCCGAGATAGGAACACGACCACGAGCAAGCAAGTGAGCACGTCTGGGTTCAAACTCAGAGCGAAGACGAGATAAGAACTCATGAACCCTCTGAAACTCCAAGTCAGACCGCGTAGTCTAACAGCAACGGCAAGTTCCACAAACAACTATCCTCAGTGAGTCAAACTGACGCCAGATGGCAGAGCACTGTGAAAAGAACTCATCAACAGACGAGTCACCCTGCTGAAGAGCATGCTCCTGACGCACCACAGAGAGGCAGAGAGCATCGCCAGAGGGCTGATAGCGCTGACAAAGATAGGACCACATTGCTGCAATAGTGCTGAGACCCATGAACTCCGAAGCAAACTGAGGGAGAACACTCTCTGTGAGAACAGCAGCAGCTCGAGCATCATCACTGCACCACTGAGTGTAATCAGGCAGATCATCCCGGTAGATAGAGAGAGCATCAGAATATGCAGATACCTGCTGATCATAAGCATCAACAGCAGCATCATCAAGAGCCTTGGCTGCATCCCGATCAGCCCGAGAAGCATCATCAGCAAGCACCGGCGGTACCGGCGGCACAGGAGCAACCAGAGCAACAGGGCAGGGCGGGCAGGATACCTCACCAGAGAGAACGCCCCACGGTAGAAGGCCGCGCATATGGATACGCATGAAACCCACAAACTCAGCATAGTTGGTGCCATCAAAGATCACCGAGCAGCGAGGAACAGCCACATAGCCCGAAGATGACATACTGAGATATCCCTCTTCTTTTTCTTCCTTTTTTTCCTTTTTTTTCTTTTTCTTTTTCAAGTCAACGGGCATAGGACGACCCAATCTGGATCGAGAGGAAAACGAGCCTCCGCTCGCGCGCCCGTACACACGCTCGCTCAGATCCGGCCAGGAAAAGAGAGAGCCGGCCGGCCGGACAGCAGCTGGGGGCGCAGGAGGCGGACGGAGGCGGACGGGGGCGGCCGGACGGACCTGAGGAGGCCGGGGCGGCCGGACAGACCATAGGAGGCCGGGGCAGAACTGGGGCAGCAGTGAGGGCGACGGCCGGATCCGAGCCAGGCTGCGACGGCGACCGAGCGGGCCGAAGGAGGCGGCGGCCGGATGAGCCTGGCCGCGGCGACGGCGACCGAGCGGGCCGACGAGGAAGGAGAGCAGCGGGATGGGCTGCTGGTGGCTGCAGCCAGAGACGGAGATGGCCGGAGAGAGCGGCGACCGGAGACGGGCAGGCTAGGTTCGGAATGCATGGAGTTGCATCGTGCGGGAGAAAGGGACTAGCCTGGCATCTGATACCATGTTGTATGAATAGCAACTGCATTGACAGGAGGGCCAAAGGCCAATACATATACATGTGTAGGGTAAAGTGCAAGAGACCCCTTATACAATGGGGATAAACCGAAAAGGGCTATACACATCTAACAATGACGAGGCTCACGCGGCGTCTCGATCCTGAAGCCAAGTGTCTTTTGTTTCCCTCTCAGTCTGGATCAACCAATAGCTAGAGATCTAAATGAGAATATGTTCATTTATGTGAATAAGGTCTTAAAATCATATTTAGGAACGAAGGGAGTAGTTCAGTAGAGGAAAATACCACGTCACTTGTAATGGGATTTCACGTGTCAAACATATACGTGTGTTGACTACATGCCCCTGCAAGTGTGTTGATTCTAATGTCAGTTTAGTAATTGTAGTTATATCCCAGGTTCATTTACATCCGCAGACTACATGTAGTTGCTTGTTCATAAATTATGCTTAGGCGTTTGTTTGTTTTCCTCCAGTTGTGCACTAAATTAATACTATCCCTGAGTGAAGGTAACGTTTCCAGTAAGAGAATTGAAAATGCTGATAGTGACGTGATATTTCATAGCGTTGTCAATGTCAGGTATGTCGCAAATTGCTCTCTTTTTACTTAGCCAACTTATTTTACTACCTGGGGTGTTATGAAATTTTGTTTCTAAAACAAATTGTGTGGTGTTTTGTTCTGGAGTGTTTGTATTGAAATGGCATGGTATTATAGTATTTCGGCGGCGTGGCTACTTCGTCGTCAAAGAACTGTCCGACACAATTTTCCGCTGGCATGTTCCATTGAATGTCATTGCTTTTATCATGGCATCCAACACTTGCAGATGTGACTCAAAAGGGGGTTCTGAAGCTGATGAACTTGGATGGCCTGACAGTCTACCATACCAACAACCATCCCCAAGTACACGAAGTTTAAAACTTTCTAAGATTCGTACACACCTACAGGTACAGATACTTGTTTTTTTTCTCTAGAATTTCTATACATTTTAAGCAGATGAGCCGCCCATATGTTCATTAGAAAATGATGGAGGTGACCCTATTTAAAATGAGTTTTCAGATTTGTTTTCCAAGTAAAGATCAGAAAGCCGACAGCATTTCTATTATGTTTCAGGAGAAGTTTGGATCTTTTTAGACAATTATTGCAACCATCTGTCTGAATGAGCATAAAAACAACGCTATGAGGTAATGCAAGTATGAGGGTGCCTCTTTCCACAGTATGCGAACATATGGATACTCGAGGCTTTTTGTTGTTTTTCAATCTAAGGCACGTGAAACTTTACTGTCGTTATTTTACATACCAATATCATTGCTTCCTCTAATTTCAATTGATTTTCATTTCTTGATTCATGTGTGTATAGTACAAAGAGGAGATAAAAGGAGTATTGGAAAGCTTAAGACCATCCCCCCAAAACCACTCTGCCCGGAGAAAGAAGACAATATTTGGCATGATCTGTTTCATCTACTATAGGTCATGTGGTATTTTATTGTGCACACACTATATTTTCATGTAAGAATAATCTAGAGGCTTGTTCTCTGAGGCATATATCAAGCAAGCTTCTGATGGAGAAGAAAGAAGCAATTCTTCTCTTCAATTCAACCAATTGATTTGTGAAGTTGTTTTCAGTTTGAGGTGTCAAAATGAGAACTTGGAGGATCAAGACCTTTGAACTGAAACCAAAATTAAGATATACCACGACACCGGGACACATAGAGTAGCTAACTAGATGTATGGTATTTCCAGAAAAGAACAATAGAATAAAATAGGACACCAGAAAAATCCAGTAGGGAACCTGATGGGCTACCCTCTTCGGTAAAAACTTGCTTCATGCCATTGTATAACCTATTGGGAAGTCACAGAGTCAAAAATCGTTGTCCCGTTCTCTTCGGTAATGATTTTTTTTAGCTACGCCTCAACTTAACGTGTCGGTGACTCCGTTAGGACACCAGGAACATGATTGCAGTCCAAGATGCCATCTGCAACCTCAGTCCATTGAATGTAATTCAGTGAAATATATATGTTCTCATTTACCAGACTTAGTGTTCAATTCAATTAAATTTTCAGTTTACTGATTGCTGCATAGCTACCATTTCTCAAATTTACGATGTGGTTTCTGCCTTTGATTTCAAGTTGGCCAGATATAATTAAACTTAGGTTATTGTCATTTTAGCGGGGAAAATCTTGATTCCTAATGCAGTAGGCTAACTGTCAATAAATCTTTTTTGTATAATACATAGCCTGGAATGTTTCTCTAAATAATTATTCTGTAAAATCAGGATATTTGTTATTGGTTTTTCTCTTTTTAGATAAAACAGATATGATGCATGTACAACTGTAAATGCCAAGTTCTGAAGCTCATATGTTCCGTACTTAGTTTTAGTTATGAAGCAAATAGCTCAATGTATTTCACATTGGAAGAACTTAGTCTGCGACGTATGATGTTTTCTAATGGCACTGAACACTGTATAATTTAAGATATAAATCATTAAAATTTCTTTTACTCATACATCTGACAACCAGAATGTGTTATGATAATGTAAGCATGCAACATTGTACTGCCATATAATCTGTCGTTACATTTTTTTGGAACCATAACCATGCAACATTATACTGCCAAAATAATAATTTGACTATACATTTGATTATTGCTTGCATTCATATATTTTTTCACTTTCGCTTTTGTTTTATGTCCAGTAAACAGCATCAATCATAGGGTAGGAAATGTTGTCCGTCTATTTTTATTAGACTCTTCAGAATTACATTTTTCAAGTTATTTGTGACTGTTTACGATGAGTAGATTTCCATTCCATGTAGTCAGTCTAACGAGTAAGAGAGAAGACTATATTTTCACTTCAGTTAGTCACAGCTCATTTGATTTTTCCATGCCTCCCGATGCTGACCGACACAACTGCTTTCTCTGCCTATGCTGCATGGCTATAAGGCACTGTGTGATTGATGTCGAGGCCAAGGCTGTGTGCCTCGTGTGCGATCTTGATGAGATCTACTCAGCCACCTTCTTAAAAGTGAAAATACTAACTAACTATAGTTGCACGCGAGAATTGATTTTAAATTTGAAAGTTATTAGTATCTTTTAGTAGGGAGATGAACTTACTTCAGGTTACAGGATGTCGTGATCTTTTTTTGTTTTTCCCTGATTTCATTCCGAATAGCTTGCATCTGTGTTTTGGTGTTGTACAAGCTGCAGTGTGGTACTTGCAACTGTTGCCATTATCACTTGAAATTTTCTACGGATTGCTCATCGACAATTGAATTAAGATCAAGGTTCCACAATTGTTCATCTAACTTTCAACTTCATAATTTTGCAGCTCGTAGTGGATAGGAGATGATGCAACTGAAGGCACACTTCAATACTCTTTTATTTTAGTCTTCCCTTTTTCCTGTGTGTCCAAGAGATTGTTACCAGCATTTTTTCCAAACATGTATTACCAAGTAAATACTAGTTTTTATTTCAGTCCTTCCCTTACCCCTCCACCGGATTTGATTTTTTTACGTTAGTTACAAAGGCAGATGTTGACTTCCTTTGCAATGGTGCCGAGGAGATCAATGTTTGTTTTTGATCTGATTAACTTCAGATATTTAAACAATAATTATTGCTTCCAAATAAAATTGATCATGGCGTGATATACATCTATCAACTTGCATTTTTTCCTTTATGTTCCAGTATCCATGGAAAAGGTCACAGTACATCACTTTCATTTATATCGGACGTGCGCAATGAAACAGCTGGTTACAATTCTGTAGATTTTCCTGCTACCCTTTGGTTTGTAGTTAGTACCGAGTATTATAGTCCCTTTAGGCCTTGGAGTTGCATATGATATGGGAGCAATAGGTTCAGCGAAAAGGTCTTAAAGCCTAGGATGGATTTTTTTGTAGGCTTGTGTAGTGCACATTCTGATGTACGAGCTATGACTTCCTTTGTTTTTGTGATAAATAGTGTGTCCAGTATGTATAGTTTTGAATCATGGCACTCTATCAGTTATGCATCAGATGTTTTAGTAAGTTGGTTCACACTCCCTCCGCCCCGAATGACTTGTTGACTAAATGGATGTATCTAAATGTATTTTTAGTTTTATATACATCCATTCATGTCCATTTCCGCGACAAGTAATTTGGGATGGAGGGTGTACTTGATATAGTAGTGAGAGAGGCTCTTTTGATCCGATCAATCAGTGAAATACGATGGCCCTAGTGGCTTCTTGGGGAGCACTGTGCCTCCACACCACTCCAACGGAGACGTACTTCCCCTCAAATGGAAAGAACCTCGGTAACACATCCTCATCTCACCGGCTCCACTTGCGGTTGTGAGGCATCTTCTCCGGTGCCACCCGTTCGTTCCTCTCCCGCCCGCCATTGCTATATAAATCGCTGCCCCGTTCATAGCCGCAGTCATCCCGCCTCCGATCCATCTCCGCACCACTCCCGCCATGGATTCCTCCCCCACCAAAGCTCTCTGGGGCAGGCTGACACTAGACTAGAAGAAGGAAATGGTCGTCATTGTTCTCGGCTGGCAGCCGGAGGGTGGCGACGTCCCAATGGAGGGCGCTGTCGATGACGAGCCGGCACCAGCCTCCTCCTCCGCGCCACCCTCTCGAGTGCATTGCACCCTGACCACCGGCGAGGCCCGTGCCCATTACATGGACATGGTGCGGGAGGAGTGGGAGGAGCAGTTCCGGGAGGCGCAGGCCAACGCCACCAACAACCACTAACTCCTCTAGGAGCATCAGTAGGCGGAGGAGGAGCTCGCCGCCGGCAGGGTAGTCATGCCGGACGTGGACATGGAGGAGCAGGAGGCACTACTCGAGTACTACCGCTCCGCCTGCGAGAAAGCCACGCCCGTTGGCTGTACCGCCGGTGGGTGGCAGAGGTGGCGGCCGTTGGCAAGGAGTGCGACGATGAGGCGGTGTTCGGCGAGACCGATGAGGAGGAGGAGGACAACGCCGAGGCAATGCCCCGCCGCTACCACGAAGAAGCCGACACATCCGCGGGTGTCCCCGATAGCGAGGAAGAGTATGCACGGTAGGTTGCCGCCGCTCTGGTCCCAGGAAGCCCATCGCTCCTCCCCTCCCGTCGATGCCAAGCTTGGTGGGCTGAGATCGTCGGCCGATTATTCGCTTGGCGGCGATGTCGACCCGGACAGCTTCATTTCCCGGGGCTCTAGAGACGGAGTTGGAGAGCGTCGAGGCGGAACTGGAGATGGTGAAGCTGCAGTTCTCGGGGCTGATGGACGAACACGAGGACTGGACATCGGCGATCATTTAGATTATGTATTAATTATACCTCCAGAGCTATACTGGCACCTCTTTGATGTAATTGTAATGAAATTCGTTATGTTTATATGAAATCGTTTATGTTCATATGAAATCTATTTTGTTTATGTGAAATCTGGCCGTGTTTATATGAAATCCGGACTTGTTTGAACGAATTTGGTCCATTAGTTCGAGTGATGGTAAAAATGTATGCAACTGGCATTCGATGGCTGCCTCTCGCGTCCGTGTCCGCGGACGGATACGGGAGAAAATTTACGGGTCGCCGTTGGAGATGCCCTTAAGCAAGATTTGGTCGAGCCTCACTTTGTTTCCTCGCATGCCCTATTCGAGTGGTTGGCAATGGTCCAATCGACACAAGGGATGAAACTATTTTGTTGGAATCTAAGTCAAAGTCGTGTTTTCTCGGTTGACTATGTACTGGACACTCACACATTTGGACATTCCCGTGGATAGAAAAATGGTAATCAATGGTACCTCTAAAATCAAAATGTTTTGTGGTATCATCGCCGATGCGTGATTCTAAGAAAGGATAACCTTACAACGTGATTGTTCTGGGGAGATGATAAAAACCTTTTCTTACAGAGCAATTTTGGGTGCACAACACCACCAGTCATCCAAGTCACGTCCAACTTGTGTCCACCACACAATGTTGCCAACTTATTTGGTCACTAGCTTGAGCATATAAACTTTTAATGGTAAAACTTCCTCTCCACTGCAGGTTATTTTCTAGTGTACGCATTAGTTTCGTTTATGGTTTACTCTATAGCAACAGGAACACCGACAACTATTTATGAAGGTTTATACGCGTTTGGAGCATGTGATCGAGGATGTTTTCTACCCGACATGGGTGGTGGAAAATCTACAGATTATCTCTCCTCCCACTCCGCCTCAGGCATCGTTTATATCATATTTGCTTTACTATGGCTAGCTTGATACTATGTGTGGATGTGTTGGTATTGGTCGTGTGCATCCTAGCCATGCAAAGCCTAGATGTGTTCATGATCTTTGAAGTCGCTTGATGCGACATTGAGAGTTAATAAGAAGCGTCCTTTATAAACACAATCAGTTAATTTGTGGCAGTTGAATTCTTAGTCTTTCTTTTTTTCACCCAATAATGTTGTATGTTTGTTCATTATCACAATGATAGTGAAACCCGATATTTCTTTTGTCATATGAATGAAAAACACCGACCTACATAGATTTGAAGTGGGGCATGTGAGGGCGAATGCGACGGTGGTCAAAACAGCAAGCCAATTATTCACAAACATATCAACAAGCATCTTAGGTACATGTAAGGAAAAATATCTATATAATGAAATCCACGAGTACTGCAATGTTAAATCTCCACCACAAAATATACTTGCAAGAACTTACTACAACATCAATATCCTAATATAATCATCAACATATGAAAGAATATCATACCTCCAATATCAACACGACCAAACTATACCAAACTTGAACAACAAATACAAATAGCAATCATTAACTTGATCAACAATAAATATGAGAAGATGAACACCAAATCAAGGGGAGACACAAGTATTTACATCAAAACACAGTGCGGGGGAAAAAACCATGGGCCGACAAGCATGTCTTCCACTATAGAGATGAAAGGTACAAGGTGGAAGCAAACAAGTAAGGTAGGCTCAAAATCCCCATTTTATTATTCAAATTTGGCACATTTTTTTATGAAATGTCCCACTTCTCTCTCCCACACCAGAACTCTCTTAAGAATACAAAAGTTCAACTCTCTGTTATTCTTAAGTTTGGAGAGAAGTTTATTTGAGTTTTCTGTTGGTACACCCCCTAAGAACACTTTGCAGATTATATGGGAAGATTATAAGATACTCCTTCAATAAAAAATATTAGATCATTCTAATCTCATGTTTGATGCACTGGAAGAATAGGGATTAGAATTAGTTGACCATGAATGTCCAAAACTACTCGTTTTAAGTATCTTTAAGATTCATGCAAACTTTTAAGAGGGGTGGGGGGATCGAAGAAAATTCAGTCTATTTTAACAACTCTACATAAAGCCTTTCTCATCTTGCTAACTATCTCAAATAGCCAAGTTTATTTTGCGGTAACTTAATACACATGCTTCTGAACAGTGAAGTAAGTGATGCACTTTATCACATGACGTATTCACATACCTCAATAGCAGCCATATAATTTCGTGCATTTGCTCGAGCATAGAAAAACAGATTAGTACACATGGAAAATCACAAAATCACAACCGATGTCATGTTTCCTCTACAAGGTTGGACAAGGTGGTCACACTTTCCATCGATGAAGGGTAAGACATAACATACGAGTCAAACCCTCCGTTCTGCATCAGCGCAAGAATCTAGAAGCTCTCATTCGTCAACATAAGCTCCGGTAGTTGCACGTCTCCGTTAAGGTACATCACGAGTCCTGGCCTTGAATTGCAGAGAGGATGGGAGCATAACAATCCTAGCTTCAATGCTAGGAAATCTCACGGGCATCGTAGCTATGAAGCTTGGTATCTACGGTTTCAGCTAGTGATCCTGTGAATTTTGCCTAATGGGTTGTTGTCCACATGTAACCTTAAAAAGGAATATGCCGAAGGCGAACACGTCGGTCAAGGGGGTTGCCTTGCTAGTGCGACCAAGCTCTGGAGATAGGTATCCTATGGTCCCAACCATGTGTGTGGTTTGTGGGTTGGCACCACGATCGTACGTACAACCTTGCCATTCCAAAGTCACCAAGTCGACCATTCATCTCACTGTGGAGGAGTACATTAGGGCATGTACAATGGTTGATAAGATAGTCTTATCTTAAATCTTGCATGTAATTTAGAGACGATCGAAAAAATTCCTACAATGGGTCGTCTCTTAGCCTTATCTTCAATAACTAGTCATACATAAAAATATGGTGAGACATATCTCTACTCCTAATGGAGTAGTTGGCAGGATTGCGTTTAGGTTTTTTTTTCGTCCCACTACTCTCGTCTGGTTTTTTCGACTGGTTTTTTTCGTCTCCCCTTCCACCTCTTGCACGCAAGAAAAAAAACCGTATCACCACCCACGAAAGAAAACATACACAACGCCGCTGCCCTTGATCCCCTCGACCGCGCTCTCCTCGATCCCCTCGGACGTACAATCTCGTCGTCGCCGACCTATGGGATCGCCGCCGCCGAGCCGAGGTACGGGATCGTCTCCATCACGTTCCTTCCCTGACCGCCCCTCCCTGGATCCACCCCTCGTGATGCGGCTGCTCTCTCCCTCTTACCGCGATGTGGCGTCGCCCCCATCTGTCGCTCCGCCGCCGCCGCCTCCCTCCCCTTGCTTCCCTATCTCCCTCTTAGCCACCTCCACCCCCACCCTTCCTCTCCATTGTCGGATCCGGTTACAGATCGCCATGGTTAGGCGATGGAGCTCCATGTCCATGGCGCACGCGTGCTCATCAAGAAAGCGGCTCCCGGATCTTGATCGCGCGGCCGTGACAGAGGGGATCGAGGTGGCTGCCGCCTCTGCTGAAGACCAAGCCCCCACCTTGTCCAGAATCACTTCCTCCGCCGTGTTCCACCAAGGAAGGAGGGGGCGGCTCAAAGTCTCCCTCGCTGCCGGCTCCAGATGCAGCCGTCACCATGGGTGAGCGCCTCATACACGACCAGTTTTGATGGATTCGTGGCCACATGCACGTCTAGTGACAAAGCAGTCGGACATGACGAGGCTCACGCAGCGTCTCGATCCTGAAGCCAAGTATGTTTTGTTGCCCTCTCAGACTGGATCAACCAATAGCTAGAGATCTAAATGAGAATAGGTTCATTTATGTTAATAAGGTCTTAAAATCATATTTAGGAACGGAGGGAGTAG
This sequence comes from Triticum aestivum, assembly GCF_018294505.1. Lineage (NCBI taxonomy): Eukaryota > Viridiplantae > Streptophyta > Magnoliopsida > Poales > Poaceae > Triticum > Triticum aestivum. Next base: position 250,938,856 of record NC_057798.1, read on the forward strand.
TTCAGTAGAAGAAAATACCACGTCACTTGTAATGGAATTTCATGTGTCAAACATATACGTGTGCTGACTACATGCCCCTGCAAGTGTGTTGATTCTAACGTCAGTTTAGTAACTGTAGTTATATCCCAGGTTCATTTACATCTGCAGACTACATGCAATTGCTTGTTCATAAACTATTTTAGGCGTTTGTTTGTTTTCCTCCAGGTGTGCACTAAATTAATACTATCCCCGAGTGAAGGTGACGTTTCCAGTAAGAGAATTGACAATGCTGATAGTGACGTGATATTTCATAGCGTTGTCGATGTCAGGTATGTCGCAAATTTCTCTCTTTTTACTTAGCCAACTTATTTTACTACCTGGGGTGTTATGAAATTTTGTTTCTAAAACATATTGTGTGGTGTTTTGTTCTGGAGTGTTTGTACGGAAATGGCATGGTATTATAGTATTTTGGCGGCGTGGCTACTTCGTCGTCAAAGAACACTCCGACACCATTTTCCGCTGGCATGTTCCATTGAATGTCATTGCTTTTATCATGGCATCCAACACTTGCAGATGTGACTCAAAAGGGGGTTCTGAAGCTGATGAACTTGGATGGCCTGACAGTCTACCATACCACCAACCATCTCCAAGTACACGAACTTGAAAACTTTCTAAGATTCGTACACACCTTCAGGTACAGACACTTGGTTTTTTTTCTCTAGAATTTCTATACATTTTAAGTGGATGAGCCGCCCATATATTCATTAGAAAATGATGGAGGTGACCCTATTTAATATGAGTTTTTAGATTTGTTTTCCAAGTAAAGATCAGAAAGCCGACAACGTTTCTATTATGTTTCAGGAGAAGTTTGGATCTTTTTAGATAATTATTGCAACCATCTGTCTGAATGAGCATAAAAACAACGCTATGAGGTAATGCAAGCATGAGGGTGCCTCTTTCCACAATATGCGAACATATGGGATACTCGAGGCTTTTTGTTGTTTTTCAATCTAAGGCACGTGAAACTTTACTGTCGTTATTTTACATACCAATATCATTGCTTCCTCCAATTTCAATTGATTTTCATTTCTTGATTCATGTGTGTATAGTACAAAGAGGAGATAAAAGGAGTATTGGAAAGCTTAAAACCATCCCCCCAAAACCACTCTGCCTGGAGAAAGAAGACAATATTTGGCATGATCTGTTTCATCTACTATAGGTCATTTGGTATTTTATTGTGCACACACTATATTTTCATGTAAGAATAATCTAGAGGGAAGGGGAGCCTTGGCGCAGTGGTAAAGCTGCTGCCTTGTGACCATGAGGTCACGGGTTCAAGTCCTGGACCCTGCGCAAGCGGGAGCTACATGCACCGGGCTGCCCTTTTTTAAGAATAATCTAGAGGCTTGTTCTCTTAGGCATATATCAAGCAAGCTTCTGATGGAGAAGAAAGAAGCAATTCTTCTCTTCAATTCAAACAATTGATTTGTTAAGTTGTTTTCAGTTTGAGGTGTCAAAATGAGAACTTCGAGGATCAAGACCTTTGAACTGAAACCAAAATTAAGATATAACACGACACCGGGACACATAGAGTAGCTAACTAGATGTATGGTATTTCCAGAAAAGAACAATAGAATAAAATAGGACACCAGAAAAATCCAGTAGGGAACCTGATGGGCTACCCTCTTCGGTAAAAACTTGCTTCATGCCATTGTATAATCTATTGGGAAGTCACAGAGTCAAAAATCGTTGTCCCGTTCTCTTCGGTAATGATTTTTTTTAGCTACGCCTCAACTTAACGTGTCGGTGACTCCGTTAGGACACCAGGAACATGATTGCAGTCCAAGATGCCATCTGCAACCTCAATCCATTGAATGTAATTCAGTGAAATATATATGTTCTCATTTACCAGACTTAGCGTTCAGTTCAATTAAATTTGTCAGTTTACTGATTGCTGCATAGCTACCATTTCTCAAATTTACGATGTGGTTTCTGCTGTTGATTTCAAGTTGGCCAGATATAATTAAACTTAGGTTATTGTCATTTTAGCAGGGGGAAATCTTGATTCCTAAATGCAGTAGGTTAACTGTCAATAAATCTTTTATGTATAATACACTGCCTGGAATGTTGCTCTAAATAATTATTATGTAAAATCAAGATATTTGTTATTGGTTTTTCTCTTTTTAGATAAAACAGATATGATGCATGTACAACTATACATGCCAAGTTCTGAAGCTCATATGTTCCGTACATAGTTTTAGTTATGAAGCAAATAGCTCAAGGTATTTCACATTGGAAGAACTTAGTCTGTGACGTACGATGTTTTCTAATGGCACTGAATACTGTATAATTTAAGATATAAATCATTAAAATTTCTTTTACTCATACATCTGACAACCAGAATGTGTCATGATAATGTAAGCATGCAATATTGTACTGCCATATAATCTGTCATTACATTTTTTTTGGAACCATAACCATGCAACATTATACTGCCAAAATAATAATCTGACTATACATTTGATTATTGCTTGCATTCATATATTTTTTCACTTCCGCTTTTGTTTTATGTCCAGTAAACAACATCAATCATAGGGTAGGAAACGTTGTTGTCCGTCTGCTTTTATTAGATTCTTCAGAATTACATTTTCCAAGTTATTTGTGACTGTTTACGATGAGTAGATTTCCATTACATGTAGTCAGTCTAACGAGTAAGATAGAAGACTATATTTTCACTTTAGTTAGTCACTGCTCATTTGATTTTCCATGCCTCCCAATGCTAACCGACACAACTGCTTTCTCTGCCTATGCTGCATGGCTATAAGGCACCGTGTCATTGACGTTGAGGCCAAGGCTATGTGCCTCGGGTGCGATCTTGATGAGATCTACTCAGCCACCTTCTTAAAAGTGAAAATACTAACGAACTATAGTTGCACGCGAGAATTGATTTTAAATTTGAAAGTTATTAGTATCTTTTAGTAGGGAGATGAACTTACTTCAGGTTACAGGATGTCGTGATCTTTTTTCGTTTTTCCCTGATTTCATTCCGAATAGCTTGCGTCTGTTTTGGTGTTGTACATGCTGCAGTGTGGTACTTGCAACTGTTGCCATTATCACTTGAAATTTTCTACGAATTGCTCATCGACAGTTGAATTCAGATCAAGGTTCCACAATTGTTCATCTAACTTTCAACTTCATAATTTTGCAGCTCGTAGTGGATAGGAGATGATGCAACCGAAGGCACACTTCAATACTCTTTTATTTAGTCTTCCCTTTTTCCTGTGTGTCCAAGAGATTGTTACCAGCATTTTTTCCAAGCATGTATTACCGAGTAAATACTAGTTTTTATTTCAGTCCTTCCCTTACCCCTCCACCGGATTTGATTTTTTTTTACATTTGTGACAATGGCAGATGTTGACTTCCTTTACAATGGTGCCGAGGAGATCAATGTTTGTTTTTGATCTGATTAACTTCAGATATTTAAACAATAATTATTGCTTCCAAATAAAATTGATCATGGCGTGATATACATCTATCAACTTGCATTTTTTTCCTTTATGTTCCAGTATCCATAGAAAAGGTCACAATACATCACTTTCATTTATATCGGACGTGCGCAACAAAACAGCTGGTTACAATTCTGTAGATTTTCCTGCTACCCTTTGGTTTGTAGTTAGTACCGAGTATTATAGTCCCTTTAGGCCTTGGAGTTGCATATGATATGGGAGCAATAGGTTCAGTGAAAAAGTCTTAAAGCCTGGGATGGGTTTTTTTGTAGGCTTGTGTAGTGCACATTCTGATGTACGAGCTATGACTTCCTTTGTTTTTGTGATGAAATAGTGTGTCCAATATGTATAGTTTTGAATCATGGCAATTAATCAGTTATGGATCAGATGTCTTAGTAAGCTGGTTCACACTCCCTCCGTCCCGAATGACGTGTTGAATAAATGGATGTATCTAGATGTATTTTTAGTTTTATATACATCTATTCATGTCCATTTCTGCGACAAGTAATTCGGGATGGAGGGAGTACTTGATAGGGTAGTGAGAGAGGCTCTTTTGATTAGATCAAATAGCTTATTTCGCATTGGCATACACAATGCGGTATAGTTAGGACAATCAGTGTTTACTTTATCCCTTTCTCAGTTATATTTATTTTAGAATTAATTTTGGCATTGCTTGATAGGACTATGATTTCTTATATTTTTGTTTATGATGCATATTTCTAATTGCAGCGCAGAGGCTCCGCAATGAGCACGCATGCCAGCTTTTCCTTTGAGCCCGAGTCCATTATCTTGCCCTGTGGCACAGAAATATATTTCAAGTTTCTTGGGTGCATCTGTTAGCTGCTAAGGTGGATTTAATCAGGCAGCTTATTGATCTCAAGAACTCTTCAATCTCATATGGCCGTCTCCCTTTCCAGCCAACATAAAAAGAAAAACTCCATGCTGGTCACAACATCTAGAGCCACTTCTAATCTATGGAGCTCAATTCTATTTTTATAACAAGCATGCGAGTTTGGATGCAATCTTCAGATGAATCAAGCCTGAGATCCATAGGTGTCGTGGGCTAATTAGTTGTTGAGTTGCAAAGATGCAAAGTATTTTGTACCTTCCATCTGGAAATACTTGTTGAGGAAATGGACAAAGATGGATGTATCTAGAACTAAAATATGTCTAGATACATCCATTTCTCCGACAATAATTCCGGACGGAGGGAGTATGTTTCATGAAAGAATATTGACGCAAACAACTAATTTATGATAATTATTGTATCATTTGGATCCTATAAATGGCATGTATATCATCTTCCTCTGGTCTCTATCAATAGGAAAGCTACGCTTTATAATGCGCTCCATATTGGCTTAACGAGTGAATGCTTCGTTGTTGTCTCGTGAGGACTATGTGATGCGTGATGAGGAAGAAGCAAAAGGAGCAATGGGATGGTGACAGGCACATCGCCCTTGGGTATAAGGCAGAGGTGCTTACTATAAAGACTGCAAAAGAGTGAGGGAGAGAGAGAGAGATGAGATCGAGGTAGGGAGGAAGGGGGAGAGAGATCTTGCATGTACACGTCGACAGGATAACTACGTTCTGAAATATTAATGAGATTTGGTGGTAAGTCACCATAAGTTTGTTTCCTATTTATCAGGCACTATAACTTTCATGTTGAATATGTTGCAGAAATATTCTTTGATAAATATGTTTTTATCTCTTGATATTTTTATTATGATTGTAATTTTTTTTCATTCACGTGTCGTTCCAAGAAACATTTTTATTTGGGGGAAGGATGAAGGGAAGAAAAGGAGAGAACTTAACGATAAAAAAGAAGTCATCAAGACAGGTCGTTGCAACGCACGGGCGTTCTACTAGTTGTGCTAAGAGATCATCTCTTGTCTTTTCTTAAATAAGAAAAGACAAGTCTTTTCTTAAGAGTTCTCTCTCCTCCACCTCATCACTTATCCAACGTGGCACTCCTAAGATAGCACCATTGTACACTAGTAGAAAAAGGGTCTAATGAGTAGCTCATTAGTCCCAGTTTGAAATTGAGCCGACACTAATGTGACCATTAGTGCCGGTTCCAACGGCTAGGCGGGCCGCTCCCATTAGTACCGGTTCATGAAGAACCTTTAGCACCGGTTCGTGCCACGAACCGGTACTAAAGGGCGTGGTGGCAGGATGTTGTCAGACTGGGGCACGTCCAGGACCTTTAGTACTGGTTCTTGTCACGAACTTGTACTATAGGTCGTCCTGCATATAAACCATTCGTCCAGCTCGCTCTGTTCTCCCCCCTTTCCCCTCTTCTCTCCTCTCTGTTCTTCCTCTTCTCCCCTTGAGCTCATCACACATTTTGCCCAAATTTTGTCAAGATTTGAAGGCCCCCATCCATTCAAGTGATCACAAAGGTTAACAACTTTGTCCTTTCATCTCTCATTGCTAGATTAACTCTTGCAATGCTTTATATAGTGATTAATTTGTGGGGTTTTAGTAATTTGGGAGGAATTATATGTGGTAGTATATTTGATTTATATGCAATTTGAGCTTAAAATAACTCTTAATTTGCATATGTAGGTGTGGTTTACTTGGTGCCGTCCCGTCTCCGTCGTAACCACCGTCGATCGTCCACACCGACCCGTCGTCGGCACCACCTTGTGGTGAGCCTCTTGTTCTTATCTTTTTTATATATAAAAAATCATGTTTGTGTGATTTAGATATATAGTTACTTGTATAATTATCTTACCCGTTCGTTGTTTGTTATACATAGTGCGATGGTTTTGATATTCGTCCCCATCGGCCCTCGTCTGTGTTATGATTCGGATGTGGTATATTCTCTTTTAAAACTATTTGTTGCATTTCGTGTTTATGACAAATTGTGCCCATGAAGTTGACATAGATAATTTTTATCTAGGAGGTATGTGAACCGGAAATTCCAACCGACCCTATTGTCGAGAGGTTAAATTTAGTTGAAAGAGAAAACAAGTATTTGAAAGAAAAATTGAAAAGAATTGAGGGGGAGAAGATGGAATTGGAGTTGCATGTTGCCGATGTCGTCGATGATCACAAGATCAAGATGGAGAAAATGCGGTTGAAGATTAGAAAGATTATAAAATATGCCATTGATAGTGTGGCTTGGTATCATTATGCATTTGTTGTTGCATTTAAATTCTTTAGCTAGAGAGTTATTTGTATGTTGCATTTAAGTGTTGTATATGAACTTTATTTATGAACTTGTATTAATTTGGTCTATTCGGTGGTGTGTAATGAAGATGCGCCGGCAATGGATGTACGATGACCGATGCTCTCCCTAGTTCATTGATGGCGTGCATAGTTTTCTGATTGCGGCTCAGGAAAACAAGCGGGCGGATGGTTTTATGCCTTGTCCATGTGCTGGCTGTAAGAATGGTCACAATTACTCTAACTCAAGAACCATTCACATCCACCTATTTGAGTCCAGTTTAATGCCCCACTATAATGTTTGGACCAAGCACGGAGAAAGAGGGGTTATGATGGAAGACAATGAAGAAGAAGAGGATGACGATAGCTATCCTGGCTATGAGCGCCAAATTAGGAAGGCACATCGAGCAAAACAACAGGGGTCGAGCTCGAGCTCGAGCCAAGCAGTTGGCCAAAAATGCGGGAAAACCGTTCCCCAGCTAGGAGAACAGGCGGCGCAATTGATCCCCCCGCTTGTTGTACCAACACATGAGAGTACCGGCGCCGGTCAGCTGGTAATAACCGAGGAGCATAGACGGAACGCTAAAATGCTCGGCATCAGTGTTGGACAATTCCTCGAGATTGAGCCCATGCCTAAGCTTAAAGAGGAGGAGATAAAATGGAAATATGCCCGCGGCCAACCTTTGGTAAGGCCTGAGGAGGTCAAGAACCTCCCAACGAGAATGTATCAATTGCATGATTGGTACATGAAAATTACCAAGAGTAGCAATCGAGAGGGCCTCATGGTGAAAGTCAAGGAAGAGTAGAGTATTACTTCCATAAGCTAGCTCTGTCCACTGAGTATTCAGAACTATTTCAGTTATTCCATCAAGACGCACTCGACAAATCCATCATCAGTTTGTATTGTCTGTAAGTGATTTCTTTCTGTAATTCAAGTCTCAAGCTAGCTGTAGTGCTCATTGATCGATCATTACATGTAATTATCCTCACTATATTCTTTTCTATGGTATATTATGCACGATGAAGATGTATGAAATGAAAAAAGCTGGACACTATGGCATTGGGTTCATTGACCCAAATACCATTAATGAAGAAACATGGAGATATGCATGGTATCAAACAGAGGTAGAGAAAAACATGCTGGAGTTCTTGAAGCGCTTCAATACCAATTAAAATATACTACTTCCTTACAACTACACGTGAGTCACACTCTCTTGTACTTCAAATTCCGTTTTTACTAACTAGATAGCTAGATATTAATAATTAAGTGTATAGGGTTTAGGATAGTTGATGAGTGTTATGCACATGCCCGCTTAATTAAGACATGCAAACGTGTGTGCATGCAGTTACCATTGGATCTTGTAAATCAGTAAAGTTGACGAAGGAACAGCTGAAGTACTGGACTCACTACTTAAAGAGAAGAGAGAGTACACAACCGTGAAGGGGATAGTCGACAGGTAATTTCAATCACTATTAACTATATGTCGGCCTCTTTAGTTCATCATTTCCTGATATCAACTATTTAATAACTCATTTATTCATTTTCTTTGTCGGCGGGCAGGGCTTGAGCAAAGTTCAGGAATTCGAAAGAGGTTCCAGGCGAATGGAGAGAAAGGCTACATTGGTTTCGGCCCAAGGTATAATTAATTAAGTACTACTACCTTACCATGCATCTCTTTAATTCTAGTTTCAATACCATTAATTATCATGCTTGATTAATTATTATATGATTAAATTCTATTCTCGTAAAGGCCCTGAAGCAGGCGCAGGGGAGAGATCATTGTGCATATTGTGTTTTCGAGAACATTCACATGATGACGTCTGAAAGGACCAAAACTGAGAAACAACTATGGGTATGCGCGTTTGACAGAACACTATTGACAATTTTTATGTCATTATCGATATCTAGTCACATAACTAATACACATGCATATTGATCTCCTTATTAACAGTTCGAATCGGTACGGGAGACACTCCTACCAGTGGAGCGCATACAAGCACTTCAAGAGGAAATAGCGGGATTTTTGCTCGATGAGGTCATAGATCCCAAAGGGGAATTCTACTACCCGCTACCGCCCCAATGAACTACTTCCAATTGTCATCGTGCTCCTAAGGCACCAAGTCAAATGCCACTGGCTCTGAAAGGCTACATGTAGAAAAAACTGTATATAATATATATATATATATGTATATATATATATGTATATATATATATATATAATCGGTTCTACGAGAAATTCTATTTATATATATGCATAACGTGTACAATATGTAGTATCGTAAAATACCAGCAAACGAAAAAGAATTAAATGATAAACACAAAATTAAAGGAAAAATAAATAATAAAACCTAAACCCCCCAAACTTTTAGTACCAGTTTGTAACACCAACCGGTACTAAAGCTCTCCCCACACCCGACTCTGGCTCGTGCCATGTGGTGGCCCTTTAGCTGCGGTTCGAGACGAACCGGTACTAAAGGGGGGACCTTTAGTCCCAACCCTTTAGTGCCGGTTACAGAACCGGCACTAAAGCCCCTTACGAACTGGGGCTATAGCCCGGTTCTGCACTAGTGGTACATGCCTTTACTAGCTTTGATGTCCTGGTGGATGATTACTTTCTCACACTCCTCGTGGAGGTAGAGCAACCCCGAAGCAAAAACCTTTTGTCCCAATCTAGAACCGGCTTCTCATCATCACCATACAAGTGCCTATCAAGGCTCCCATTTGGCATGTACTCGTATATCAAATTATCAAGAGCAATTCATCTTTACACCTGCAATAAACATGTAACTGAGCGAGATTGCGATGTTGTAGTCGCCCAATGCTCACAACCTCGGCGATGAACTCTTTCATGCCTTGTTTTGAGTCATGTGACACCTTCACTGCGATCTCCAGTTTGGGCAGTGGTAGCACCCCTTTGTATACCCTCCCGAAACCTCCCACACACAACAGATTCTTCTCCTTGAACCCGCCGGTGGCGATGAATAGATCCTTGTAGGAGAACTGGTGTGGCCCGAACTCGATCTCCCAATCTTCTCGGAGCTACTTGTACTTGAGCCGCCGTCGTATTAGGAGGACGACGAGGGTGCCCGCGGCAAAGGTGAACATTGTCGTCGCTACGGGTGGGATGATCTCTGCGAGCTTGGGATGGCGCTCTAGGCCTAAGCAAGGGAGCTTTGTTAGCTCGGCGATGTCGATGGCCGGAGCAGGTCCGTCCATCGCGTAACACCAGCCAAGAATGCAGTGTTGCGAGTTGAAAGAACCCGTGGCCGACGAGAAGCCCACGTACACCGTGTCCGTGAGCACCGTTGAGAGGTCGTAGGTCTTGGAGAGCAGCGGCTTGCACTACAAAAAAATACACTTCCGTGATGATACGTGTTTGTCACAGTAGGTCACGTTTTTTGTCATGCATGTACATCCATGACGATTTTATGACAGAATCAAGATAGTCATACATGTGCTGTCGTAGAAGTGTTCCATGACATTACCAAAATTATCATCACGAAAGTGTCCACTTCCATGACGATAAATCGCGCGTCACAGAAGTGCTTTCGTCAAGGGTGACCGACACGTGGCATCCACCGTAACAGGACGCCGTTAAGCTATCGGGTTGGGTTTTGGATCCGATAACCCGTTAACAGCCCCGACCAATGGGGATTTTCCATGTGTAAAATCATCATTGGCTGGAGGAAACATGTGTCGGCTCATCGTCGGGACATATGTCATCCACTCATTGGAAAGAAGGTGCCTATGATACGTCGGCACGTGGCACGGCCCAGCAGAGGCCCATTCCTGTGAAAAGGCCGGCCCATTTGACTTGGTCAAAAGGTGGCTGGCCGGCCCATGGAAAGCCTGTTAACGACCTGTTCGCATATAGCCCATTTACAGCCCGCTAACCCAAGGCCCGTTACGCCCTATCCGAATTAGGCCCAGTAGCGTCATCTGGGCCATCCAATATGATTCCAGCCCGTTTTTACTTCTGGCCCATGTATGGCCCATGACGTCTTTCGGCCCATATGAGGCTCTTTGTAACTCTTGGCCCATTAACGGCCCGCGGTGAAATTGGCCCATAATGAACAGTGTATCACTTTACACCCATTAACTGCCCCGTGGTGAAACTGGCCCGTAATGAACAGTGTATCACTTTATACCCATTAACAGCCCGTTATTCCATGGGTCGTTTCCAGCCCATGTTATCTTTCGGCCTTCTAAGAGCCCTTTATTCTTGTGCTCATTTCCAGCATCCGTTTACTTACGGGTCGTTACTGTCATTTTTTGCTTGTGGGCCAAATTTAGCCCGTGGTTACAGTCGGCCCGTTTGTGGTCCGTTAATACGTTGGGCCGTTTTCATAGCGTCATCAAATACGGCCTATTAACGATGGCCCGTTATGGTCGGCCCATGAACGGACGATTCCAACTCTAGCCCGTTTACGACCATAATGCAGCCTGTTATTGGCCCATGTTTGGCCAATCGATCATACGGCCCATATAAGGCCCATTGATGATACGGCCCATAGAAGGCCCATTGTTTCTACGACCCGTAGAAGGCCCATTGTTTCTACGGCCCTTAGAAGGCCCACTGTTTCTACGCCCGTAGAAGGCCCACTGTTTCTACGGCCCGTAGGAGGCCCAGTGTCACTACAGTAAATATTAGCCCATGGTTATTGTGGCCTAGTTTTAAAAAATAGGTTATTGCAGCCACTAGCAAACCGCGGAAAAAGAACTGCACTGACTACAAGCAAACAAATAAACAAGACAACAAGGAAATAAATAAGCAAGCAACTTACGCTAGGCTATCACGGCTATCACACATATTACATCCACTGGGCATCAAAGTTCGCCACCAGTGCAAATAAACACGCCGACAAAAGAATATACAAAACTGAGAGCACTTCAGAAGGCACTAGGCCTGGCCAGGTCGGGCCCCCCAAACAGCCGAAGAAGCTGAGTAGACCTCAGTTGTGTCAACGATAGATGCATCAACACTAGATTTATGGCATGATGGTGTGCACGGCAGTCCTCTGACATCTTCATTGCATCTTTGACTTCAAGTCGGAGCTGAGCTGAAGCAAGCCTTTCCGCTTTAAGTTGAGACTGAAGAAGTCGAACTGATTGAGGCAGCGACTGCACAGAGGTTGTCTCACACCTGCTGGTGAGTAGCTTCAACTCACTGTCTTCATCAAGACAGGACCTTGGGGTCATCTCGCTGTCCTCAACATGGTTTGGCTCACTATCTTCCCTAAAGTTCTGCCTGGCGTAAGAGATACGACTCTGAAAGAGAAACAAGGAGACACGTAACAGGTTTCACAATTATATAAGCAAATAAATGGATCTGTTCTGCATAAGGAACATGTTTTTACAACTACAATTTGAAACTGGTAGTTGTTGCAAACATCCAATCAGATGTAAACAGCAAAGCAAACAGCAGTGGAGGAAATGATGCCTATCCAAATCTATACTAGAACAAAGTTTGAAGGCTTGAGAAGGATGAACTTACATTACATGTTAACACGGGCTGGACAAAGCCCTTCTCCATGTTGATGGAAGGATAATTCAATAAATTCCCCAAAGAAAATTCTTTATAAGCGTTGCCATTATTCTACATTTTGCAAAGAGTAAATATAGATCAAATAATATTGGAAGAAACAGAGGATAATGAAGCTCAGGTGCAGACTGATGATACATAATCAAATAGCAATTAATTAAGTACAGCGTTACAAGGCAAAAGGGAGAGAGGTACTGACAAGAGCAATGCAGAGCCCAATATTGTTTTGAGATCGTATGATCCTTTGAGCAAGGAGATTCATCTGAAATTAGTTTTCATACAAGAGAGAAGGTAAGGCACAAGCAGAAATTTAGGAGTTCAAATTTTGAATTGATATCATAGACAGTACCTGACGCTGGGCTCCAGCAGTTCTAATAGGGGTTTGGCCACTGGAGTAGGGGTAAAGTGTGGTACAGTTGGGCCTGTGTTTTCTGTGGCTGCTGATCTATCTGATTTAACAGGTATCACTACCTTTTCCAAATACCTAGTTTGTACTCCTTGAGGATCTGCACTCACCCTCTTCCTTTTGGACATCTATTACGAAAGAACAACATTTGACTGGAAAAACATAGTGTGACGACACATGGAATAGGTACAGAAAATGGATAGGTATGGCATATACTCATATATGATGCTTAAACTAAGCAGATGGTGTAACAAAGTAGAAGTAATGCAAGAGGTCAGATGCAAAATATGTGCGACCAATACAACTTTGCAAAGTTAGAGCAAGCACCTTGATGGGTGAATAAGATAGGCCATCCTCCACCATGCCAAGTTTGTTAGCCAGTGGATTGTTCCGCAATATTCCTCTCGTGCGCCCATTCTCATATTCATTTTGATAATGTTCAATATCTGACATGCATGAAAACATAAAAACAAGTGAGATTTTCTTTGTAATGCAGAAGTGATTCTAATCCAATACTGCCTCCCTGTAAACCCCTTTGTGCTATCTCTGCAATTCTTTTAAGAGATGCCATGCATGCTGTAATTTGTTGTGTGCATTAATATAATGTGGCCTACTACTCAAAATATGAGAGCTCCAGAAGTGATGACACTTCGCAGATGACAGCTTCAACATATAGTAAAGAAGAACAAGTCGACCTGACCTGACAGATTCAAAATATACTAAGGGAGAACAACTCGACCTGACCAGTCGACCGCAAGAGAAGAGTATCATCTTAAAGAAGAGCAGAAGAGCAAGCAGATTGAAGATATTACAAGTCTTTCAATACAATGTCGGTTGGCCACCCATGATGAACCAGAGCGCACAGAGAAATACTATTCTTTCCGGTCTCTCCATATGTGGCTCACATGCATTTCGAAACTAAAGTAGGAACATTTAGCTAACCAATTAAACATCTCTCAGTTTTACTAATATCAGCAATAATATCAGATATGAATTTGTACAACTAAGCTTGTTTAGCTCGATGGGTGGAGCAGTGCTATTACGACACGAACCACGTAGGCTGATTGTGGTCATCATAAAATGGGGAAACCATAAGCATGATGAGTACAGTGTTGACCGTGGCAGTGGGATGGCAGATCTGAAGCTGCAAACCGCGCAAAGGGTAGTTAGCAACCGATGTTTGCTTTGAAATAACAACTAAGATTTGGTATGGACAAGAAAGTACGGTCAACAAGTGACAAAGAAATGCAATTATGCTGTCTCTCTATATGTCGCGACATGCATTTGGAAACTCAAGTGGGACCTTTAGCTAACCAATTAAATGTGTCGGTTAACTAATATCAGTATCATATCACAATCATATTTGAACAACTAAGCTTTCGAATTCTGAGTGTTGTGTTGTTTAGCTTGAAGGGTGGAGTAATGCTAGTACGACAGAAAGCACCTACGCAGATCATAGTAGAGTAGATAAAAGGGGAAAACCCTAAGCATCAAGAGAAAAATCAGGAAAGTGGAACTAGCTGGACCAGTGGGTGGCGCACATGCTTTTCGAAACGAATATAGGAACATTAGGTGACCAATTAAACGTTCTCTGTTTTAGTGATATGAGCATCATATCAGATTCGTATTTCAACACGTAAGCTTTGGGTTGAGGTCTTGAGGAGCAGTGCTAGCACGACACGAAGCACCTACGATGATGGTAGTGAATATAAAGGGGGGAAACCATAAGCTTTACGAGTATAGTGCCCGTGCCATGGCGGATCTGAAGGTGCAAACCGGACAAAGCTATTTCGCAACCAATGTTTGCTTTCAACTAGCCACTACGATTTGGTACGGACAAGAAAAGTACAGTAAACAAATTACGATCTATTTTCCGGGTGAGATCAATAACTTAAGCACATATGGAAGAGTACCACCTCTCTTGCGACGCCGTGTAGGCCTATGCTGATACGTTGAGGGTGCTGCGGGTGCGATGGCTGTCGGCGGCGGGGAAGAAGACTTTAGACGGCAGACGGCCGGGTCGGGGGATATATCCTGTTGCCGTGGACGAGGCGGTCGTAGGAGCGGCAACGGCAAGGTGGACGACGGCGCCGATGAAGCGAGAGGAGGCGATGAAAGGATCCTGGTCCAGCGCCGTGGATGAGAGACGTCCATCTCTTGCAGTGGACGACGGGGTAGGGGTAGCGGCTCTGGCAAGGTGGAGGATGGGGTGGCGGACGGAGGAGGCTGGCCGCAGTGCGGAGGTTGTCGTGCCGCCGACGGTGTATGAATGGGGAAATGGAGGGGAGGGGGGGATCTCAAACTTTGGGACGCGCTTCTCTGAAATGTGGAAAGTTACGAACTTATCCCCCGTTTAAAATTTCGACATCGCGTCGGTTGGGGATAGGACGGTAATCTCGCATCTCCCAAATATTTGCCGGTAACTATTTCGGGCGAGGAGAGGGTGTTTTGCCGCCCACGGTTGGCGCCCATGGTGTATGAACAGGGCTGACAGGTAGGGCGGTTGTGTCACGTCTGAGGGAAGTTACACATCTGCCCCTATTTAAAATATTAGCCTACATCGATTTCGGACGAGGAGAGTTTGTTTTGCCGCCCACCGTGTATGAATGGGGAAATGGAGGAAGAGACACATGTCTTTCGGACGAGCTTGAATCAAATGTGTTTTGCCGCCCATGTTTGGCGCCCACCGTGTCTGAATGGGCTCAGAGGCCGTCGTGTCACGTCTGATTGAAGTTACTAGTCTACCCCTATCGACAGCAGTGTAAATCCGGTCGATAAGGATGTCAAGTGTCAGGGGTAGACAGTAATTTCCATATCACAAACACTTTCTTCGGGCAGCCCACAAATTATAGTGGGTGTTTAGCCGCTTCGTTCAAAACTTGGGAGAATTAGCATTCACGTTTGCCCTGGGCCCTGGCAAACTAAATTCAAATCCAATTTGTATTCGATTACGAATATCCACAGATAATTCTACGTTTTGTTATTTATTTCTTCAAAACCACAACAAAGATTTATTCCACCTTTATATATGATTATGATTTAGAAATGTCGTGATCTTCGAATTCAGTAGGTTGGATACACTCTGAGTCAAACAGTTATTTCATCCAATACAATATGCTCACACGAAAAACAGTTCACCTTATGTCAATCATACAAGTACTGAGGATTACCTCGCCTAAAAAATTCGGATCATTACAACACATGGACAACATAGGGGGTCTTGCAACATAATCCATTCAGAGACATGACACAACATGCAAGTACAATAATCTAATGACAATTTCAACTGGTATCTAAAGAAGAACCGGGATTACCTTGGGCTTCAGATAGCAGAAACAGCAGGACCTCCTCCGTCTTCAAATGCAACATTCTTACTTCCTCCAATTCTTGGGTTGCTTGCATAATGCGTGCCGCTAATTCCGTAATTTCCAGCCTCAAGATAAAGATTACCTCATTCATGGCAGCCACACCATCTCTTTCTGCCTCTAGTAGAGCCTCAAGCACTATAATATCTGTGCTCAGACTGCTCTCCGGCGGTGTTGCCTCTGAACTGCTACCATCTGGTAACATGGATGGCGCACTGCTTCCACAAATAGATTCTGGGGTTGTACATTGTGTCCTAGTGTGAACGGCATCCTGAAAGGTTTCCGCTGGACATAAGTAAGAGATAGTTATCGTATGATCCAGGCAGTAAGCTTACATGGTAAACGACGGACGAATTATTGCCGAGCATGGCAAACTATATTTAAATGGTTCGAAGCAGCATCAGCCGAAAAGAAATTAAAATGGTAAGATGAAACTAGGGATGTAAGTGGCAAATAAACGACATCCGCCAGTCCCATCTAGTTAGTTTTTGCTACCTCCCTAGTTCATTTTCCTCAAAAAACAAAAACTCTTTTGAACTATCATACCACTAGTGGACTTTAATCGGGATTAAACGGGACCCAGTTGACATCCCTAGTTGAAAGGGAGTGTACCACCGCTATATTTAAGTTGCCAAGGCATCTAAGCAGTTGAAATAATCTGAGAAAGCACTTAACAGTGTGGCCTCATATAAACTACGAAGACAGTCTTGTGATGAAGTTGAGAGGAAAAGTTAAGGACTCAAATGAAATAGGCATGCATTTCTTTACGATAGTACAGCAGGCACTGCTGACATATTGGCCAACTCAGGTATAGCGTAACAACAAACAAGCATTCGAATCAAGCAATACAGCAAAGCAGACAACTGAACTATTTGTAATTCGGTAGGATTACAGGTTGAGGGCACAAGCCAAGAAAGCAGCCCACTCGCATTACATTTCACATGTACTAAAACACACTGGCTTACCATATGTTGCTGTGAAGCCTCGCTGCTGTTGCAATGTTCTTTGAAGATATCGTCAGCATCCCGTGGTTGCAAATCTAGTTGTTGTAGTTTATTCTGCACCCTCTATTTAGGTAAAATTAATTTTAATCGCATGCACTGGTCCGAATTGATCATCAATGGTTCATCTAAACTAATGAAAGAAGGGTGTGTGCATACACGACAATATATCTGCTTCCCTCTATTTTTATGCTTGTTCGAGGTGCCAGCCCCAAAAGAACAAATATTTTGCTTGATGGGGTTGGCAGCTCCATAATTAATAGAAGCATCAAATTAGTCATGCAACTTGGGAAGATCAAGAACACACAAACAAGTAATGAACAGAGGCTCGGAGCAGTGATGTAATAGCTAGCATCAGAAAATGTAGGGTAAAACGAACAAAAAGCAGCGGAACCACATGCTAGTTTGCTGATGTGTAATTAAGCATAGAGAACATTAAGCAGTCTGATGGAACCAACAGGTGGCATCAGAACAACACCATTATCATAAATATAGCATTCAAGAAGTAAAATAGTAGGCAGTGATATCTAGGAAGTACAGTAATACTCCCTCCGTTCCAAAATAGATGACTCAACTTTGTACTAACTTCAGTACAAAGTTAGTACAAAGTTGGGTCATCTATTTTGGAACGGAGGGAGTACTTAGGATAAAACTAAAGCATATTAACTATATGTGCACTGGTATGTAATTTAGCACATGTAACATGTTCACTGCCAGAAGTATGGCCCTACAGGTGCAAGCAGAATAACGCGTCTCATGAAAAACTGAATGATGCCCTGAAGAAATTCAAAGGTGCGGTGCTTATGCTAGGAAAGTGAACGTAGGCGCCGGCCGTTGGATAATAGTACCTGATTCTCGGCGGCGTATGGGTATCGTTGTCATACTTGATAGCTAAGGATCGTCGATGGTGCTCGTGTTGCGGTTGAGTTTGGGCCGGCTGTCGCCGTCGCTGAAGCGGCTCCGGTGCTACGGTTGCGGCGCCTGTCGACATACAAGAAAGCTCATCTGTGGTAAGTGAACAGTTGCACGATAAAGAGAAAAACCGAAGGAGTACAAATCGAAATAACCTGATGAGGCTGCGGCGTCGGTAAAGCAGGGCCGGTGGAGTTGAATATGGCGTCCGTGGAGCGGGTCCGGTGCAGTGGACGAAGGCTTCGGCGGGCGCGTTGTACAGTGCTTTCGGTGAGGCGGATCTGTTGCGGCGGACGAGGGCTTGTATGAAGGGCCAGCGAAGGGGCGGACGAGGGAGTCAGTGAAGGGCCTACACTGTGGTGGACGAGGGCGCCGGTTAAGCAGATCCGGTGCGGTGGACCATGATGGCGGTCAAGGAGATCTGGAGCGGTGGACAAGCCAGTCGCTGAAGCGGCTCCGGTGAAGTGGTGAGTTGGCAGTTGGGGGTTCCAAGGTGCGGAAGGTAGATCCGGCGGGGTGTGAGGTCCACCGCTGCGGCGGAGGACTAGATTCGGCGGCTTGCCGTGGTTGGGGGGGTCGGGGAGGGGAAGGGGAGGGGCTCTGGGGAAGAATGTTGGGGGCAAAGAGGGGAAAACAATGGAGTTACCAAAGCAGCCCTTTTCCGTTCATGTGGCAGGGGTAAAACAGGAATATCGCAGGGCTAAACTTTCGGGCGCGTGATATTTCGATGTGAGCGGGAAGTTTGAAAGCTTTTGGCGCCTAAAATTATAAGTATTCTGCTCTCGTACGGCCGACTATGATATCATGGCCGACAATTTGTTTGTTTTGCACGCAAAAAAATGTGCAAGTTTTGAAAATCAATGTCTCCAACTCGAAACTTAGATTGTCCATTCAATTCAAATATGGATCATTGAGCTACTACAAGCAAATACCATCATACGGTCCAATTCAAATGAAATTCCAAATGTGTTTATCCTAAATATGATGACAAAAGCAAAAATGTGTATGTGTATGAATAAAGTGGATGATTATAAAGTTTGAACATGCCCGTATGTGTATATCTCTAGGTTTGATATATGAATTTGAAATCACGAAATCCCGGCTTAAAAAATGTACCTCCGTTTAAATGAATTACAAAAGCTAATGATGGAGTCGAATTCCAAAATTCCAATCTTAGGTTTGTAATTCTGGTACATCAAGGTATATCACGCATGTTCAAAAGTATCGTTATCTCATAGTCCAAACTGTGAAACAAATTGATCAACCATGAGTGCACAATATCTCAATTACGCTAAAGTCCCTCAAATATAGACACCTCACTCTTTATCTGAAGCCAACCCCCCCCCTCGCCCCCACCACCACACACACACATAGAGAAGTCGTTCTCTCCCCCAAACACCAACACACGAGCACATTAACACCCCTCTCTCTTGTAAAGTCCGGACCCCAATATAGGTCTCTATCACTTTGTCTCTCGGGCATGCACACATCTCTTCCCTCACTCTCTAGGTCTCCCGCTATCTCTCTTACCCAAGCACACGCACTATGTAGAGTGTATATTTCCCATACACACAAAACATCACCCCAAACGTCTATCTCCCTAGTTATGTGGTTCTCGCGCACTCACCCCACACACCACCCCCACTGCAAACAAGCACACTTTGTCTCCTTGTGCACCACTCTCCTCTTTCTATCTCTCCCACATGCGGACCTGCCCCAGCTCCTTCCCTGTATACATATATGTCATGACTCTTTCCATAGCTCCCTAATGTATCATCATTCTCGATTTCGCACATTGTTCTCTACACCGTCTATTCTAGATCTCTCATGAAGTCCCTATCACACACACGATGACTCACTTCCCTTGTGTCTCCGTACATAGGCCAATTTCGGACAACATCAACATTGTCTCCCTATCTATATGCCATTTATGGACACAAACGACCCCTCTCGCCCCCTCTCTTCCTCTCTCTCTCTCTCTCTCTATCTATCTATCTATCTATGTCTCCATCACTATCTCTCTCTCTCTCACACACACCCCTCTCCCACACACACACTCGATGTCTCTTCCAAATAGTCTACTCCCCCTGCCCGCACCCGTGCTATCCCGCTACTACACATGTCACACCATTTCCGCTTCCCTTATACTATGTTTACATCATCAGTGGTCTCTCTACTCCACATACACACACTCCCTCTCACACACAAATGCGTGCACAAACACACACAGACACGCACAAACACCCATTTATATGGATCCTCATCTCTCCCCATGTCCGCATGTGTATCTCACTCACTCACTCTCTAATTATGTATATGTGTCTCCACGTTACACAACACAAAGCCCCATGTACATGTCTCTCTCTATCCTCAACACACATAGACACAAAGAATCTGTTATCATTGCCTCAGTCTCTAACATATCACACACACACACTGTCTCTCTCTCTCTCTCTCGAAAACACGCTCAACAAGGGTTTCCCCATGAATAACTAACCGTCTATTCATCAGCAGTCGTGGCAGTACGGCGAACACGAGACGTGAAAAAGAAAAAATCTCCACGTGCTTAGACCACATAGTATGACTACTAGGACTAGAGCAAGCCAAAAAGCGCGCCGCCGTCACCCCCTCCTTATCGGCGACGGGAAAATCTTTGTTTTACACAGTCGAGAAGTCATTGTGCTAAGGCCCCACATGCCGAGGCGTTGAATAGAATGTAGATGCTAGTTTACGGAAGCAAGTATCGATAATACGTTTGTATCTCCATACTTATATTTCTTCTCTTATAAAAAACCGAGTTGGTGATGATGGTACGTGTGCCATCTTGCAATATAGACCGTACGATCTATATCTGACAGATGGAAATTAAACTAAAATATACCTGCACCCCTCTCCACATTTGCAGACAAGGCCTTCCCTCGTTCATCCTTATCTCCAACAAACCTCATTGTTGAGCAATTAAGAAAGGAAGCCTCTGGAACAAACTGGCCTGGTGGCCGCTGCCGGCGTCGTCAATCCCCATGCCTCCGCTCAGTCCGACCACCAATCACCACCACACCCCACTCCTCTTCACCTTATCTCATATTTCTCGAGATATCATTAGTTTTTACACATGGGATTACTCCCGCAAGGGTCAATCACAACAAGTGTTTTATAAAAAAATGCATCTTGATGTTCCGTGCAATGCACGGATCTTGCTAGTACTCCTACACAAGACTAAGTTGGTGATGATGGTGTGTCTGCCATCCGTCGTTTCTGACCATTAGATCTACATCTAACGACTGTGAGGTAAGTTGTTGCCTTTTCTCACCAACATCCCACTTGTCTACCAATTTGCAGAAAAACCCATAATTAGTATCTTAAAACCAACCACATCCCTCCCTGACCTCACCAAAACAGCCCAAGGAATATATTCTAATTGAAACATAATATATCTCTAGTGACATATGTATATCAAAATTAGAGTGTTTTGTATCAAGTTTGTGAATAAGTATTATTCTAATTATGATTCGTTGCAACGCACATGAACATTGCTAGTATTTCCAACCATGCATTTTTTCCTAGTATTCCATAGTTTCGAGTTTTCCATCAAGATATTAGTCACTCATGGTTGATATTTACTTTCAATCATGTACACATATGCACTATGTAACTAGCCTTGCTTATTGGCTTCCAAAGCTTAACTTTCACTCCTACTTACAATATGTAGAGTATTTAACAAAAAACTACCACTTTCAACCAGCCCTAGGAAGAATCTATTGTACAAAAAATAGCAAAAACATACCCAAAATTTCTTAATCCACGCCAAAAACTACTACCTAGTACTCCTACCGATTAGGTTCGTTTAAACCCATTTATGACAGGGTTGGCCCACACGTCCGTGCTGACGAGGCAGCTTAAACCAACACATTTTGTTTGACCGTTGACACGAGGGACCCACATCTGACCTTCTATCCTGTTATTCCCCCTCAAATCATTATTTTTCCTGAACATTACTTCAAACAGTACTGATGCGTGTTCGTCGGTGGCGCCGGTGATGAGCGAGTTGGCCGCCGCTCTGCCGGACGGGCCAGACGCCGCGCTGGCCTCCGCACGGATTGGCAGGCTGGCTCGAGCGTGACTCACGAGCGAGCAAGCCGCCGCGCTGGCCTTCGCTCGAGCCAGATGGCTGGCCTTAGCGCGGCGCGCGCGAGCAAGCCGCCGCGCTGCCGTGCCAATCTAGCTAGAAAACCTTGCAGACAAGCAGCTGGACGGAGCTATCTTGGCTAGCTAGCGGCCGCGAGCGCCGGACGGAGCTGGCATCCGGGCTGCCGCAACATGGGCTCCGCACCGTCGGCGGTTTTGACCTTGCCTTCTACCGGCGGCGGTAGCTGCGTCCCATGGCCGAGGATGACTAGGTGGACGGGCCGGTGGTAGGAGGTCACTCGGGGATTTTTGTGCAGACTGACATGTAGGTTCCACAAGTCATAACGCCCGGTCGAATAGAAGGTGTTGACTTAACAGGCGACATGAGCCCTGTCAGAGGTTAGAGTTAGATTCTAACCCTGAACTAACTCTAACCAAAGTGGTGTTTGGATGCCAGGGTTAGATTGACAACAAATGTATCCAAACAGGGCCATGGGTTGAAACGTGCCTATAACGGCACTTTGTAGAGTAGTCGTTTCTTGGTAGGGCTGGTTGGTAAGAGCATGTACAATGGTTGATAAGGTAGTCTTATCTTAAGTCTGCCACGTATGCAAGTGGTAGTAGTTTCTTGGCATTTTAGTGATTTCTTGCATTATTAGGGGTCTCTTGCAATGTACGTACTATTAGCGACAAAAGGCAATTCTAGGTTGCGTTGTACTCCAACGAGTACTACTAGTGGTCGCGGGAGTGTATACCTCGTTTTGTGGGTTCGATCCCGGCTGAACGCACGGCGGCCTTTTTTTAAATAGTACTACTACACTTCACAGCGAGCCAATATTTTACACGGGTAGTTTGAGTTTTGAAGTCAAACAGACGTGCGGCCCCAGAATCTGGGTGCACTGGATAGCCTAGCCACGTGAACGGGTTTTCCTTCCCAGCATCCCGTGGCTCGCGTGCTCTCCCTAGCCGCACCTCGCTTGCAGCTTCCTCATCAGCTAGTAGCATATTTAAATTTAAACTAGCGCCTCCCATTTAAGCCCGTGGAGCCGGAAAAGCCTGGCGGGGCATTGGGAACTATGCAATATGGCTCTGTATGTAAAGTGCTCTACTACTACTCTGTAGTTTGTGGCGTTGCACGCATGGACTTCACTCCATTATCGGCTCTACTATAAAAGAAACTCCTCTTGACGTGTTTTTTTAAACGGAGGCAAAAGCTTTGCTTCATCTCATTCATAAAGAAGAAACTACTAACAAAGTTTGACGAGATCCATTATACCTCCACAAATGGAAGCGAAAAGCCTAGACTCGCTGTATCAAATAACTCAAATGTTCTGCCCCTGCAGTAACCTTCGCTGATAAACAGGCTGCTAGTGTGTGCGTGAGAGGAGCGGCTGAGTAGGCCAGCTACGTGAGAGGAGCGGCTGAATAGAGCACCGAGAGTACCCACTAGGCCATTACGCAGGTGTACTTTCCCTGCATTGATAGTACAACGATGTTTCTAGAGAACAGTAGTACCCTCCACTTCCAACTGTAGCTCCTTGGCCCTGAGATTCAAGAGTTCAAAACTGGTGCACTATACTAGACTAGACTAGAAGTACAGTACATCGCACTACTAGTTGAGAAAAAGTAGTACTAATACTGCTACGGTACGAGTACGTACTCCTCCGTCACATAATGTAAGATGTTTTTTGACACTAGTTGGCGTGTACAAAAAATGGCAAAAACATACCCAAAATTTCTTAATCCACGCCAAAAACTGCTACCTAGTGCCAAAAATTTCTTAGTAGTGCTATTATTTACAGTATAATGCAATCCCATAACATTCCATAATACTAGCACTAGTAGTAAATAATAGCCTCACCCCTTCGCTGAGGAACGATCTACAGTTGGAAGGGACGAGGCCCTGCGGTTACTACGCTCTTATCTCCTCCTCGCCAGTTCCCCTCCCCCCGAAGAGAAGGCAGTTTGTTGCTGCTCCCATGGATTCACCAGGCGGTTCTCCTCCTCGTCGGGGCTGGGAGACCTTGGACGATGATCCTCTGGGAGAAATCGCACGCCGCTCCGACGTCCTCACCGCCGCAAGACTCGGTGCTTCCTGCACCAACTTTTTCAAGACGCTGCTTAAACAGGCTTGGGAAAAGGCCATGCTTGTTGGTCTTCCACGCATCCTCGAGGATAAGGTTCTTCTATGGGACAATCCTTTGAACAGTCCACCGCTCCCTGGCCATGGTTGCACGTTGACTCCGCTAGAGTTGCCGACGCTGAGAGGTAGTCGGATTTTGTCCGATGAGCAGGTCGGTGATACGTCCATTTTGCATCATGCTTTTATGTCAATATTTATTGCATTATGGGCTGTTATTTCACGTTATGTCACAATACTTATGGCTATTCTCTCTTATTTTACAAGGTTTACATGAAGAGGGAGAATCCCGGCAGCTGGAATTCTGGGCTGGAAAAGGAGCAAATATTGAAGGACTATTCTGCGCAACTCCAAAAGTCCTGAAACTCCATGGAATACCTTAGAATAAATAAATAAAAATCCTTGCAAAAGATGAAGACCAGGGGGCCCACACCCTGCTCACGAGGGTGGGGGGCGCCCCCCTGGGCGTGCCCCCCTACCTCGTGGGCCCCTGGTGGCTCTCCATGTACATCTTCTCCCATATGAAGTCTTTCGATGAGAAAACAATAGCAGAGAACCTTTCGGGATGAGACTCCGCCGCCACGAGGCAGAACCTTGGCGGAACCAATCTAGGGCTCCGGCAGAGCTGTTCTGCCGGGGACACTTCCCTCCGAGAGGGGGAAATCATCACCATCGTCATCACCAACACTCCTCTCATCGGGAGAGGGCAATCTCCATCAACATCTACACCAGCACCATCTCATCTCCAAACCCTAGTTCATCTCTTGTATCCAATTCTTGTCTCCAAGTCCGGGATTGGTGCTAGTAGGTTGCTAGTAGTGTTGATTACTCCTTGTAGTTAATGCTAGTTGGTTTATTTGGTGGAAGATCATATGTTCAGATCCTTTATGCACAATATTACCCCTCTAATTATGAACATGAATATGCTTTGTGAGTAGTTACGTTTGTTCCTGAGGACAAGGGAGAAGTCTTGCTATTAGTAGTCATGTGAATTTGGTATTCGTTCGATATGTTGATAAGATGTATGTTGTCTAACCTCTAGTGGTGTTATGTGAACGTCGACTACATAACACTTCACCATTATTTGGGCCTAGAGGAAGGCATTGGGAAGTAATAAGTAGATGATGGGTTGCTAGAGTGACAGAAGCTTAAACCCTAGTTTATGCGTTGCTTCGTAAGGGGCTGATTTGGATCCATATGTTTCATGCTATGGTTAGGTTTACCTTAATACTTTTGTTGTAGTTGCTAATGCTTGCAATAGAGGTTAATCATAAGTGGGATGCTTGTCCAAGTAAGGGCAGTACCCAAGCACCAGTCCACCCACATATCAAATTATCAAAGTACCGAACGCGAATCATATGAGCGTGATGAAAACTAGCTTGACGATATTCCCATGTGTCCTCGGGAACGATTTTCCTATTATAAGAGTTTGTCCAGGCTTGTCCTTTGCTACAAAAAGGATTGGGCCACCTTGCTGCACTTTATTTACTTTTGTTACTTGTTGCTCGTTACCATTTATCTTATCACAAAACTATCTATTACCACTTATTTCAGTACTTGCAGAGAATACCTTGCTGAAAACCGCTTATCATTTCCTTCTGCTCCTCATTGGGTTCGACACTCTTACTTATCGAAAGGACTACGATAGATCCCCTATACTTGTGGGTCATCAAGACTCTTTTCTGGCGCCGTTGCCGGGGAGTGAAGCGCCTTTGGTAGGTGGAATTTGGTAAGGAAAAATTTATTTAGTGTGCTGAAATTTTCTGTCACTTGTTACCATGGAAAGTAATTGCTTGAGGGGCTTGTTCGGGGTATCTTCACCCCGTCCAGTTGAGCAAAGAGTTGCTCCTCAACCTACTGAACCTACTGAATCTATTGAAGATGAAACTGCTTTTCAGATTCCTTCGGGTAGGATGGAAAAACTGCTAGCTAACACTTTCGCAGGAGATGGAACAAAGCATCCTGACGAACATCTACGCTTTGTGGATGATATTTGTGGACTATTTAAGCTTGCAGGTATACCCGATGATGCCGTTAAGAGGAAGGCTTTCCCTTTATCTTTGGAGGGAGACGCATTGACATGGTATAGGCTATGTGATGATACGAGATCATGGAACTATAAAAGATAAAAATTGGAATTTCATCAAAAGTATTACCCTATGCATCGTGTTCATCGTGATCGCAATTATATATGTAATTTTTGGCCTCGCGAAGGAGAAAGCATCGCTCAAGCTTGGGGGAGGCTTAAATCAATGTTATATTCATGCCACAATCATGAGCTCTCAAAATTGATAATTCTCCAGAATTTTTATGCTCGGCTTTCTGATAATAATCACACCATGCTCGATACTTCTTGTGCTGGCTCTTTTATGATGAACTCTATTGAATTTGATGGAATTTATTGGATAGAATTAAACACAACTCTGAAGATTGGGACCTCGACGAAGGTAAGGAGTCAGGTATGACACCTAAGTTTGATTGTGTTAAATCTTTTATGGATACTGATATTTTCCGTAAGTTTAGCACTAAATATGGACTTGACTCTGAGATAGTAGCTTCTTTTTGTGAATATTTTGCTACTTATGTTGATCTCCCCGAGAAGTGGTTTAAATACCATCCTCCCATAGAAGTAAAAGTAGCCGCACCTATAAAAGTTGAGGAAAAGATTGTCACTTATAATGATCTTATTGTTCCTACTTCTTATGTTGAGAAACCTCCTTTCCCTGTTAGAATGAAGGATCATGCTAAAGCTTCAACTGTTGTTCGTAAAAGCAATACTAGGACTTATACACCTCCTGAGCAAGTCAAAGTAGAACCCAATATTGCTATTGTTAAAGATCTCTTGTCTGATAATATTGATGGGCATGTTATTCAATTCACTGGTGAAACTGCTAGAATTGCTAAACCCTGTGATAGAGATAAACATAGACCTGTGGTAGGCGTGCCTGTTATTTCTGTTAAAATAGGAGATCATTGTTATCATGGCTTGTGTGATATGGGTGCTAGTGCTAGTGTTATACCCATTGACTTATACAAACAAATTATGCATGATATTGCACCTGCTGAGTTAGAAGATATTGATGTTACAATTAAACTTGCCAATAGAGATACTATATCTCCAATGGGAATTGTTAGAGATGTTGAAGTCTTGTGTGGGAAAACCAAATATCCCACTGATTTTCTTGTTCTTGGTTCTCCACAAGATAGCTTTTGTCCCATTATTTTTGGTAGACCCTTCTTGCGTACCGTTAATGTTAAGATAGATTGCAAAAAGAATGTTGTTACTGTTGGCTTGGATGATATGGTTCATGAGTTTAATTTCTCTAAATTTAGTAAACAACATCGTGAGGAAGAATTGCCTAGTAAGGATGAAATTATTGGTCTTGCTTCTATAGTTGTACCTCCTAGTGATCCTTTAGAACACTATTTGCTAGACCATGAAAATGATATGTTCACAAATGAAATAAGGGAAATAGATGAATTATTCTTTAAACAGGAACCTATTCTGCAACACAATTTGCTTGTTGAAATCCTAGGGGATCCTCCTCCACCCAAGGGTGATCCCGTGTTTGAGCTTAAACCGTTGCCTGATAATCTTAAATATGCTTATCTTGATGAAAAGAAAATATATCCTGTTATTATTGGCGCTAACCTTTCAGAGCATGAAGAAGAAAGATTATTGAAAACTCTGAAGAAGCATCGTGCCGCTATTGGATATACTCTGGATGATCTTAAGGGCATCAGTCCCACTCTATGTCAACATAAAATAAATTTGGAAGCTGATGCCAAACCAGTTTGTGATCCTCAACGATGTTTGAATCCTAAAATGAAAGAAGTGGTAAGAAAAGAAATACTCAAGCTTCTGGAGGCAGGTATAATTTATCCTGTTGCTGATAGTCAGTGGGTAAGTCATGTCCATTGTGTCCCTAAGAAGGGAGGTATTACTGTTGTCCCTAATGATAAAGATGAATTGATTCCGCAAAGAATTATCACAGGTTATAGGATGGTAATTGATTTCCGCAAATTAAATAAGGCTACTAAGAAAGATCATTACCCCTTACCTTTTATTGATCAAATGCTAGAAAGACTATGCAAACATACACATTATTGCTTTTTAGATGGTTACTCTGGTTTTTCTCAAATACCTGTGTCGGCTAAAGATCAATCAAAGACTACTTTTACTTGCCCTTTTGGTACTTTTGCTTATAGACGTATGCCTTTTGGTTTATGTAATTCACCTGCTACCTTTCAAAGATGCATGATGGCTATATTCCCTGACTTTTGTGAGAAGATTTGTGAGGTCTTCATGGATGACTTTTCCGTCTATGGTTCCTCTTTTGATGATTGCTTGAGCAATCTCACTCGAGTTTTGCAGAGATGTGAAGAAACTAATCTTGTCTTGAATTGGGAAAAGTGTCACTTTATGGTTAATGAAGGTATTGTCTTGGGGCACAAAGTTTATGAAAGAGGTATTGAAGTTGATAAAGCCAAGGTTGATGCTATTGAAAAGATGCCATGTCCCAAGGACATCAAAGGTATAAGAAGTTTCCTTGGTCATGCCGGATTTTATAGGACGTTCATTAAGGACTTCTCAAAAATCTCTCGGCCTCTGACTAATTTATTACAAAAAGATGTGCCATTTGTCTTTGATGATGATTGTGTAGAAGCATTTAAAATACTTAAGAAAGCATTAGTCTCTACACCTGTAGTTCAGCCACCTGATTGGAATTTACCCTTCAAAATTATGTGTGATGCTAGTGATTATGTTGTAGTTGTTGTTCTGGGGCAAAGAGTTGATAAGAAATTCAATGTTATCCACTATGCTAGTAAGACTCTAGACAATGCTCAAAGAAATTATGCTACTACTGAAAAGGAAATTTTAGCGGTTGTATTTGCTTGTGATAAATTCATGCCCTATATTGTTGATTCTAGAGTAACTATTCATACAAATCATGCTGCTATTAAATATCTTATGGAAAAGAAAGATGCAAAACCTAGACTCATTAGATGGGTTCTCCTGCTTCAAGAATTTGATTTACATATTGTTGATAGAAAAGGAGCTAAGAACCCCGTTGCAGACAACTTGTCTAGGCTAGAGAATGTTCTTGATGACCCACTACCTATTGATGATAGCTTTCCTGATGAGCAATTGAATGTCATAAGTACTTCTCATAGCACTCCATGGTATGCTGATTATGCTAATTATATTGTTGCTAAATTTATACCGCCTAGCTTCACATACCAACAAAAGAAAAAGTTTTTCTATGACTTGCGACATTACTTTTGGGATGACCCACATCTTTATAAATAAGGAGTAGATTGTGTTATTAGACGTTGTGTACCTGAGCATGAACAGGAACAGATCCTACACAAGTGTCACTCCGAGGCTTATGGAGGACACCACGCTGGAGATAGAGCTGCACATAAGGTATGCAATCCGGGTTTTATTGGCCTACTCTCTTCAAGGATGCCCATAAGTTTGTTTTGTCTTGTGATGAATGTCAAAGAATTGGTAATATCAGTAGACATCAAGAAATGCCTATGAATTATTCACTTGTTATTGAGCCATTTGATGTTTGGGGCTTTGATTATATGGGAACTTTTCCTGCCTCTAATGGTTACACTCATATTCTAGTTGCTGTTGATTACGTTACTAAGTGGGTAGAAGCTATTCCAACTAGTAGTGCTGATCATAACAGTTCTATTAAAATGCTCAAGGAAGTTATTTTTCCAAGGTTTGGAGTCCCTAGATACTTAATGACTGATGGTGGTTCACACTTTATTCATGGTGCTTTCCGTAAGATGCTTGCTAAATACGACGTTAATCATAGAATTGCATATCCATATCACCCGCAGTCTAGTGGTCAGGTAGAATTGAGCAATAGAGAGCTCAAATTAATTTTGCAAAAGACTGTCAATAGGTCTAGAGAGAATTGGTCCAAAAAACTGGATGATGCATTATGGGCCTATAGAACTGCATTTAAAAATCCTATGGGTATGTCTCCGTATAAGATGGTTTATGGAAAAGCATGTCATTTACCTCTCGAACTAGAACACAAGGCATATTGGGCTATTAAGGAGCTCAACTATGATTTCAAACTTGCCGGTGAGAAGAGGTTATTTGATATTAGCTCACTTGATGAATGGAGAACCCAAGCTTATGAAAATGCCAAGCTGTTTAAAGAAAAAGTTAAAAGGTGGCATGACAAAAGGATACAAAAGCGTGAGTTTAATGTAGGTGATTATGTATTGCTATACAACTCTCGTTTAAGATTTTTTGCAGGAAAACTTCTCTCCAAATGGGAAGGTCCTTATGTTATCGAGGAGGTCTATCGTTCCGGTGCCATAAAAATCAACAACTTCGCAGGCACAAATCCGAAGGTGGTAAACAGTCAAAGGATCAAACACTATATCTCAAGTAATCCTATAAATGTTGAAACTGAGGAATACATAAGGGACACTTTCCAGAATGTTCCAGACTCCAAAAAGGAATAGGTATGTGGTACGGTAAGTAAACCGACTCCAAAACAATTTTTAAGGCAATATTTCTCCGTTTTGGAATATTTAGAAAAATAGAAAAATAAATAGCAGTCCGGGGAGGACACGAGGCCTCCACGAGGGTGGAGGGCGCGCCCTACCCCCCTGGGCGCGCCCCCCTACCTCGTGAGCACCTCGTGTGCCCTCCGGACACCGTTTCCTTACACGATACGTATTTTGGTCGGTAAAAATTCATTATATATACTCCCGAAGGTTTTGACTCTCGTATCACGCAAATCTCCCCTGTTCTTGTTTCGAGCTGTTTTTCTGACAGGTCTAGATCATCATGACGACCCCAAGTGCTTCCAAGGACAAGTTTTTCGAGAAGGTTATCAACCCTTACCTCGCGGAGGTCCTGCGACACCCTCAAACCATTGAGATGCGTGATGGGTTGCTGCACATCCGCGATGTTGAGGGACCAAAGGGAACCGGAAGCGTGGAGTTGAGGCTCGAAGCAATGGAGCAACAAGTTTTCAAGTGCCAGGGGATGGTGGAGCGTGGAATCAACGCTACCCACAAGATGCTCGCGGAGTTCACCAACAACTATGAGCCGGATGCCAAGAAGACCGAGGAAGCCATATATAAGCTACATGAGAAGATCCAGCACCTCCAAGCCCAAATTTATGATCTGCAAAACCAAAACTATGAGTATGAATATAGATTCAAAAGGATGAGTTTGGCTGCAGATTTGAGGATTCCGGAGACTCGATCATCCTTCTATGATGGTGATCCTATGCCGTGGAAGATGGACGACAAGCTTGCATCATCATCAACACCTCCACCGCCAACAAGGAAGGAGACATAATCACATGGGTATGGGCACTCGCCTTGGCAACTGCCAAGCTTGGGGGAGGTGCCCTGGTATCGTATCACCATCACAACTTTTATCTTTACCGTTTTCTTAGTTCGATCCTATTAGTAGTATCTTGATTTAGTAGAATAAAGTCATGGCATGATCTAGTTTTGAGTTTTGCTTTATGATCCTTCTTTGTAATCGAGTCCATGAGCTATATAATAAAGATTAGTGTTGAGTCAAGGGCTTGAGTATTTTGCCATGATCTTGGGTGATTAGAAGAAAAAGAATAAAAAGAATCAAGAGTTCATATTGATCTTATTGAAAGTAATGACTTCACATAGAAAGAGTATGATGATTTAAAGTTGTTGGGAGTTGGAAAATATAGCTTTGGTCATCGTTGCAATTAATAGGAAGTAATAAGGAAAGATAGGTTTCACATATAGATATATTATCATTGACATCTTTTATGATTGGGAGCACTCATTAAAATATGACATGCTAAAGAGTTGATGTTGGACAAGGAAGACAACATAATGAATTATGTTCTCTTACATCTGAGATAAAGTATGTTGTCATGGTTCCTCTACCGTGTTGAGTTTGCCTTTCCCCCTCATGCTAGCCAATCTTCAGCACTAAGTAGAAATACTACTTGTGCTTCCAAATACCCTTAATCCAGTTTTGCCATGAGAGTCCACCATATCTACCTATGGATTGAGTAAGATCCTTCAAGTAAGTTGTCATCGGTGCAAGCAATAAAAATTGCTCTCTAAATATGCATGACTTATTAGTGTAGAGAAATAAGATTTGTATGAACTTGTTGTGGACGCAATAAAAGCGACGGACTGCATAATAAAGGTTCACATGCAAGGGGCAATATAAAGTGATGTTCTTTTGCATTAAGATTTTGTGCATCAAACCTAAACGCGCATGACAACCTCTCCTTCCCTCTGCGAAGGGCCTATCTTTTATTATTATCCTCTACCCTATGCAAGAGTCACGGTGATATTCACCCTTCCTTTTTCATTTTATCCTTTGGCAAGCTCAGCATGCTGGAAAGAACATGATATATATATCTAATTGGATGTGGGGGAGCGTGAATTATTATTGTTGACATTACCCTTGAGGTAAAAGGTTGTGGGGCAAAAACTATAAGCCCCTATCGTTCTCTGTGTCCGATTAAAACTCTATAACCACAAGTATCGCGTGAGTGTTAGCAATTATGAAGGACTAAGTGATAGTTGAGTATGTGGACTTGCTTTTAAGCTCTGACATAGAATCTTTCCGATGTTATGATAAATTGCAATTGCTTCAATGACTGAGATTATAATTGTTGGTGCCCAATAAAGTTTCTGATTCATGCTTTGGCTTTGTGAAAAGATCATCACTTGAACATAAGTAATCATATGACAAAATTTATATATGTTGCTGTTATGAAGTAATCATGACGCCTTCATGTCTGTCTTTTATTTTTATCGACGCCTCTACCTCTAAACATGAGGACATATTTATTGTTATCGGCTTTTCGCTTGAGGAAAAGCGAGGTCTAAGCTTGGGGGAGTTGATACGTCCATTTTGCATCATGCTTTTATGTCAATATTTATTGCATTATGGGCTGTTATTTCACGTTATGTCACAATACTTATGGCTATTCTCTCTTATTTTACAAGGTTTACATGAAGAGGGAGAATGCCGGCAGGTGGAATTCTAGGCTGGAAAAGGAGCAAATATTGAAGGACTATTCTGCGCAACTCCAAAAGTCCTGAAACTCCACGGAATACCTTAGAATAAATAAAGAAAAATCCTTGCAAAAGATGAAGACCAGGGGCCCCACACCCTGCTCACGAGGGTGGGAGCGCCCCCCTGGGCGCCCCCCCCTACCTTGTGGGCCCCCTGGTGGCTCTCCGACGTCCATTTTCTCCCATATGAAGTCTTTCGATGAGAAAAAAATAGCAGAGAACCTTTTGGGACGAGACTCTACTGCCATGAGGCGGAACCTTGGCGGAACCAATCTAGGGCTCCGGCAGAGCTGTTCTGCCGGGGACACTTCCCTCCGGGAGGGGGAAATCATCACCATCGTCATCACCAACGCTCCGCTCATCGGGAGAGGGCAATCTCCATCAACATCTTCACCAGCACCATCTCATCTCCAAACCCTAGTTCATCTCTTGTATCCAATTCTTGTCTCCAAGTCCGGGATTGGTGCTAGTAGGTTGCTAGTAGTGTTGATTACTCCTTGTAGTTAATGCTAGTTGGTTTATTTGGTGGAAGATCATATGTTCAGATCCTTTATGCACAATATTACCCCTCTGATTATGAACATGAATATGCTTTGTGAGTAGTTACGTTTGTTCCTGAGGACAAGGGAGAAGTCTTGCTATTAGTAGTCATGTGAGTTTGGTATTTGTTCGATATTTTGATAAGATGTATGTTGTCTAACCTCTAGTGGTGTTATGTGAACATCGACTACATAACACTTCACCATTATTTGGGCCTAGAGGAAGGCATTGGGAAGTAATAAGTAGATGATGGGTTGCTAGAGTGACAGAAGCTTAAACCCTAGTTTATGCGTTGCTTCGTAAGGGGCTGATTTGGATCCATATGTTTCATGCTATGGTTAGGTTTACCTTAATACTTTTGTTGTAGTTGTGGATGCTTGCAATAGAGGTTAATCATAAGTGGGATGCTTGTCCAAGTAAGGGCAGTACCCAAGCACCGGTCCACCCACATATCAAATTATCAAAGTACCGAACGCGAATCATATGAGCGTGATGAAAACTAGCTTGACGATATTCCCATGTGTCCTCGGGAGCGCTTTTCCTATTATAAGAGTTTGTCCAGGCTTGTCCTTTGCTACAAAAAGGATTGGGCCACCTTGCTGCACTTTATTTACTTTTGTTACTTGTTGCTCGTTACCATTTATCTTATCACAAGACTATCTGTTACCACTTATTTCAGTACTTGCAGAGAATACCTTGTTGAAAACCGCTTATCATTTCCTTCTGCTCCTTGTTGGGTTCGACACTCTTACTTATCAAAAGGACTATGATAGATCCCCTATAATTGTGGGTCATCAGTCAGTAATGGAGTTTGATCATGTAGTACTTAGTTATTCCATTTCCATCCTGTATTTTCTCCGCTGCCCAGCGTCTTATATATAGGTCTGGGTCAGTGCCAACGAAGATTGGCTTGCATACCTCCGGCCGGATACCACCATCATTTTGCACAACATCCACAGCAGTGCGGCCGTTTCGGTAGACCCCTTCTCCACCATTGGGATCGGCCTTCCGACTGGCTGGGCTTGAATACGTATGATGATGCCTACATGAGATTGAAGAAGATAGCAATTGCGGACCCGCCGACAAAGCGACGCGGCTACAGCGATTACTATCTCATCGCGGTGTTCGACATAAGGATTGCCATCAATGCAAGAGGCAGTAACGGCAGAGGCTGGCGCATGTTGGCGGCGGTAGGTTTGTACCCCTACACGTTCGAAGATGCCGTGCGCCATCTAGGCCGCATCTTCGCGGTGACAAGCCAGGGGACTTGTTTCATCTGGTTGCCATCCTACGGTATGGGAGATTACAAACGGAATGCACAAACCATAATTTGCATCCCTAACAGTACTCCATTATTTTGCAGGGATTAGCCATCCCCCGATCAAAATAAGATCGCTGATCCTGGATGTGCATTTGCATCCGCAATTCGGTCTAACCTGGAACCTTGTAGCTGACTTTGGCATATTGGGATCAACTATCTTAGCAGTCGTTACCCATGGTACCATTGATGTGCAACATGGTCACACAATCTACCACGATCGGACCATCACCATCTACCAAGGTATTCCATGTTTTAACCCTCTCGCCTTCTCTTTCATTGTTGTACTAGTAGTATACTTAGTAGTACTAGTAGGAGTACTTTTTACCTTGGAGGACGCTTATAGCTAGCTAGGCCCTTGAAGACTTGAACCCACTAGTTGCCACCATTTTTGTTTTTCCATGTCTTACTATCTCATCCATGTAGCCAAGAGTGGCTATATATAATAAGCCGATTATTTTACTTCCTCTATATCGGAGTAGTACTATTTGCTGCACAGTATTACTCACCGCCATATTTGAGCACAACATTATTATGCATGGACCTTGACTATGCACGTCACCATGTGTCCAGATCTGGGATGCCGCGTGTACCAGATGAACGGCGCTGAGTTCGACCCCCCTAATGTTACGTGGGTGTCGAGGAACACTCTTGGAGAGTACTCGCTTTTCATCGGGGACAGCTACCCCATTGTGAAGCAGATGCCACCTTCCGTGCACGACACGGAAGGCCTGTCGTTCATGAAGCATGGTTGTGTCTTCAGTGCGCACCGCCGGATGAACGACATGCTGGGACACGCTATCCCTGATTTATGCCGCTTTAGCTTGGATGAGTCTCCATCATGTGGAACCGGACTAGAAAGCTATGACAATGATTCCTGTTGCCACCGCTATGGATCGTGCCATCCATGAAAAACACCTGGGACTGGAACCTGGAGGAGGACATGTAGCCCATCTATAATGTGTAAGTGGAGTACGGTAATTGTGAACGGTAGCACTGTTAATATATGTAGACTAGTCGTGCACAAATTTATCACATGAATTGGAGATGAACTTGTGTGGCATACTGGCATTTGTCCTTTAGAATTTATTACTAGTAAATGTGTTGTGTGTACGTGCAACTTGTGTGGTTGTTGCATGGGCTCCAACATGCTCTTTGAGAAAAAAAAGTGGCACAGCTTTGGATATACATGACGTGGCGACATCATACAGTAGCATTGTTCGCTATAGTTGTAGTACACTCCTACTAGGACGACAACTCCTATAAAACCTTGCGCTTGGATCTTTGCCTCTTCAGGAGGTTCAACAGTTCGTACTCGTGTGAACCTTGCACTTGGCTCTTCGCCTCTTCGGAAGGTCCAACAATGATGATACTACAGTACAATATGCTTCTGGCAATCTGACACCGATTGAACTGCTGCACGTCCACCGCGAGGGCGAGGGCGAGGGAGAGGGAGAGGGAGAGGGCGTTGTAGTCAAAACCCTCTCCTCGTCCTGCGAACCACCGCGCGCGTGGGCGAGGGAGAGGCGTAGTAAGCAAGCTTCTCCTCGTTCAGAGAGTTGACGGGACACATCAAAGTAGTACTAGTACTAGTAGTCCATACTGCGTTCTTTCCGATTAATATGGCTTAATTTGAAACGAGAAAAATACACTGGCGGTCAAGGTATGTAACAATACGCTCTTTACAGTCACTATATATAGTTTTGCGGTGATTATACGATCACTAGCTCATCGTAGAGCACCATATTGCACCCTACTGACCTGCCACATAGTCGACGTGGCACTTTGTTGACTGGTTAGATTGTCACCTGGTTTCTGGGTCCCACCTATCAGTTGGCAGAGCAAAGAAATCAGTTAAACAAAACTTTACGCAGGTGCGACACGAGTCCAACCCTTGCGCGCGAACCACCCTGGCTGTGTATGTGAGTGCATGCACGTGTACTCCCTCGGTCTTCCAACAAAGAGTGTACATCGGCTAAAAAACAAAGAGCGTAGTACATGATGTACATTTGCACTTCCAATGAATTTAGCCTTTAATCTAAATCGATATTGATTGACTAATGCACCAACTTGTGCTGTAGGTATAGGCTACATGTCTATCCTTAATTACAGCATGCAACGGCCTTCATTTAATCTTCTTCTCTCAATGGTCGCATGCACACATAAGTCTGCTACTTTTGGGCGTTAATTATGCCCTAGTCAATGTGTAAATCTCTAAATGTACAGTCTTTCACGGACGTAGGGAGTAGGTTGAGCACTTGAGCTTGAGCGTGTGTATTGTATCATGTGCTGTGTGCCGCATGGGTGCGTGAGTGTTGCGTGCGTCCATGTGTATGTGTGAGTGTTGCATGTTGCATGCATGCATGCATGCATGGGGCTTACTCCCTCCCATTGACATGTTCATATTTCAAGCTTCCTTTGTTCCCTCCATATGGTGATACTCCCTCTGTTCCCAAATATGGAGTAAAAGCCTCCCTCTGTTCCCAAATACGGAGTATTTGTCTTTCTACAGATTTCAACAAGTGACTTGGTACGGAGCAAAATGAGTGAAGTGAACGTAGAGGCATAGGGATACTATAGAAAGGAAGTCCTTGCGATCCATTATTCCCCATCTTGGTCAGAGAGAACTATTCAACCAGTCTTCGCAGTGAAGTGACAATACACGTTGTAGCAGATGGGACATGTAATTAATAAGCTGAACTAGTGTGTTGGTGTTACTAAATCAGCCTTACCCAGTACTGCCATCATGTTTGCCAGTAGAGCATGCTTCCGCAAATACGCCTAGGCACCTCTGTCCTCCATTAACTGACATATGGGCCCTCTTGTGGTAGACCCACATGTCATCGGTGTAACTATTTACACTCCAAAGGACGGTATATCCTGGTAGTAGTACTAGTAGAATTGAGATTTAATGCACTTTCTTCCCCGTCTTCCACTCTTGTTCCTCCTCTCTTCTTCTTCCTCCTCTCTTCCCCATCGTCGGGCGCACACCATTTACCCCCGCTCACTGCTTGCCTGCCCGCGCCATCTTCCTTGGTAGCTCGCTCGTACCATATCCCCCCGCTCACTGCTCGGCCACACGAGGAGAAGCTTCTTCGCTCGCCCGCCCGAATCCACTTCCCCGCAGGCTCGTAGGCACCGAAAACCCCAATGGCAGAACTGACTGGCACACAGAGCCGCGATTGGAATTCCCTCCCCGATGTTCTCTTGGAGCAGATCTGTAATCGTATGGACCTACTCAACACCGTCCATCTGGCCGCATGCTCGGTGTCTTTGTACCGTCTACTCATCTGCAACCGGCCGACTCTTTTCAAGACACCTTGCTTGCTGATGCCCGATCCTCGTAGGTGGCCCAGACACTAACTTGACGATCCTACGGAGGTTGCCGTGGTGCCCCTCGACATGCTACCACTACCCGTCCACATGTCCTTCATGCGCGGCCACTACTGGGCGGGCATGAAGGACAACTAGATCATCCTCATCCACCAATCCGGTAGTCCATGGCGTCTCGTGGATATCTACACCCAGCGAGAGATCACCCTTCCATCATTGGATACCGCCACCATTGAGCCTCGCAGCCCGCCGGACACTCCTGCCTACTATGCACGAGACGCGTCAAGCTTTTGGCTTGACCTCTGTTTGCTGAAAGTTGTAATCTGCGAAGTGCTGATATGTCTCCAACGTATCTACTTTTCCAAACACTTTTGCCCTTGTTTTGGACTCTAACTTTTATGATTTGAATGAAACTAACCCGGACAGACGCTGTTTTCAGCAGAACTGCCATGGTGTTGTTTATTGTACAGAAAACAAAATTCTCAGAATGACCTGAAAATCCACGGAGATAACTTTTGGAAAATATAAAAAATACTGGCGAAAGAATCAAGGCCAGGGGGCCACACGCTGTCCACGAGGGTGGGGGCGCGCCCTCCCCCCTGGGTGCGCCCCCCTGTCTCGTGGGCCCCCTGATGCTCCACCGACCTCAACTCCAACTCTATATATTCCGTTTGGCAGAGAAAAAAATCAGAGAGAAAGTTTCATTGCGTTTTACGATATGGAGCCACCGCCAAGCCCTAATCTCTCTCAGGAGGACTGATCTGGAGTCCATTCGGGGCTCCGGAGAGGGGGATTCGTCACCGTCGTCATCATCAACCATCCTCCATCACCAATTTCATGATGATCACCGCCGTGCGTGAGTAATTCCATCGTAGGCTTGCTGGACGGTGATGGGTTGGATGAGATT
Organism: Triticum aestivum; assembly: GCF_018294505.1. NCBI lineage: Eukaryota > Viridiplantae > Streptophyta > Magnoliopsida > Poales > Poaceae > Triticum > Triticum aestivum. The sequence continues at coordinate 250,978,168 of NC_057798.1, forward strand.
TACCATGTAATCAAGTTAGTTTTGTTAGGGTTTGATCCCTAGTATCCACTATGTTCTGAGATTGATGTTGCTATGACTTTGTTATGCTTAATGCTTGTCACTAGGGCCCAAGTGCCATGATTTCAGATCTGAACCTATTATGTTTTCATGAATATATGTGAGTTCTTGATCCTATCTTGCAAGTCTATAGTCACCTATTATGTGTTATGATCCGACAACCCCGAAGTGACAATAATCAGGATACTTCTCGGTGATGACCGTAGTTTGAGGAGTTCATGTATTCACTATGTGCTAATGCTTTGTTCCAGTTCTCTATTAAAAGGAGGCCTTAATATCCCTTAGTTTCCACTAGGACCCCGCTGCCATGGGAGGGTAGGACAAAAGATGTCATGCAAGTTCTTTTCCATAAGCACGTATGACTATATTTGGAATACATGCCTACATTACATTGATGAACTGGAGCTAGTTCTGTGTCACCCTATGTTATAGCTATTACGTGAGGAATCGCATCCGACATAATTATCCATCACCGATCCAATGCCTACGAGCTTTTCACATATTGTGCTTTACTTATTTACTTTTCCGTTGCTACTGTTACAACTACTACAAAACTGCTATCTTTACTTTTGCCACTGTTACCATTACTATCATACTACTTTGCTACTAAATACTTTGCTGCAGATACTAAGTTATCCAGGTGTGGTTGAATTGACAACTCAACTGCTAATACTTAAGAATATTCTTTGGCTCCCCTTGTGTCGAATCAATAAATTTGGGTTGAATACTCTACCCTCGAAAGCTGTTGCGATCCCCTACACTTGTGGGTTATCAAGACTAATTTCTGGTGCTGTTGTCGGGGAGCATAGCTCTATTCTTTGAGTCACTTGGGATTTATATCTGCTGATCACTATGAGGAACTTGAAAGACGAAAGAACTAAGACTTTTCCCTCAACTACGAGGGGAGGTAAGGAACTGCCATCTATCTCTGCCCTAGATTCTCCTTCTGTTATGAGTAAGCTTGCGACACCTAAACCTGCTACTGCTATGAATTTTGATATGTCGCATGTTATTGATGATGCCACTTCTACTCTGCATGATACTTATGATGAAACTACTTCTGTGCGTGATACTACTTTGCCATTAGGTGAATTTCTTGATGAACAACTTGCTAGGGTTAGAGAGAATGAAATTATTAATGATGATATTATTGATGATAGTGATGATGAAAGTTCTCCCCCTGATTATGAAATGCCTGTTGTTCCTGAGGGTTATGTTATGGATGAAGAAGCTACTAGAGCTATTTTTGCTTGCAAAGATAGATATGATCTTAAGAAGTTATTAGCTAAATGGAAGCAGCAATCTCTTAATGCTAAAATGAAACATGACCCCGCTTTTGCTACTTCACCTATCCGTGTTACTGATAGGGATTATGAATTCTCTTTTGATCCTGAGATTATTACTTTAGTTGAATCTGATCCTTTTTATGGCAATGAATCTGAAACTGTTGTGGCACATCTTACCAAGTTAAATGATATAGCCACCATGTTTACTAACGATGAGAAGTCTCGCAATTATTATATCCTTAAGATATTTCCGTTCTCATTAAAGGGTGATGCTAAAACTTGGTTTAATTATCTTGATCCTGGTTGTGTGCGTAGTTCCCAGGATATGATTTATTACTTCTCTGCTAAATATTTCCCTGCTCATAAGAAACAAGCTGCCTTGCGAGAAATATATAATTTTGTGCAAATCAAAGAAGAGAGTCTCCCACAAGATTGGGGGAGGCTTCTCCGATTACTTAATGCTTTGCCTGATCATCCTCTTAAGAAAAACTAAATACTTGATATCTTTTATAATGGACTAACCGATGCTTCCAAGGACTACTTGGATAGTTGTGCTGGTTGTGTTTTCAGGGAAAGAACAGTCGACCAAGCTGAATTACTATTGAATAATATGTTGACTAATGAAAATAATTGAACTCTTCCTGAGCCAATTCTTGAGGCAATGGAGCCAACTCCTGAGCCTATTCCTAAACCAACTCCAAAGAAGAGGGGTGTTCTATTTCTCAGTCCTGAAGATATGCAAGAGGCAAAGAAATCAATGAAAGAAAAAGGTATAAAAGCTGAAGATGTTAAGAATTTACCTCCTATTGAAGAAATACATGGTCTTAATTTACCGCCTGTCGAAGAAACACATTGTATTGATAACCCGACACAGGTAGTAAAGGTAAATTCTCTCTATAGACATGATAAAGTTGAAATCCCGTCTACTAAATTTCATAGCCCATGCTTAGATGAATTTGATGACTTTATGGCTAGACAAGAAAGTTTTAATGCTTATGTTGGTAGAGAATTAAAGAATAATGCTTTCAAGATAGGACGCTTGAGTGATTATATGGCTAGAGTTAAATGTGAACTTAAACTCATTAGCAAATATGCTTCTATGGTTACCACTCAAGCTGAGCAAGTACTTAAAGCTCAAAGTGATTTGCTTGATGAATTAAATAATAAACATGACTTTGCTGTTAGAGTGGCTACTAGAATTGGTAGAATGACTCAGGAACCTTTGTATCTTGAAGGCCACCCTAAGAGAATTGAGCAAGATTCTCAGAGAAATAATTTAGAGGCACCTAGTCCTTCTAAAAAGAAGAAAAAGAAAAACGATAGGACTTTGCATGCTTCTAGTGAACCTGTTGTAGACACACCTAAGAATCCCAATGATAATTCTATTTCTGACGCTGAAACACAATCAGGTGATGAACATGAACCTGGTGATAATGTTAAAGATAATGTTCATGTTGATGCTCAACCTAGAAATAATAATGAGGTAGGAATTGAACCTGCTGTTGATCTTGATAACCCACAATCAAAGAATCAACGTTATGATAAAAGAGATTTTGTTGCTAGGAAGCACGGTAGAGAAAGAGAACCATGGGTTCATAAACGCATGCCCTTTCCTCCTAAACCATCCAAGACAAAGGATGATGAGGATTTTGAGCGCTTTGCTGAAATGAATAGACCCATCTTCTTACATATGCGCTTAACTGATATGCTTAAATTAAATCCATATGCTAAGTACATGAAGGATATCATTACAAATAAAAGAAAGATACCGGAAGCTGAAATTTCCACCATGTTTGCTAATTATACTTTTAAGGGTGGAATACCAAAGAAACTTGGAGACCCAGGGGTACCAACTATACCATGCTCCATTAAAAGAAATTATGTTAAAACTGCTTTATGTGATCTTGGAGCCGATGTTAGTGTTATGCCTCTTTCTTTATATCATAGACTTGAATTGAATAAGTTGACACCTATTGAAATTATTTGCAAATGGCCGATAAATAAACTGCTATACCTGTCGGTATTTGTGAGGATGTGCCTGTTGTGGTTGCAAATGTCAATATCTTAACAGACTTTGTTATTCTTGATATTCCCGAGGACGATAGTATGTAAATTATCCTTGGTAGACCCTTTTTAAATACTGCAGGGATTGTTATTGATTGCAAAAAAGGCAATGTCACTTTTCATGTTGATGGTAATGAGCATACGGTACACTTTCCGAGGAAACAACCTCAAGTTCTATAACGCCCCGGATTCGATGCGCCAGGTGTCTGCCAGTTATTCACCGTTGTTGCCATGTCATTTGCTTGCATGTTGTATTTTGCCATGTCATCATTTGCATTGTGTCATCATGTGCATTGCATTGCATTGCATACGTGTTCGTCTCATGCATCCGAACCTTTTCCCCGTTGCCCGTTTTGCAATCCGGCACTCCTATGCCCTCCAGCGTTCCCCCTTTTGTCTCTCATTATGAGCGGGTGTTAAACGTTCTCGGAATGGACCGAGTCTTGCCAAGCGGCCTTGATATAGCACCGGTAGAGCACCTGTCAAGTTTCGTGCCATTTGGAGTCCATTTGATACTCCAACGGTTAACCGGGTAACTGTAAAAGCCCCATTTGTCTTGCAGCCCAACACCCTTCCAAACTTGCCCAAAACCCATCCTAACCCCCTCCATGCTCTCGGCCATTCGATCACGATCACGTGGCTGAAAACCGCTCCTCATTTGGACTCTCCTAGCTCCCAGAATCTATAAGTAAGTCCCCCCTCCGAAAATCCGCGGTGCAACCCTAGCCTCCATCCTCCTCGCGCCGCCGGACACGTCCGCCCGTGCCGGACATGTCCGCCGGACAACTCGCTCCGGCCAATCCAGTGCTGCCACATCATCACCGCCGCCTACCCAACCAACTACACGCCGCCACCTCAGCCCGCCGGCTCCCCTCCGCCGCGCGGCCCTTCCAGGCCCATCCGGGGCCCGCCCGGGCCCATCGGGGCCCGAGCGCCGCTGCCGCCCCCACCCGTCATCTCCGCCGCCGCGCCCTCGCAGGCGTGCACCGCCGCAGCCCCGATGGCCCGCGCCTGCCCCGCCGCCGCCTGCCGCCTCGCGACCCCGTCGCCGGAGCTCTCTGCCGCCCGCACTCCCGCTCGCCTCGCACCGCCAGGAGGGCCAGCGCCTGCGTCCCCGCCGCCTGGCTTCGCCGCCCGCCGCTTACGGCGACCGGACCTCGCAGGAGCCCGGATCTGCCGCGCCAGCCTTCCTCTGGCCAGATCCGGCCAGGAGACGGCCGGATCCGACCTCCCCGCGCCCCGCCGGTCCTCCCTCGACCTCCGATGATCCCCGGCGCCCCGCAGCTCGCCGGAGCCGCCGCCCCGCTCGCCGGAGTTCGTCTTCGGCAGGATCGGGACGAGATCCACCCAGCCCCCGAACCAAACGGCGCGCCCGTCCCGTACCACTCCGTCCCGGAACCCCTCCGTCCATTTTTCCCGCGAGGTGAATTTTGCCTGTCCCTTAAATTTTTGCATTTCCATTCCCTGTTCAATGCGTCATAACTTGCTGCATATAGCTCCGTTTTGTGCGTGTAATATGTCGAAATGTTCGTTGTGAGATGCTCTACATTTCTTTCCATTACATCATGTTCATTTGAGTCCATCTTGATGCCTGAATCATTGTTGCAAGAGTGCTATATAATGTTGTCTGCTGTCTGTTAACATAACATGCTCATTTGTCATTTTTGCCATGTTTGATGTGTGCATCCTATGAGGTTGATGTCTACATGTGTTTTGTGATACATCATGCCATCTTTACAGGGGTGTATGCCATGTATTTTTTGTGATCAATGTGGTGACTAGAACAAGCATGCAAACTAGGCTTCGTGATGTTGCTGATTTCAGTCCCTGTTCTGCTGTTATTTTTATGCCATGTAAACTTGATGCTATAGAGAGATCCATGCATATTTTGAGATACTTAAGTAAGGATGTTTTGATCATATGGTTATGATCTATCCATTAATGCCCCTTTTTCAATTATGGAGTAGTGTAGCATGTCATTTTCTTGCTCTACTTTTGCTATAAAATGTTTCCTGGCAGATTGTTTACATGTTATTCAATTTTGCCAAGGTTGTTGTAGTTGGTCCTTGCATGATATGAACTTGTTCTTGCCTTGGTTAGTTTCATAAACATGTCTTCTTGCTGATGCTATGCTTATCTTGTCATGCAATGACTTATGGTGAGTGAATCGAGCTCGTGAAGTAGTGTACTTGCTGTTAATGTTTTGCTAAGCTGAATCTGTTATTTGGCGATGCTATGTAAACCTGCTGCTACAAGTCATTCCATGCATAATATGGAGATGTTCACTAAGGATGTTTTGTTATACATGTCATGCTCTATCCATCCATGCCCCTGGTTGCATTTATAGTTTGATGTAGCTTGTTGTAATCTTGCTCCAAAGTTGCTAAATAATGTTATTGTCAGCCTATTAACATTAAGTTCAGTTTTGCCATGTGTTTTGTTAGTGATCCATGCACACTATGGACTTGCTCTTGCCATGCTTAGCTTCATAAACATGTACTCTTACTGTTGGTTGCCTTGTCATGCCATTTATTGCTCTGTGGTGAGTGGTACAAGCTCACCAACATGCCTACTTATTGTTGTTCCTTCCATGTATGAATCTGTCATATAACTTGCCATGTTTACATGGGTGCCATCATATCTTCTGATCCTTTCTGGCTCATGGTCAGTAAGGGACTTTTGTTCTATGCATTTAGTTGTATCATGCCAAGCCTTTATTTGCCATGATAAGTTCCTGTAACATGTTGTTTGATAGCTCTAAACATTGCAACCTGATGTTATTTCTGCAAAGTCTGAAACTGTTATTATTTGCAATCTTGCCATGTCTTTTGAGCTTGTTCTAGTGATTTCTAAAGATAGCTCAGTGTTCATGTTTTGTTATGCTTTACCTGTACATCATGTCCATGCCTTATGTTCTCATTTTGGGGTGCTATAGCATGTTGTTTTGATGCTTGCAATATGCCTAGTTGCTGTTTTGGACAGATTGTTGCTATAACTCGTATAGAGTGTATGTGTTGAACCGTTGCTCCGTTTTGAGTGTGCTTTATATGAAACTTGCTTAGAATTGCATATAGTTTCATATTATCATGTTGTATCCATGTTTTGAGGTGTTTTCTTGATGTTTGTATGCATTTTTACATCAATGCCATGTTTAACTTGTTTTGCTCATATCTTCTAGGCCGTAGCTCCGAATTAAATGAACTTTATATGTAACTTGACTAGAATCTCGTGTAGATCATCTTGGTGCATCTGAACTTGCTGTTTAACAACTTGAACATAAGGTTTATTCAGATCTGGACTAACTTCGAAATTTGCATGTGAGGACTTACCGGAATTGTTCTATGTTGTTTCCGGCCTTATTTAAACTTGCTTTGATGTGTTGCTCGTGTATGCATCATTTCTTGCCATGAGTAGCTTCATGTAGTTTTGTCATGCATCATGCTTGATTGTATATCATGCCTTGTTCATGTGTGGTGTGTTTACCATGTTGTGTGCTTCTCTTGATAGTTCCCGTTTCGTTGCGATCGTGAGGATTCGTTCGTCTACACTTGGTTCGTCTTCGTGGCTTCATTTTCTTCATGGACTCGTTCTTCTTCCTAGCGGGATTTCAGGCAAGATGACCGCTACCCTGGATCTCACTACTATCATTGCTATGCTACTTGCTTCGTTCTATCGCTTTGTTGCGCTACCTATCACTTGTTCTTCAAGCCTCCCCAATTGCCATGTCAGCCTCTAACCTTTTCACCCTTCCTAGCGAACCATTGTTTGGCTATGTTACCGCTTTTGCTTAGCCCCTCTTATAGCGTTGTTAGTTGCAGGTGAAGTTGAAGATTGCTCCATGGTGGACAGGATTATGTTGGGATATCACAATATCTCTTATTTAATTAACGCATCTATATACTTGGTAAAGGGTGGAAGACTCGGCCTTATGCCTGGTGTTTTGTTCCACTCTTTCCGCCCTAGTTTCCGTCATACCGGTGTTATGTTCCCGGATTTTGTGTTCCTTACGCGGTTGGGTGATTTATGGGACCCCCTTGACAGTTCACTTTGAATAAAACTCCTCCAGCAAGGCCCAACCTTGGTTTTACCATTTGCCTCACCTAGCCCTTTTTTCCCTTGGGTTTCCGGAGCCCGAGGGTCATCTTTATTTACCCCCCCCCCCGGGCCAGTGCTCCTCCGAGTGTTGGTCCAAACTAGAGCACCGTGCGGGACCATTCCTTGGCAACTTGGATTAGGTCGGTACATGTACGCTTAGCTTATCCGGTGTGCCCTGAGAACGAGATATGTGCAGCTCCTATCGGGATTTGTCGGCACATCAGGCGGTCTTGCTGGTCTTGTTTTACCATTGTCGAAATGTCTTGTAAACCGGGATTCCGAGTCTGATCGGGTCTTCCTGGGAGAAGGAATATCCTTCGTTGATCGCGAGAGCTTATGGGCTAAGTTGGGACACCCCTGCAGGGTATAAACTTTCGAAAGCCGTGCCTGCGGTTATAGGCAGATGGGAATTTGTTAATGTCCGGTTGTAGATAACTTGACACCAGGTCCGAATTAAAATGCATCAACCGTGTGTGTAGCCGTGATGGTCTATTTTCGGCGGAGTCCGGGAAGTGAACACGGTTTTTGGGTTATGTTTGACGTAAGTAGGAGTTCAGGATCACTTCTTGATCATTGCTAGCTTCACGACCATTCCTTTTGTTCTCTTCTCGCTCTTATTTGCATATGTTAGCCACCATATATGCTTAGCCGCTGCTGCAACCTCACCACTTTACCCCTTCCTTTTCCATTAAGCTTTGCTAGTCTTGATACCCATGGTAATGGGCTTGCTGAGTCCTTGTGGCTCACAGATTACTACAACAACAGTTGCTGGTACAGGTTATGCGATGATCATGACACGAGAGCGATGTTTGCTTGTTTTTGGAGTTCTTCTTCTGCTTCTGCTTCGATCAGGGGATAGGTTCCAGGTCGACAGCCTGGGCTAGCAGGGTGGATGTCGTTTGAGTTTCTGTTTGTGTTTCGTTCGTAGTCGGATGATGCTCTTATGTATTGTGATGTTGTATTCATGTGGCATTGTATGCCTCTTGTATGTATCCCCATCTATTATGTAATGTTGATGTAATGATATCCACCTTGCAAAAGCGTTTCAATATGTGGTTCTATCCTTGGTGGGACCTTCGAGTCTCTTTAGGATAGTATCGCATATTGGGCCTGACAAGTTGGTATCAGAGCCTCGACCGACCCTAGGAGCCCCCTTGATTGATCGTGTAGTTTGGCTGTTGTTGAATCTAGAAGAAAACTGTTTTCGGAGTCTAGTTATATCAGAGAGTAGGAATTCTTTTTACTCCTCAGCCCCTTCGTCGCTCTGGTGAGGAATCTTGACGTAGGTGTTTTGAATTACTCCTCTTCCCCTTCAAATTTTTCTTTAGGTTCATGCAGTTGGTTTTCCGTTCGTTGGTTCTCAACTCTTTTCATCCGGTGCATTTCTCGTCAAGACGATTCGACCCTCTCCGTTTTTGCAAGGTCAATCCTCAGTTGTTTTCTTTTTCCCACCTGCCCACCCCTTTTCTTCTCGGAGTCGGAGTCCGTAATCGAGTATCCATCCTACTCGTGCGAAGTCTTTGCTTTCTTTCCTCAATGATTTCAACCGGTGTTTTCTCTTCAAGATATTCGTCGATTTCCCCTTCCAAGTTGCCTTTGTTTTTCCCGCCCTCCCACCCTCTTCTTCCCGGAGTCTGAGTCTGTTTCGACCATCAATTTCATTCGTGTGGAGCCTCTTCAGTCTTTTGTCAATTATTTCAACCGGTGAATTCTCGTCCTGATGGACATTCTTCAGCTCTTTTTCTTCTCCGGTGGACTCAATTCAAGTTTTTCGGGTTGATCATATTCTTTTCCTCGGCTCAAGTGTTTTCCCTGCTCGTTCGCCTCTCGCCAGCTTATCCTTCCGGAGTGTTCAAGACATCTCAAGAGATTAGTCTGTGTTCCAATTAATTCGAGGTTGTCACTTCATTCAAATATTTCAATTGTTTCGGTGCTTCATCTATCTGTTCAACAATCCTTTCCAACGGTGTTTTTCTCTTTAGTGGGCCCTAACCCACAGGTATTTTTCCTAGGATCTTACCTGACTCTTCTAATTCCCCCGGAGTTATTCTCAATTCTTTTCAAAGTGTGACGTAAGAATGGATTTCATCAGTCACATGCCTTCTCCAAGATCGTTTTCAAATCATTTTCATTGTTGAATCTACCTCTTCGCTTTTCATTCTACCGGAGTACCTCAATAATTTTGGTGGTGTTTCTCGTCGTCATTTGAAGACCGAAGAAGAGTTTTTTCTCTAAATCTTGTCCGTTCTCCCGGAGATTCGCGGTGCTAGCTCGATATCATCCTATCAAATTGTTTCAATTGTGAAAATTCTTTTCAATCATTCATGCATTTCAGGAGTTGCTTTCTCTCTCGACCATCCGGAGGTCATCATTTCCGAAGATTTCTTCGTTCGCAGTTTTCAGCTTCATTCTCTAAATTCTTGCCACTTCGTTTGTCTCCATATTCTTCCTGGTGATTCAGTCTCTTTCATCAGTCATTTCCAAATTCTTATGGTGGTTCGCTCAAGATTCTTTTTCCTTGTTTATCATGTTAATCCATTCGTTCTTTTCAATCCTACCGGCGGTTCATGAAGATCTTCTCAAGTTTGCGATATGTCACTTCTAAATCCTTTTCAAGAAGAATAAGTAGTATGTAAAACCCATTGCTTGTCATCAATTTAATTTGATGAAGGATAAGCATACAATAAATCTTATTCTTATTTCATCCAAGTAATCCCTTCCTTCGTAGTTTGTTCTCGGTGAATAAATTCTAGTTCCAAGTGTTTTCATCTTTTCTTCTCCGGAGTTCAAATTTCCTCGATCATTTCGTCGGAACCTCCATCTAAATCATCGCAAGATTCATCTTATTCTTTCGTCCTTCATTCTTTCTCATCACCCTTTTGTCACCGGAGTTCTTCATGGTGGTTCTTCATGATTTAATCCATTCTTCAAGAGTTCATCAAGATTCTTGTTTAGGAGTTGAAGTATCTTTCTTCTCGTATCTCGAAGTGCAATAAATTCTCCGTATTCTTTGAAGTGGAGTTTTGCATTTCTTCGTTCTTCTTAGCTATCCAGTCATTTCTGTTTGTGGCCGGTTATCACCTTATGATCTTGAAATGTAACCTATAAGACCACAACAAGCTCATTCTTTTAGTTGTTGATTTTCTCAACAACTCCATTCAATCCTTCCTTCTAAGTTCATTTCATTCCATTCTTTTAATTCTTCCGGAGGCTTTGCGTTGTTCATCTCACCAAGTGCCATCCCATCTTGTGAAGCTCGTGTTCTACTCATCCATGTTTTAGCCGGAGTGCTGCCTAAATCATTTCAGTCTTATTCGTTTCTTATATCGTTCAAACCGGAGTGGGTTCAGAGTCTATCTTGTTTCCATGAGCTTTTGATTCTCATCATATTCGCCTTTTCTCTTTCTACTCGAGTGCTCTCGTCTTTGTTCATCTTCTCTCTTACGTTTCTCGTTTCACCTCATCCCTTTTTCCCTTTCGTCTCGGTCCTAAGATCTCAAGACGACATCTCTTGTTAGTGGAGGAGTGTTGTAACGCCCCGGATTCGATGCGCCAAGTGTCTGCCAGTTATTCACCGTCGTTGCCATGTCATTTGCTTGCATGTTGTATTTTGCCATGTCATCATTTGCATTGTGTCATCATGTGCATTGCATTGCATTGCATACGTGTTCGTCTCATGCATCCGAACATTTTCCCCGTTGTCCGTTTTGCAATCCGGCACTCCTATGCCCTCCGGCGTTCCCCCTTTTGTCTCTCGTTGTGAGCGGGTGTTAAACGTTCTCGGAATGGACCGAGTCTTGCCAAGCGGCCTTGGTATAGCACCGGTACACCACCTGTCAAGTTTCGTGCCATTTGGAGTCCATTTGATACTCCAACGGTTAACCGGGTAACCGTAAAAGCCTCTTTTGTCTTGCAGCCCAACACCCTTCCAAACTGGCCCAAAACCCATCCTAACCCCCTCCATACTCTCGGTCGTTCGATCACGATTGCGTGGACGAAAACCGCTCCTCATTTGGACTCTCCTAGCTCCCAGAATCTATAAATAAGTCCCCCCTCCGAAAATTCGCGGTGCAACCCTAGCCTCCATCCTCCTCGCGCCGCCAGACACATCCGCCCGTGCCGGACATGTCCGCCGGACACCTCGCTCCGGCCAATCCAGTGTTGCCACATCATCACCGCCGCCTCCCCAACCAACTGCACGCCGCCACCTCAGCCCGCCGGCTCCCCTCCGCCGCGCGGCCGTTCCAGGCCCATCTGGGGCCCGCCCGAGCCCATCGGGGCCCGAGCGCCGCTGCCGCCCCCGCCCGTCGTCTCCGCCGCCGCGCCCTCGCTGGCGTGCACCGCCACAGCCCCGCTGGCCCACGCCTGCCCTGCCGCCGCCTGCCGCCTCGTGATCCCGTCGCCAGAGCTCTCTGCCGCCCGCACTCCCGCTCGCCTCGCACCACCAGGAGGGCGAGCGCCTGCGTCCCCGCCGCCCGGCTTCACCGCCCGCCGCTGCCGGTGACCGGACCTCGCAGGAGCCCGGATCTGCCGCGCCAGCCTTCCTCTGGCCAGATCCGGCCAGGAGACGGCCGGATCCGACCTCCCCGCGCCCCGCCGGTCCTCCCTCGACCTCCGGTGATCCCCGACGCCCCGCAGCTCGCCGGAGCCGCCGCCCCGCTCACCGGAGTTCATCTTCGACAGGATCGGGACGAGATCCACCCAGCCCCCAAACCAAACGGCGCGCCCGTCCCGTACCACTCCGTCCCGGAACCCCTCCGTCCATTTTTCCCGCGAGGTGAATTTTGCCTGTCCCTTAAATTTTTGCATTTCCATTCCCTGTTCAACGCGTCATAACTTGCTGCATACAGCTCCATTTTGTGTGTGTAATATGTCGAAATGTTCGTTGTGAGATGCTCTACATTTCTTTCCATTGCATCATGTTCATTTGAGTCCATCTTGATGCCTAAATCATCGTTGCAAGAGTGCTATATAATGTTGTCTGCTATCTGTTAACATAACATGCTCATTTGTCATTTTTTTCCATGTTTGATGTGTGCATACTATGAGGTAGATGTCTACATGTGTTTTGTGATACATCATGCCATCTTTACAGGGGTGTATGCCATGTATTTTTTGTGATCAATATGGTGACTAGAACAAGCATGCAAACTAGGCTTCGTGATGTTGCTGATTTCAGTCCCTGTTCTGTTGTTATTTTTATGCCATGTAAACTTGATGCTACAGAGAGATCCATGCATATTTTGAGATACTTCAGTAAGGATGTTTTGATCATATGGTTAGGATCTATCCATTAATGCCCCTTTTTTCAATTATGGAGTAGTGTAGCATGTCATTTTCTTGCTCTACTTTTGCTATAAAATGTTTCCTGGCAGATTGTTTACATGTTATTCAATTTTGCCAAGGTTGTTGTAGTTGGTCCTTGCATGATATGAACTTGTTCTTGCCTTGGTTAGTTTCATAAACATGTTTTCTTGCTGATGCTATGCTTATCTTGTCATGCAATGACTTATGGTGAGTGAATCGAGCTCGTGAAGTAGTGTACTTGCTGTTAATGTTTTGCTAAGCTGAATCTGTTATTTGGTGATGCTATGTAAACCTGCTGCTACAAGTCATTCCATGCATAATATGGAGATGTTCACTAAGGATGTTTTGTTATACATGTCATGCTCTATCCATCCATGCCCCTGGTTGCATTTATAGTCTGATGTAGCTTGTTGTAATCTTGCTCCAAAGTTGCTAAATAATGTTGTTGTCGGCCTGTTAACATTAAGTTCAGTTTTGCCATGTGTTTTGTTAGTGATGCATGCACCCTATGAACTTGCTCTTGCCATGCTTAGCTTCATAAACATGTATTCTTACTGTTGGTTGCCTTGTCATGCCATTTATTGCTCTGTGGTGAGTGGTATAAGCTCACCAACATGCCTACTTATTGTTGTTCCTGCCATGTATGAATCTGTTATATAACTTACCATGTTTACATGGGTGCCATCATATCTTCTGATCCTTTTTGGCTCATGGTCAGTAAGGGACTTTTGTTCTATGCATTTAGTAGTATCATGCCATGCCTTTGTTTGCCATGATAAGTTCCTGTAACATGTTGTTTGATAGCTCTAAACATTGCAACCTGATGTTATTTCTGCAAAGTCTGAAACTGTTATTATTTGCAATCTTGCCATGTCTTTTGAGCATGTTCTAGTGATTTCTGGAGATAGCTCAGTGTCCATGTTTTGTTATGCTTTACCTGTACATCATGTCCATGCCTTTTGTTCTCATTTTGGGGTGCTGTAGCATGTTGTTTTGATGCTTGCAATATGCCTAGTTGTTGTTTTGGACAGATTGTTGCTATAACTTGTATAGTGTATGTGTTGAACCGTTGCTCCGTTTTGAGTGTGCTTTATATGGAACTTGCTTAGAATTGCATATAGTTTCATATTATCATGTTGCATCCATGTTTTGAGGTGTTTGCTTGATGTTTGTATGCATTTTTACATCAATGCCATGTTTAACTTGTTTTGCTCATATCTTCTAGGCCGTAGCTCCGAATTAAATGAACTTTATATGTAACTTACTAGAATCTCGTGTAGATCATCTTGGTGCATCTTAACTTGATGTTTAACAACTTGAACATAAGTTTTATTCAGATCTGGACCAACTTCGAAATTTGCATATGAGGACTTACCGGAATTGTTCTATGTTGTTTCCGACCTCATTTAAACTTGCTTTGATGTGTTGCTCGTGTATGCATCATTTCTTGCCATGAGTAGCTTCATGTAGCTTTGTCATGCATCATGCTTGGTTGTGCATCATGCCTTGTTCATGTGTGGTGTGTTTACCATGTTGTGTGCTTCTCTCTATAGTTCCCGTTTCGTTGCGATCGTGAGGATTCGTTCGTCTACACTTGGTTCGTCTTCGTGGCTTCATCTTCTTCATGGACTCGTTCTTCTTCCTAGCGGGATTTCAGGCAAGATGACCGCTACCCTGGATCTCACTACTATCATTGCTATGCTAGTTGCTTCGTTCTATCGCTTTGTTGCGCTACCTATCACTTGTTCTTCAGGCCTCCCCAATTGCCATGTCTGCCTCTAACCTTTCCACCCTTCCTAGCGAACCATTGTTTGGCTATGTTACCGCTTTTGCTCAGCCCCTCTTATAGCGTTGTTAGTTGCAGGTGAAGTTGAAGATTGCTCCATGGTGGACAGGATTATGTTGGGATATCACAATATCTCTTATTTAATTAACGCATCTATATACTTGGTAAAGGGTGGAAGACTCGGCCTTATGCCTGGTGTTTTGTTCCACTCTTGCCGCCCTAGTTTCCATCATACTAGTGTTATGTTCCCGGATTTTGCGCTCCTTAGCTGGTTGGGTGATTTATGGGACCCCCTTGATAGCTCGCTTTGAATGAAACTCCTCCAGCAAGGCCCAACCTTGGTTTTACCATTTGCCTCACCTAGCCCTTTTTTCCCTTGGGTTTCCGGAGCCCGAGGGTCATCTTTATTTACCCCCCCCCCCGGGGCCAGTGCTCCTCTGAGTGTTGGTCCAAACTAGAGCACCGTGCGGGACCATTCCTTGGCAACTTGGATTACGCCGGTACATGTACGCTTAGCTTATCCAGTGTGCCCTGAGAACGAGATATGTGCAGCTCCTATCGGGATTTTTCGGCACATTGGGCGGTCTTGCTGGTCTTGTTTTACCATTGTCGAAATGTCTTGTAAACCAGGATTCCGAGTCTGATCGGGTCTTCCTGGGAGAAGGAATATCCTTCGTTGATCGCGAGAGCTTATCATGGGCTAAGTTGGGACACCCCTGCAGGGTATAAACTTTCGAAAGCCGTGCCTGGGGTTATAGGCGGATGGGAATTTGTTAATGTCCGGTTGTAGATAACTTGACACCAGGTCCGAATTAAAATGCATCAACCATGTGTGTAGCCGTGATGGTCTCTTTTCGACGGAGTCCGGGAAGTGAACACGGTTTTTGGGTTATGTTTGACGTAAGTAGGAGTTCAGGATAACTTCTTGATCATTGCTAGCTTCACGACCGTTCCTTTTGTTCTCTTCTCGCTCTTATTTGCGTATGTTAGCCACCATATATGCTTAGTCGCTGCTGCAACCTCACCACTTTACCCCTTCCTTTTCCATTAAGCTTTGCTAGTCTTGATACCCATGGTAATGGGATTGCTGAGTCCTTGTGGCTCACAGATTACTACAACAACAGTTGCAGGTACAGGTTATGCGATGATCATGACGCGAGAGCGATGTTTGCTTGTTTTTGGAGTTCTTCTTCTGCTTCTACTTCGATCAAGGGATAGGTTCCAGGTCGGCAGCCTGGGCTAGCAGGGTGGATGTCGTTTGAGTTTCTGTTTGTGTTTCGTCCATAGTCGGATGATGCTCTTATGTATTGTGATGTTGTATTCATGTGGCATTGTATGCCTCTTGTATGTATCCCCATCTATTATGTAATGTTGATGTAATGATATCCACCTTGCAAAAGCGTTTCAATATGCGGTTCTATCCTTGGTGGGACCTTCGAGTCTCTTTAGGATACTATCGCATATTGGGCCTGACAAGTTCATAGCATCAATTCTATTGGAAAAAGTCCAACTATCATTATTGGAGGTTTTGAATTTCCTCTTCCTACTGTCAAGAAAAAGTATGATATTCTTATTGTTCGGGATGTTCATATCCCCTTTGAGGTAACCTAGTGTTATTCGAAATTTCTCCGGTTTCGTGTTATTCGGAATGAGTTTGTTAACAAGACTTGGTCAACCATGTTAGTGGATTCATTTTGATGATCTTGAGATGGATGAAACTAGAAGGCACAACCTTTTGTACCCTCTTTTTACTTTCTGTTATTTAGAATAAATAAAGCAAAAATAGTATTATCTGTCTGTTTTCTGAATTATCCGTTCAATAAAAAAATATTCCAAAAATAAAAGTGCTCCAAATGCCCTGCAAATTTAGTATGATTTTTATGGAATATTTGAGGATTTTAGGCACTGAGAACACTGCAGGGGGGCAAGCACTTGACCACGAGGGTGGAGGGCGTGCCCACACCCACTGGGCGCGCCCCCTATCTCGTGGGCCCACGGTGGCCCCCCTCCACTTATTCCTGCACCCACACACTCCATCTTCCTCCCAAAAAAATCCCCATCCAGCTCAAGCACGAGTTCTAGCTCATTTTGCTTCGATTTTCGATCTCCTTGCTCAAAGCTCCATTCACCAAACTGCTTTGGGAGATTGTTGCTTGGTATGTGACTCCTCCATTGATCCAATTAGTTTTTGTTCTAGTGTTTTATTCATAGCAAATTTTTGCTGCATAGGTGACCCTGTTCTTGAGCTTGCATGTCAAATTTATGAGGTCCCAAGTAATTCTAATGCATGATATAGGCCCTACGCACTTGTAGGAGTAGTTGCTACCAATCTAGTTTAGTTTTTTTCACTTTTATTTTGAAGTTACTAAAATTTCAAAAAAAATTCAAAAAAAAAATATGTCTAGGAGAATGTACCAAGGTGGTTCCTCAACAAAGAGAGGACAGGCATCCTCTCCAGAGCCTGAGCCGGAACCTACACTGGACCCTTATCGTCCATCATCTTATCAGTGGGATCCGGAGGAGATCGCTAGTCAGTGGTATCCTGATGACACTCATCAGTACACCGGGGAGAGTAACCGCGGTCCTTGACAATAGACCAACTTAGGCCAAAAGCCTAAGCTTGGGGGAGTACGTATTTCTCACCGACTTTACATTCATGTTCACACACTACTCTAGTTGTCGGTGCTCATACTCTTTCATTGTATTATCCATGCTAGTTTAATTTCTTTTTCTAGCTTTCTTCTTGTATGTTTGATAAACCTTAAGAAAAACCAAAAAAAATAGTTAATTTAATTTCCATACTTGTAGTAACTAAAATGAAACCCCAAAAAGATTTCCCATTCTTCTTTTACTTGTTGGGAGCTTTCCCGTGTAAATACTTTTATTTCTTTTCTTTCCTTTGGGGGTCGAGAGTAGAAGACCATATTGAAAATGTTTAGTGGCTCTCATATGCATGATTGTTGATTTAACTTAGAGCCTATATTACTTTGTCTTCTCTCTTGAATTGAATGCTTGCAGATTCCAGCTTAGTCCAATGCACGTGCACTATTATTATTATACACACCGTTCGGTCGTGCAAGTGAAAGGCAATAATGACGATATATGATGGACTGATTGAGATGAGAAAAGCTGGTATGAACTCAACCTCTTTTGTTTTTTGTAAATATGATGAGTTCATCGTTCCTGATTCAGCCTATTATGAAGTAAACATGTTTGCAATGACATTTAGAGATTATAGTTGCTTGTGCCATGCTTAATTAGCTATGAGTTATAATGGTTTACCTTGCGTGCCAACATGCTATTAAAATGATTATGATGTGGTATGATGGGATGGTATCCTCCTTTGAATGAATTGAGTGACTCGACTTGGCACATGTTCACACATGTAGTTGAAACAAATCAACATAGCCTTCACGATATTTATGTTCATGGTGGATTATATCCTACTCATGCTTGTACTTGGTGTAAATTAATTTTAATGCATGTTCATGACTGTTGTCGCTCTCTTAGTTGGTCGCTTCCCAGTCTTTTTCTAGCCTTCACCTGTACTAAGCGGGAATACTACTTGTGCATCCAAACTCCATAAACCCCAAAGTTGTTCCATATGAGTCCACCATACCTTCCTATATGCGGTATCTACCTGCCGTTCCAAGTAAATTTGTATGTGCCAAACTCCAAACCTTCAAATGAAATTTTGTTTTGTATGCTCGAGCAGCTCATGTTTCAACTAGGGTTGTCTATATCTTCCATGCTAGGTGGGTTATTCTCAAGAGGAGTGGACTCCGCTCCTCATTCACGAGAAAATGGCTGGTAACCGGGATGCCCAGTCCCATGATCAAAAAGATCAAAGCAAATCAAAATAATTAAACAAAACTCCCCCAGGGCTGTTACCAGTTGGAGGCACTCGTTGTTTCGAGCAAGCCATGGATTGATGCTTGTTGGTGGTGGGGGAGTATAAACTTTTACAATTCTGTTTGGGAACCTCCTATAATGTATGTAGCATGGAAGATATCGCCATCTCATAGTTGTTGTGTTGACAGTGAAAGTATGCCGCTCAAAATGTTATTCATCTCTATTTTAAAATCAAGCTCTGGCACCTCTACAAATCCCTGTTCCCTCTGCGAAGGGCCTATCTATTTACTTTTATGTTGAGTCATCATCCCTCTTATTAAAAAGCACCCACTGGAGAGCACACTGTCATTTGCATGTATTACTATTAGTTTATATTGTGTATGACTTGACCGGATCTGTTTTACCATGAATTACAATGTTTAGTCAGTCCTTGATCTTTAAAGGTGCTCTGCATTTATGTTTTGCGGTCTCAGAAAGGGCTAGCGAGATACCATCTTGTTATATCATATTATGATTGTTTTGAGAAAGTGTTGTCATCCGAGTACTATTATTATCGCTCGCTAGCTGATTATGCCATTGATATGAGTAAATGTGAGACCTAAGTGTTATCGTAAATATGGTTAGTTCATGATCTTTGCTGAAAACTTGAATGCTGGCTTTACATATTTACAACAACAAGAGCAAATAGAGTTTGTAAAAGTTTTACTTTATCACTTTCAGTTTATCAACTAAATTGCTTGAGGACAAGCAAAGGTTTAAGCTTGGGGGAGTTGATACGTCTCCAACATATCTACTTTTCCAAACACTTTTGCCCTTGTTTTGGACTCTAACTTGCATGATTTGAATGAAACAAACCCGGACTGACGCTGTTTTCAGCAGAACTGCCATGGTGTTGTTTATTGTGCAGAAAACACAAGTTCTCGGAATGACCTGAAAATCCACGAAGATAACTTTTGGAAAATATAAAAAATATTGGCGAAAGAATCAAGGCCAGGGGGCCCACACCCTGTCCACAAGGGTGGGGGCGCACCCCCTGTCTCGTGGGCCCCCTGATGCTCCAGCGACCTCAACTCCAACTCTATATATTCCATTTCACAGAGAAAAAAATCAGAGAGAAAGTTTCATCGCGTTTTATGATACGGAGCCACCGCCAAGCCCTAATCTCTCTCGGGAGGGCTGATCTGGAGTCCGTTCGGGGCTCCGAAGAGGGGGATTCATCGCCGCCATCATCATCAACCATCCTCCATCACCAATTTCATGATGCTCACCGCCGTGCGTGAGTAATTCCATCGTAGGCTTGCTGGACGGTGATGGGTTGGATGAGATTTACCATGTAATCAAATTAGTTTTGTTAGGGTTTGATCCCTAGTATCCACTATGTTCTGAGATTGATGTTGCTATGACTTTGCTATGCTTAATGCTTGTCACTAGGGCCCGAGTGCCATGATTTAAGATCTGAACCTATTATGTTTTCATGAATATATGTGAGTTCTTGATCCTATCTTGCAAGTCTATAGTCACCTATTATGTGTTATGATCCGACAACCCCGAAGTGACAATAATTGGGATACTTCTCGGTGATGACCGTAGTTTGAGGAGTTCATGTATTCACTATGTGCTAATGCTTTGTTTCGGTTCTCTATTAAAAGGAGGCCTTACTAGGACCCCGCTGCCACGGGAGGGTAGGACAAAAGATGTCATGCAAGTTCTTTTCCATAAGCACGTATGACTATATTCGTAATACATGCCTACATTACATTGGTGAACTGGAGCTAGTTCTATGTCACCCTATGTTATAGCTATTACATGAGGAATCGCATCCGACATAATTATCCATCACTGATCCAATGCCTACGAGCTTTTCACATATTGTGCTTTGCTTATTTACTTTTTCGTTGCTACTGTTACAACTACTACAAAATTGATATCTTTACTTTTGCCACTGTTACCATTACTATCATACTACTTTGCTACTAAATACTTTGCTGCAGATACTAAGTTATCCAGGTGTGGTTGAATTGACAACTCAACTGCTAATACTTAAGAATATTCTTTGGCTCCCCTTGTGTCGAATCAATAAATTTGGGTTGAACACTCTACCCTCGAAAGCTGTTGCGATCCCCTACACTTGTGGGTTATCAAGTGCCCACACCATCAGAAGACTACATGGATTACAAGCTCATTGCCTTGTTCAACATGGGATTAGTCTATCTGGAATCTGGTTGCCATACATGGTTATGGCTCATCATCAATCCTGTTGAGGCAACATTTCTGTCTGATGCTATAGTGCATGATGGCATCGTTTACGCGGTCGACGCACATACATCATGTAATTGTTCTATCTCATCTCATCTATACCTTATGAATACGACTGCCTATTCATTGTTACAAATTTAGAATACATAGTATGTCTATAACCACATCATTGATATATGTTTCTCTCATTTCCTAGATTTTTATGACCACACATGTTATTCTTAGAGTTTATATGAGAACAATTGGCATCTAATGATTGTTAGAATACATATTATGAGCATAACATCATGATTGCTATATGTTACTCTCGTTTACAGGATTTTTATAACAACGCATGTTATTGCTTAGAGTTGATATGAGAACAGTAGTAGTAAGTGTTATGGTAGAATATGAGTAGGCTCTTTCATACTCCCTCCGTTCCAAAATAGATGACCCAACTTTATACTAAAGTTAGTATAAAGTTGGGTCATCTATTTTGGAAAGGAGGGAGTAGTTGTTTTCCTCTCATTGTTACATGATGTTTGAACCATGACATATTGCTAGAATATGAAAGCCATTGGCTTATTTTTTAACTTGGGATATGATTATGACCACGACATTGCAATTCTCTCTCTATGATATGTGTCACTGTTATAATAATCTTAATTCCACACATACTCTGAACATGATTGTTTATTTTTGTCCTTTTGGTCTCCAATTTGAATTGTTGCAGCAGACGCAAATGCGCTGGCCTTCATGATTCCAGGACCTGGAATCATACCAGCCGATGGGTGGTGGTTTATCGCTCGTTCAGCTCACGGCGGTCATTTGATGCTCATTCGCACGTACCAAATTGACCAAACCATTACATCAAACCACATGTAGTACAATGTGTGGGGCATTCGTGACATTGATGGCTATGGCTACTTCGTGTTCGAGAAAGATCCCAGCTCCATTGGGCCAGGCGTATTCAACTGGAGGCGGGTTTATAGCCTCAGCAACCACTCCTTGTTCCTCGGGCTCAATTATCCGATCATCCAACCAATCATCAATCATATCACCGGCGATGATTACCGTGCTATGCAACTTCCATTCGCGAGGGGGGGACTGTGTTTACACATCATACCATGGGTTTCATGAATCACCATATCCAGAGATTCATTCATACAGCTTGTTGCCAGATAATCTTCAGTGTGTGAAAGGCATCAAGCTTCCATGCGATGGATGGCTTTTGCAAACCCGACATGCGGCAATGTGGTTCATGCCAACAGCAAATATGCACAACTTGATTCGTGCTGATATCTAGACTGAGCCATGTATTCTGCTGCTGTAGCACGACCCTCTTTTGTTGGATATTATGTACTCTTGTTAGTTTGAAGCACTCCTCTGGTTTGAAGGATAGATACCTTCCTGGGATCAAGTGCATCCTAACTCACCTGCGTAGGATGTATTGATAATGATGATGGAGATGATGTGCAGAAGCCATACATATATCAGTTAGGCTTCAAGTGTGTACTTGTTAGTTAAACCTATGTATAAATTGTGACACTAAATACGACTAGTAAGTAGTACCGTAGCAGTACTAGTATACGTCGGTCAAATTATTCATCATGTCCACACATTGAATTGACGTGACAACACGCTGTGTGTGAGGTGACACAAGAATCCCGGCGGCGTGTTCGGGTATTCTGGACTTCGGATTTGGAGTACCACTTATCAGTCGAAATCTTTCATCATTCACTTAAAACAGTCGATTGATCATACATTGAGTACCATATAACTGGAATTACCGATGCAAGTCGAAGAAGGATTGGCCGGTGCTGCCGGCTGGCGTCAAGTTTGATCCCACAGATCAGGAGCTGATCGAGCACCTTGAGGCCAAAGTGAGTGCTGACAGCGTGAGATTTCATTCTCTCATCGATTTGTTCATACCAACCATCGATAGCGAGCACGGCATATGCTACACCCAACCTAAGAAACTTCTAGGTAAGACACCGATCGGCCGTCTACTTGCACAAACATATTCCTTTGTTTATAGCTCTATTTTTCTTTTTAGATGCAAACCTGGTGAATACAATTCGACAGTTAATAAAAAGTGAAACAAGTGACTGCAACATGCCAAAGATGTTATGAAAATGCCAACTACGTACACTAAAACCTGTATTCCACAATACTGTAGGTATCACACTGAGTGGCCTAAGGAAGCATTTCTTCTAGCGCAATTCCAGGGCGTTCAAAAGGGGCACGTGGACGCGTCGCAAGATACAGTCGGAGTGCGGCATGCACGCGATGTGGCACAAGACCGGCAATACCTTGCCGGTGATGGTCAACGGCCGGCAGACGGGCAGCAAAAAAGGTTCTGGTGCTGCACACCAACAAGAACTTTGACTAGCAGAGGACCAACTGGGTGATGCACCAGTACCACCTCGGGCACTTGGAGCAAGAGAAGGAGCGGGAGGTGGTCCTCTGCAAGATTTTCTACTAGACGAACACTAGGGCCAGGAGTAAAAAGATTATAAGTTAGTTTGGTATTGGTAGTTGTACTACCTTGTCGTCCGCAAGTTGGTATTGTCGTTAACGATCTTTTGGTATGAACTTGCATTTGCTTCCAACCATCATGCCGAGGGTCGACGTGGATATAAAGCTGAATCATTTGTTTCGAAACGAATTTTCAGGCACCTGATTTTTATTTGATGGGTAGCATAAGCATCTGCCGTTCGAATTCCCAATTCTCCAAATTTTTTTGAAACAAGTGCATGCACTTATTATCACGATGAAAAAACAATATCCCTGTTGCATCCCATTTATCAGTCTGTACTTGTAGAATTATCACATTTATTGAGCACGTATATTGTTTTTTCAGGTCGAGCAAGTTTCAACTGGGCTGTAGACTGCCCAGGGTTGGTTTTGTTTTTAACAGGCCCAGCCCATGACGACAATGGGGCAAAAAGATCCAGCAGGTATCTACTGGCCTCTGGCCCGCCAGCGTTAGTTATATTTTGTCTTACCAACATCCGCATGCAGTTTTTTTTACTGAATCAAACACACGGCCCAGTTCTATTTTCCTCTTGAAACGCATGTCCTACATCCGTTTTCTAATCTCTACCTATAGTTTTACTAGTTCATATACACGTATCATTATATTGAAAACACATAAAATTCCCTTTTCATACTTACATCCTTATTTTTGTTGTTTTTTCCCACCCAGCGCTGATTTTTTTACCACTGGTTTTCCCTTAAACCAACTCAATTGTCCCACGTCTTATTTGCTTACAAAAACAAAACAATTTTTTTTGGCAAATCAATAAGTTCTTCAAAAAATGTTTATCATTTCGGGATTACAACAGTTCAGACTCCACTGAAATATGCAAAATAAGGTTGAACTTTTTGATTGTGGTCCTGGGCAGAAAATGGGATGTAATAAATTACTTAAGAATTAGCAAATGGGCTGCAAATTATAAAAAATAGCAAATGGGCTTTATGTTGTCTGCCACAGATTTGGAGGCTGACTTGTGGGCCTACTAAGTTCATGCGTACACAAGGTTTCTTAAAAAAGAAACTTAGTCAACAATCGACTCTACCAGTGTTAGACCGTTAGATGTCAATCTAACGGCAATCATGCTTCTTCATTCTCTGATCTTCCTGCCCCAGCCGCCCAAACCAGCGCAGTTGGAACCGCCTGCTCCCGCCTCACATGGTCGGCTGTGCTGTCGGGCAGGCCTCACGGCCCCATCATACTCGCATCCCTGGCCTGTCTATCCCTCTACTCACCCACAACTCCTGTTATTTTCCGGCGACGGCAGCCGAATCAGTCAACCCTCGTACTCTCCATCATGTGGGCAGCCACTGCCGTGTCTTCCCCGGCTCCGTGTCGTTCCCTTCATAGGCCTCGCCGTCGTCCATCGCCCTGGTGCTCTTGGCGCGGCATTGTCAACGATGTCCATCCAACGGCCGTAGTGCTTCTTCAACCTCTGGTCTTCTTGCTCCAGCCGCCCAAAGCAGCGCCGGTCGTGCCGCATGATCCTGCCTCCCGTGGCCGGTTGTGCTGCCGTGGAGGCCTCACCGCCCTCATACTACTCCCACCGCTGGCCAGGCCATCCCTCCACTCACCCACTCCCCCTGTCATTCTGCGGCGAAGGCAGCCTCACACCGCAGCCGAACCAGTGAAACCTCGTACTCCTCTCCTCGTGGGCATCCACCGTCGCGTCTTCCCCGGCTCCGCATCATCCCCTTCCTAGGCCTCGCCGTCGTCCACCGCCGCGGTGTTCTCGGTGCGGCGTGATCAATGTGGTCAACGGTCGACTTCCATCGGAAGAGTACTATACATGGAGAGGCTGACAGATGGGTCCACGACAGCCGCAAGGAAGTGCCTCCTTATTACATGCAAAATAATTATTCCTCCACCTGACAGCAGGGACCCACTGGACGGGCCACCAGTATTTCGCGAAAAAAACGTTTCCCCCCTGACTGCTGGGACCCATCGGACGGACCACCGTATTTCGCGAAAAAAACGTTTCCCCTGACTACTGGGACCCACCGGACGGACCGCCGTATTTCACGAAAAAGACGGTCCCCCCGCTGTCAGCTCGGACCCACTGGAAGTGCCTCCTTATTACGCACAAAAAAATGAATACTCCCCCCGCTAGCTAGGACCCACCATGGTGGTAGGCTGACTTGTGGGTCTACTAAGTTGACGGGGACGGAGGGCTTTGTCAACTTAGTCAATATGAACGATTCTAGCTCCAGTGACCGTATGATGTCCATCCAACGGCCGTCGTGCTTCTTCAATCTCTGCTCTTCCTGCTGCAACCGCTCAAACAAGCGACGGCGGGACTGCCTGCTCCCTCCTCCCCGCGGCCGGCTGTGCTGCCGCGCAGGCCTCACCGCCCCACCGTACTCCCATCGCTGGCCTAGCCATCCCTCTACTCACCCACACCTGTTGTTATTCTCCGGCGACGGCAGACGAACCAGTAAACCCTCATACAGTCGTACTCCCCTCCGCATGGGAAACAACTGCAGAGTCTTCCCTGCCTCCGTGTCATTCCCTTCCTAGGCCTCGCCATCGTCCACCGCCCTGGTGCTCTCGGCGCGACCTGGTCAACGTGGTCAACGACCGACATGCATCTGAAGTGGACTGTACGTGGAGAGGCCGACAGCTGGGTCCACGACCGCACGCAAGGAAATGCCTCCTTATTACGCGCAAAATAATGATTCCTCCACCAGACATCAGGGACCCATCGAAAGGGCCTCTGTATTTCGCGAAAAAAACGTTACCGCCGCTGACAGCTCAGACCCACCAGCTATATCTTCGCATGCAAGGAAGTGCCTCCTTATTACGCACAAAAAAATGAATACTCCCCCTGTTAGCTGGGACCCAGTATAGTGGCAGGCTGACTTGTGGGCCTACTAAGTTGACTGAGACGGAGGGCTTTGTCAACTTAGTCAATATGCACGATTCTAACTCTAGTGACTGTACGATGTCCATCCAACAGCCTTAGTGCTTCTTCAACCTCTGGTCTTCTTGCTCCAGCCGCCCAAACCAGCGCCGGTCGTGCCTCATGCTCTTGCCTCCCATGGCCGGCTGCGATGCGGCGGAGGACTCACCGCCCCCTACTACTTCGACCGCTAGCCAGGCCATCCCTCTACTCACCCACACCCCTGTTATTCTACGGCGACGGCAGCCTCACACCGCAGCGAACCAGTGAACCCTCGTACTCCGCTACGCGTGGGCATCCACTGTCGTGTCTTCCCCGGCTCCGCGTCGTCCCCTTCCTAGGCCTCGTCGTCGTCCACCGCCCTGGTGCTCTCAGCGCGGTGTGGTCAATGTGGTCAAGGAATGGCTTCCATCGGATGTGGACTGTGCGTGGAGAGGCTGACAGCTGGGTCCACGGCCACAGCAAGGAAGTGCCTCCTTATTACACGCAAAATAATTATTCCTCCACCTAACAGCGGGGACCCACCGGACGGGCCACCGTATTTCATAAAAAAACATTTCCCCCTGACTGCTGGGACCCACCAGCTACATCTTCACACGCAAGGAAGTGCGTCCGGGCAAAAAAACAATTCGCCCCCCTAACTATTGGGACCCACCAGCTACATCTTCACAGGCAAGGAAGTGCCTGACAGTCGGGACCTACCTGGTCGAAGCGTGCGTAGCATTGTCATTCTGATCGCGAACGTGTACATACATACTAGTGGATGTAGAGGCGCGCACGTGTCATAGTACAGGCGCACGTGTGGTAGTAGAGGCGCGTACGTGTCGTAGTAGAGGCGCACACGTAGCATGTACACGTACGTGAAGGAAATATGCCCTAGAGGCAATAATAAAGTTATTATTTATTTCCTCATATCATGATAAATGTTTATTATTCATGCTAGAATTGTATTACCCGGAAACATAATACATGTGTGAATACATAGACAAATAGAGTGTCACTAGTATGCCTCTACTTGACTAGCTCATGAATCAAAGATGGTTAAGTTTCCTAACCATAGACATGAGTTGTCATTTGATTAACGGGATCACATCATTAGGAGAATGATGTGGTTGACTTGACCCATTCCGTTAGCTTAGCACTTGATCGTTTAGTATGTTATTATTGCTTTCTTCATGACTTATACATGTTCCTATGACTATGAGATTATGTAACTCCCGTTTACCGGAGGAACACTTTGTGTGCTACCAAACGTCACGATGTAACTGGGTGATTATAAAGGTGCTCTACAGGTGTCTCCAAAGGTACTTGTTGAGTTGACATATTTCGAGATTAGGATTTGTCACTCTGATTGTCGGAGAGGTATCTCTGGGCCCTCTCGGTAATGCACATCACTATAAGCCTTGCAAGCAATGTAGCTAATGAGTTAGTTACGGGATGATGCATTATGTAACGAGTAAAGAGACTTGCCAGTAATGAGATTGAACTAGGTATTGAGATACTGATGATCGAATCTCGGGCAAGTAACATACCGATGACAAAGGGAACAACGTATGTTGTTATGTGGTTTGACCGATAAAGATCTTCATAGAATATGTAGGAGCCAATATGAGATCCAGGTTCCGCTATTAGTTATTGACCGGAAACGTGTCTCGGTCATGTCTACATAGTTCTCGAACCCGTAGGGTCCGCGCGCTTAAAGTTAGATGACGGTTATATTATGAGTTTATGTATTTTGATGTACCGAAGGTAGTTTGGAGTCCCGGATGTGATCACGGACATGACGAGGAATCTCGAAATGGTCGAGACATGAAGATTGATATATTGGGCGACAATATTCGGACATCGGAATGGTTCCGGGGGTTCTCGGATATATACCGGAGTACCGGGGGGTTACCGGAACCCCCCCCCCTCGAGGTTAATGGGCCTCATGGGCCCAAGTGGTGGAAGAGGAGAGGCGGTCAAGCCGCGCGCCCCTCCCCCCCCCCCCCAAGTCCGAATTGGACAAGGACCCCCCTTCCTTTCCCCCTCTCTCTCCTTCCCTCTCCTCTCCTACTCCAACAAGGAAGGGGGGAGTCCTACTCCCGATGGGAGTAGGACTCCTCATGGGGCGCGCCAAGGGTAGCCGGCCCCCTCCCCCTCCTCCACTCCTTTATATACGGGGAGGGAGGCACCCCCTTGAGACACAACAATTGATCCTTGAGATCTCTTAGCCATGTGCGGTGCCCCCTTCCACCATAATCCACCTCGATAATATCGTAGCAGTGCTTAGGCGAAGCCCTGCATCGGTAGAACATCATCATCGTCACCATGCTGTCGTGCTGATGGAACTCTCCCTCAAAGCTCGGCTGGATCGGAGTTCGAGGGACGTCATCGAGCTGAACGTGTGCTGAACTCGGAGGTGCCGTGCGTTTGGTACTTGATCGGTTGGATCGTGAAGACGTACGACTACATCAACCGTGTTGTGCTAAAGCTTCCGCTTTCGGTCTACGAGGGTACATGGACACTCTCCCCTCTCGTTGCTATGCATCACCATGATCTTGCGTGTGCGTAGGAATTTTTTTGAAATTACTACGTTCCCCAACAGTGGCATCAGAGCCTGGTTTTATGCGTTGATGTTATATGCACGAGTAGAAAACAAGTGAGTTGTGGGCGATACAAGTCATACTGCTTACCAGCATGTCATACTTTGGTTCGGCGGTATTGTTGGATGAAGCGGCCCGGACCAACATTACGCGTATGCTTACGTGAGACTGGTTCTACCGACGTGCTTTGCACACAGGTGGCTGGCGGGTGTCAGTTTCTCCAACTTTAGTTGAAGCAAGTGTGGCTATGCCCGGTCCTTGAGAAGGTTAAAACAGCATTAACTTGACGAACTATCGTTGTGGTTTTGATGCGTAGGTAAGAACGGTTCTTTCTAAGCATGTAGCAGCCACGTAAAACTTGCAACAACAAAGTAGAGGACGTCTAACTTGTTTTTGCAGGGCATGTTGTGATGTGATATGGTCAAGACGTGATGCTATATTTTATTGTATGAGATGATCATGTTTTGTAACTGAGTTATCGTCAACTGGCAGGATCCATATGGTTGTCGCTTTATTGTATGCAATGTAATCGCCCTGTAATTGCTTTACTTTATCACTAAGTGGTAGCAATAGTCGTAGAAGCAATATTTGGCGAGACGGCAACGATGCTATGATGGAGATCAAGGTGTCGCACCGGTGACGATGGTGATCATGACGGTGCTTCGGAGATGGAGATCACAAGCACAAGATGATGATGGCCATATCATATCATTTATATTGATTGCATGTGATGTTTACCTTTTATGCATCTTATCTTGCTTTGATTGACGGTAGCATTATAAGATGATCTCTCACTAAATTTCAAGATAAAAGTGTTCTCCCTGAGTATGCACCATTACCAAAGTTCGTCGTGCCCAGACACCACGTGATGATCGGGTGTGATAAGCTCTACGTCCATCTACAACGGGTGCAAGCCAGTTTTGCACACGCAGAATACTCAAGTTAAACTTGACGAGCCTAGCATATGCAGATATGGCCTCGGAACACTGAGACCGAAAGGTCGAGCGTGAATCATATAGTAGATATGATCAACATAGTGATGTTCACCATTGATAACTACATTTCACATGATGATCGGTTATGGTTTAGTTGATTTGGATCACGTGATCACTTAGATGATTAGAGGGATGTCTATCTAAGTGGGAGTTCTTAAGTAATATGATTAATTGAACTTAAATTTATCATGAACTCAGTACCTGATAGTATTTTGCTTGTCTATGTTTGTTGTAGATAGATGGCCCGTGCTGTTGTTCTGTTAAATTTAATGTGTTCCTTGAGAAAGCAAAGTTGAAAGATGATGGTAGCAATTACACGGACTAGGTCCGTAACTTGAGGATTATCTTCATTGCTGCACACAAAAGTTACATCCTGGAAGCACCGCTAGGTGTACCACCTACGCCAGCAACTGCAGACATTGTGAATGCCTGGCAGTCGTGTGTTGATGACTACTCGATAGTTCAGTGTGCCATGCTTTACGACTTAGAACCAGGACTTCAACGACGTTTTGAACATCATGGAGCATATGAGATGTTCCAGGAGTTGAAGTTAATATTTCAAGCAAATGCCCGGATTGAGAGATATGAAGTCTCCAATAAGTTGTACAGCTGCAAGATGGAGGAGAATAGTTCTGTCAGTGAACATATACTCAAAATGTCTAGGTATTGCAATTACTTGATTCAACTGGGAGTTAATCTTCCAGATGATAGTATCATTGACAGAATTCTTCAATCACTGCCACCAAGCTACAAGAGCTTCGTGATGAACTATAATATGCAAGGGATGAACAAGACAATTCCCAATCTCTTCGCAATGCTAAAGGCTGCGGAGGTAGAAATCAAGAAGGAGCATCAAGTGTTCATGGTAAATAAGACCACCAGTTTCAAGAAAAAGGGCAAAGGGAAGAAGAAGGGGAACTTTAAGAAGAACAGCAAACAAGTTGCTGCTCAAGAGAAGAAACCCAAGTCTGGACCTAAGCCTGAGACTGAGTACTTCTACTGCAAGCAGACTGGTCACTGGAAGCGGAACTGCCCCAAGTATTTGGCGGACAAGAAGGATGGCAAGGTGAACAAAGGTATATGTGATATACATGTTATTGATGTGTACCTTACCAGAGCTCGCAGTAGCACCTGTGTATTTGATACTGGTTCTGTTGCTAATATTTGCAACTCGAAACAGGGACTACGGATTAAGCGAACACTGGCTAAGGACGAGGTGACGATGCGCGTGGGATATGGTTCCAAAGTCGATGTGATCGCCGTCGGCATGCTACCTCTACATCTACCTTCGAGATTAGTTTTAGACCTAAATAATTGTTATTTGGTGCCAGCGTTGAGCATGAACATTATATCTGGATCTTGTTTGATGCGAGACGGTTATTCATTTAAATCTGAGAATAATGGTTGTTCTATTTATATGAGTAATATCTTTTATGGTCACGCACCCTTAAAGAGTGGTCTATTTTTGATGAATCTCGATAGTAGTGATACACATATTCATAATGTTGAAGCCAAAAGATGCAGAGTTGATAATGATAGTGCAACTTATTTGTGGCACTACCGTTTGGGTCATATTGGTGTAAAGTGCATGAAGAAACTCCATACTGATGGACTTTTGGAATCACTTGATTATGAATCACTTGGTACTTGCGAACCATGCCTCATGGGCAAGATGACTAAAACGCCGTTCTCCGGAACTACGGAGCGAGCAACTGATTTGTTGGAGATCATACATACTGATGTATGTGGTCCAATGAATGTTGTGGATCCGGCGGGTATCGTTATTTTCTCACCTTCACAAATGATTTGAGTAGATATGGGTATATCTACTTAATGAAACATAAGTCTGAAACATTTGAAAAGTTCAAAGAATTTCAGAGTGAAGTTGAAAATCATCGTAACAAGAAAATGAAGTTTCTACGATCTGGTCATGGAGGAGAATATTTGAGTTACGAGTTTGGTCTACATTTGAAACAATGCGAAATAGTTTTGCTACTCACGCCACCCAGAACACCACAGCGTAATGGTGTGTCCGAACGTTGTAATCATACTTTACTAGATATGGTGCAATCTATGATGTCTCTTACTGATTTACTGCTATCATTTTGGGGTTATGCTTTAGAGACGGATGCATTCACGTTAAATAGGGCACCATCAAAATCCATTGAGACGACGCCTTATGAATTGTGGTTTGGCAAGAAACCAAAGTTGTCGTTTCTTAAAGTTTGGGGCTGCGATGCTTATGTGAAAAATCTTCAACCTAATAAGCTCGGACCCAAATCGTAGAAATGTGTCTTCATAGGATACCCAAAGGAAACTGTTGGGTACACCTTCTATCACAGATCCGAAGGTAAGACATTCATTGCCAAGAATGGATCCTTTCTAGAGAAGGAGTTTCTCTCGAAAGAAGAGAGTGGGAGGAAAGTAGAACTTGATGAGGTAACTGTACCTGCTCCTTTATTGGAAAATAGATTATCACAGAAACCGGTTCCTATGACGACTACACCAATTAGTGAGGAAGCTAATGATGTTGATCATGAAACTTCAGATCAAGTTACTACCGAACCTCGTAGGTCAACCAGAGTAAGATCCGCACCAGAGTGGTACGGTAATCCTATTCTGGAGGTCATGTTACTTGACCATGGCGAACCTATGAACTATGAGGAAGCGATGATGAGCCCAGATTCCGCAAAATGGCTTGAGGCCATGAAATCTGAGATGGGATCCATGTATGAGAACAAAGTATGGACTTTGGTTGACTTGCCCGATGATCGGCAAGCCGTCGAGAATAAATGGATCTTCAAGAATAAGACTGACGCTGATGGAAATGTTAGTGTCTACAAAGCTTGACTTGTTGCAAAATGTTTTCGACAAGTTCAAGGGGTTGACTATGATGAGACTTTCTCACCCGTAGCGATGCTTAAGTCTGTCCGAATCATGTTAGCAATTGCCACATTTTATGATTATGAAATTTGGCAAATGGATGTCAAAGCTGCATTCCTGAATGGATTTCTGGAAGAAGAGTTGTATATGATGCAACCAGAAGGTTTTGTTGATCCGAAGGGTGCTAACAAAGTGTGCAAGCTCCAGCGATCCATTTATGGACTGGTGCAAGCCTCTTGGAGTTGGAATAAACGCTTTGATAGTGTGATCAAAGCATATGGTTTTATACAGACTTTTGGAGAAGCCTGTATTTACAAGAAAGTGAGTGGGAGCTCTGTAGCATTTCTAATATTATATGTGGACGACATATTATTGATTGGAAATGATATAGAATTTCTGGATAGCATAAAAGGATACTTGAATAAAAGTTTTTCAATGAAAGACCTTGGTGAAGCTGCTTATATATTGGGCATCAGGATCTATAGAGATAGATGAAGATGCTTAATTGGACTTTCACAAAGCACATACCTCGATAAAGTTTTGAAAAAATTCAAAATGGATCAAGCAAAGAAAGGGTTCTTGCCTGTAATACAAGGTGTGCAATTGAGTCAGACTCAATGCTCGACCACTGCAGAAGATAGAGAGAAAATGAAAGAAGTTCCCAATGCTTCAGCCATAGGCTCCATCATGTATGCAATGTTGTGTACTAGACCTGATGTGTGCCTTGCTATTAGTTTAGCAGGGAGGTACCAAAGTAATCCAGGAGTGGATCACTGGACAGCGGTCAAGAACATCCTGAAATACCTGAAAAGACCTAAGGATATGTTTCTCATTTATGGAGGTGACAAAGAGCTAGTCGTAAATGGTTACGTCGATGCAAACTTTGACACTGATCCGGACGATTCTAAATCGCAAACCGGATACGTGTTTATATTGAACGATGGAGTTGTCAGTTGGTGCAGTTCTAAACAAAGCGTCGTGGCGGGATCTACATGTGAAGCGGAGTACATAGCTGCTTCGGAAGTAACAAATGAAGGAGTCTGGATGAAGGAGTTCATATCCGATCTAGGTGTCATACCTAGTGCATCGGGTCCAATGAAAATCTTTTGTGACTATACTGGTGCAATTGCCTTGGCAAAGGAATCCAGATTTCACAAGAAAACCAAGCACATCAAGAGAAGCTTCAATTCCATCCGGGACCAAGTCTAGTTGGGAGACATAGAGATTTGCAAAATACATACAGATCTGAATGTTGCAGACCCGTTAACTAAGCCTCTTCCACGAGCAAAACATGATCAGCACCAAGGCACCATGGGTGTTAGAATCATTAGTGTGTAATCTAGATTATTGACTCTAGTGCAAGTGGGAGACTGAAGGAAATATGCCCTAGAGGCAATAATAAAGTTATTATTTATTTCCTCATATCATGATAAATGTTTATTATTCATGCTAGAATTGTATTACCCGGAAACATAATACATGTGTGAATACATAGACAAACAGAGTGTCACTAGTATGCCTCTACTTGACTAGCTCGTGAATCAAAGATGGTTAAGTTTCCTAACCATAGACATGAGTTGTCATTTGATTAACGGGATCACATCATTAGGAGAATGATGTGATTGACTTGACCCATTCCGTTAGCTTAGCACTTGATCCTTTAGTATGTTGCTATTGCTTTCTTCATGACTTATACATGTTCCTATGACTATGAGATTATGTAACTCCCGTTTATCGGAGGAACACTTTGTGTGCTACCAAATGTCACAACGTAACTGGGTGATTATAAAGGTGCTCTACAGGTGTCTCCAAAGGTACTTGTTGAGTTGACGTATTTCGAGATTAGGATTTGTCACTCCGATTGTCAGAGAGGTATCTTTGGGCCCTCTCGGTAATGCACATCACTATAAGCCTTGCAAGCAATGTAGCTAATGAGTTAGTTACGGGATGATGCATTACGTAACGAGTAAAGAGACTTGCCGGTAATGAGATTGAACTAGGTATTGAGATACCGACGATCGAATCTCGGGCAAGTAACCTGCCGATGATAAAGGGAACAACGTATGTTGTTATGCGGTTTGACCGATAAAGATCTTCATAGAATATGTAGGACCCAATATGAGCATCCAGGTTCCGCTATTGGTTATTGACCGGAAATGTGTCTCGGTCATGTCTACATAGTTCTCGAACCCGTAGGGTCCGCATGCTTAAAGTTAGATGACGATTATATTATGAGTTTATGTATTTTGATGTACCAAAGGTAGTTCGGAGTCCCGGATGTGATCACGGACATGACGAGGAATCTCGAAATGGTCGATACATGAAGATTGATATATTGGACGACTATATTCGGACACCAGAATGGTTCCGGGGGTTACCGGATATATACCGGAGTACCGGGGGGTTACCGGAACCCCCCTCCCCCGGAGTTTAATGGGCCTCATGGGCCCAAGTGGTGGAAGATGAGAGGCGGCCAAGGGGCAGCCGCGCGCCCCTCCCCCCCCCCCCCCAAGTCCAAATTGGACAAGGAGGGGGCGCCCCCCCCCCTTTCCTTCCCCCTCTCTCTCCTTCCCTCTCCTCTCCTACTCCAACAAGGAAGGGGGAGTCCTACTCCCGGTGGGAGTAGGACTCCTCATGGGGCGCACCAAGGATAGCCGGTCCCCTCCCCCTCCTCCACTCCTTTATATACGGGGTGGGAGGCACCCCCTTGAGACACAATAATTGATCCTTGAGATCTCTTAGCCGTGTGCGGTGCCCCCTTCCACCATAATCCACCTCGATAATATCATAGCGGTGCTTAGGCGAAGCCCTGCGTCGGTAGAACATCATCATCGTCACCACGCCGTCATGCTGACGGAACTCTCCCTCAAAGCTCGGCTGGTTCGGAGTTCGAGGGACGTCATTGAGCTGAACGTGTGCTGAACTCGGAGGTGCCGTGCGTTCGGTACTTGATCGGTCGGATCATGAAGACGTACGACTACATCAACCGCATTGTGCTAACGCTTCCGCTTTCGGTCTTCGAGGGTACGTGGACACACTCTCCCCTCTCGTTGCTATGCATCACCATGATCTTGCGTGTGCGCAGGAAATTTTTGAAATTACTACGTTCCCCAACAGTACGTACAGCGGCCAGTGTGCAAGAAAGAAAATACATCCACGTATGTGTACATACGGGCGGGGTATCGAACGCCTACTCGCGTATACGTACGGCCAAGACTCGTGTACATGGCTGGGTCGGAACGGAGAAACGGCGTCATCGTCGTGTTCATGAGGAGCCAACCGGCTGGGTCAGAATGGAATGCGTCGTCGTATTCATCGGGAGGGCTTGGACGGAACAGGCGATGGAAACGAGGCCTGGCGTACCGCAGAACGGAGGAAACGGCCTTGTGTTTGACCAGCCATGTTTCAAACGGGATCCTGTTCATCGGGAGGGGTCTGGCGTACCGAAAAACAGAGGAAACGGACCTCCTACGGTCGAAACAGGGGTCCTGTTGATCGGGAGGGGTGTGGCGTACCGCAAAACGGACAAAACGGACTTGTGTTGAAGCGCTACGGTCGAAACGGGGGTCTTGTTCATCAGGAGGGGTGTGGCGTACTGCAAAACGGGACTCCACGGGATACTGTTCATCTCCACCGTCGACCTCCTCCAGCCTCCACGGGCTACCATCGACCTCCTCCAGCCTCCACGGGCACTTGTTCATCCATCCTCCACCGTGCGCTACTCCACCGGCTACTATTCAACCACCCCTCCACGGGCACCCCTCCACCGTCTACTATTCATCCAGCCCTCCACGGGGTCGTCCTGTTCATCCAGCCCTCCACTCCACGGGGTCATGTTCATCCAGCCCCAACCGGCTCGATCGATCGGGGTCCTGTTCATCCAGAGGCAACGCCGCCGCTCACCGTTCATCCAACCCCCCCTCTCCCCCCCCCGCAACGCTCACTGTTCATCCCAGAGGCAGTATCGATCGACTTCAGTTAGCCGCAGTAGCGAAGGAATCGCTCGATCGGGTTCAGTTAACAGCCATCGATCGATCGCTCGGGTTCAGTAATGCGTAGCCTGCAGTGCAATCGCTCGGGTTCAGTTAGAGCCCAACGCCTCGCTCGGGTTCAGTTAGAGCCAACGCCTCGCACACACGCGCGTACGTGTACGAGAGAAACGTGCATCGCTCGGCCCCCGACCGCCCACCGTAACCGGGAACTCCCTGAAATTTTCCTCGCCCTCGCTTCTACCACGGTTTTTTCCGTCATGGATGGCCAAAGAATGTCATGCAGATGCGTCTCCGGCCCGCCCAGGACGAAAAGCTCATTTTCTTTCATGATTTTTTGTCATATAAGTAGGAGCCCACCACATCTATGATGATACCGAGTTTTGTCACAATTATCGTCATAGAAGTGTGTATGACAGAAAAAAAATCGTTCAACCCAAAATGTCATGGATGTGTCTTTTGTTTGTAGTGTTGACCGGTTTGGCCGTTCCCAGGGCAGCCATGGCCACGGTGATCAGTTTCTCTTCGCCGCCGTAGTCCACCCACACCTGCTGTTAGAGTTGTGTCGAATATTATTGTACAAGATAGGTTACAGTTGGACTTGATTTTGGACTGTGTGTAGACAGGGTAGGAGCCGTGTCTGAATAGGACACTTGTACCCTAGGTCTCTCATATATAGTAAGGGTAGACACACAATGTAAGTGATGCCAACATAATAGCACAAGCACGTGGGGGAGCCGGCGGCGTGTGTCGACGCCCAGGCGGCTGGGGTGCAGTATTGTAGCGGTGTCATGGGGAGGAGCGCCTGTAGTCAGGCCCCGGGGATGTAGCCATATCGGTGAACCTCGTTAAGAAATCTTGGTGACGTGCTTGGGTGATTGCTTGGTCCTCGATAGATTGACATTGGCCTCGAATTAATTCTAACAAGTGGTATCAGAGCAAGGTTCGATTTGAGATTGAAAGTGTTGATCTAGAGGAGGAACGGATCGACAGACTTGTGTAAAGCGATTGCAGCCGTGAGAGCGGAGTTAGTCGGCGAGTCGTCGCTGGCGAGTTGCAAGTGCAACTGGGAGGCAGCGCTCAAGTATACACGAATGTGGTAGTTCTTTGAGAAGCAATCGGAAGCGGCGTCAGCATGGAACTCGGCAGGATTTTGATCGCACTCGGCGGCGGCGACAGAGGAAGTGTAGTGTGCAGCGTGTTCGAGGCTGTCTCCGTGAGATGCGGTGGTTGGCAGATCAATTCGATCGGGCGTGTTACCCTAGTGCACGTGAGTCCAGGCTCGTGGATTTGAGCAGGCAGTGCCAGTTGGGCCGCTGGGCTAGGCAACCAACCGGTGTGGCCCAAGGTGCACGGAAATCTCAGGAGCAGACTCATTCAGTGGTTGCACGGGCGTACAGACGGCTGGAGCAGCTGCATTACAAGTGTACGGAGGCTCGACCAGGCTAGCACGCAATGGACAAGACATGAGAGATTGTTGCTGAAAAAAAGGCTTGTATATACGTGGAGAAGCTAATAGCATGATAAGACAAGAAGAAGAAATTGTGTAAAGGAATCCAGCGTGGTCAAGGTTTGCACAAATATTTTTTCTTTGGGTCCAATTTTCTTGCAGAGGGGCTTCGTGTGCGCACAACAAGGATGATGACGTGTGTATAAGGCTCGGAGGAGTTTGGAGCTCGTCGTGGCAGGATCATGCATGCACCGGGCGTCAAGCAATGCACAGAGATATGCGAGGCGGAGATGATGTAGGGTGGGGCATGGTTGCAGCCGGACAAGGTCGGCTGGGCTAGATTAGACAGTTTGATGGATTGACATGGATGTTGGTCAAAGTAGAAGAGGCGGTGATTTCAGCAACGACGACATAGGAGTGTGATGTTGATGGTGGCCGACTTCCGGGGCGTGAAAACAAGTGGTGCAGGGTTGAGGGCTTGTGTGGCTTCGACAAGACTATGGCGCGGGGTTGATTCAAGGTAGTGTACACATGAGAGAGCTTGAAGTCGACGAGGCGTGAGGTGGACTGATCATCTACCATGGAGTCATGTTGAAGGTGGAGCTAGAGTCTGGCGGAAGACTTCACTCTGCGCCGATGGAGGGGTTATGGCGTAAATGCATGGAGAGTCGAAGCCTATTTCAGTGGGATAGCGAGAGACACGTGGATCGGACTGGGTACCAGTGGTCTGATGGAGACGTGATACTCGGTATTGGTCGGTGATGATCGATGGTTCTCTACAGTGGGGGTTGAGGTGATGTGGGCTAGTTACCCGGGAGACTCGACCAAGACAGTAGAGGCTCGACGCGGTGTTAGCGACGAGGCGTGCGGTAAGCACGGACACAGCGACAAGCCAATGCACTGATCATCAGACATGAGGTCAAATAAATTGTGCAGGGGTGCTGAAGCAGTGTTGACGAGTACCAAATTTAAGTTGGTGACTCGGTTTATCGGTGATGGTTGATGGACATGAGTTAACCATGGAGAATATGAGAAAGTGAAAAAACGTGAGACAACTATGAATTTGACTCAGGGTGATACAGGGCGACGGTGAAATTCCTTCAAGTTTCAGACAGACGGTCAAGAAAGAGCGGTGGTGTTGAGTTCAGGTAACTCTTATATGTGGCGTCCAATATGTGAGTTGTTCACTTTCACGCAGACAGTGGTAGGTGTGTGATGGCATTGAACGGATACTTCGGATGTTGGGAGCACAAAGTAGAGTATTTAGGAACTTAATTTTTGCTTGAGTGTCGACTGTGAAGAAGGCGAGAAGGGACTACAGTTGCAGGTAGAGTCTGGGAGTAGCAGCGGTGCTCAATAGCGTATCTCAAGTCCAATGTACATGGAGGTTCGACATACGGATGAACCCAAGGTGATGAAGAATATTCGTCAAGGTGAAGTTTGTTAGAGTTGCGTAGAATACTATTATATAAGATATGTTACAGTTGGACTTGGTTTTGGATTGTGTATAGACGGGATAGGAGTCATGTCCAAATAGGACATTTGTATCCTAGGCCTCATGTATAGTGAGGGTAGACACACGATGTAACCGATGCCAACATAATAGCACGGGCACACGGGGAGCAGGCGGCGTGTGCCGGCATCCGAACGGCTGGAGTGCGGTATTGTAGCGGTTTCATGGAAGAAGCGCCTGTAGTCAGATCTTAAGATGTAGCCATATCGATAAACCTCGATAATAAATTTTGATGTCATGTTTGGATGATTATTTGGTCCTCGGTACATCTGACGTGGCCTCGGATTAATTATAACACCTGCATCGCCGTGCCGCTTGCGGGCGTCCGGTTGTGGAGGATGCCGTCGTCGCCGAAGTAGCCGGCGCTGCTGGACGCGAGGGACGTGAGCCCGTTGACGTCGATGCCGACGTGGTTGCCGTCGATGTCGCGGAACCCGTTGTTCTGGTTGGTGTCGAGTTCGACGCCGAAGATGTGGTTCGCGGCGGCGCCGTTGGTGCTGCTACAAGGCCGAGATATTGGCTCGGGAACACGGCGGAGAAGTTGTAGGCCCCCGGGGCGACGAAAAGGACGATGCCATGGCTGCAGTTATTGGCGTCGGGGCAGAGGATGCCGAACACGAAGGAGGCCGAGAACGACCGCACAGTCCGGTTCCGCGCGGCCGGCTCGCGGAAGCGGAACTGCGCCGGGTGGATGGCGTCGGCCTTCTGGCGGAGCGTGCCGTTGGTGAGCTCGACAAGACCGGTTGTGGTGACCGCGGCCGCGCCGCCGAGGGTGATGTTGGCGCCGGCGAAGCTGGAGTAGACGAACTGCTGGCCGACGCTGCAGATAGTAAGGCTAACAGCGACGAGAAGGAGGAGGAGGAAGCAGCTGAGCTTCTTGTGAGCCTGAGGCATAGCCGGTATTGCTCTGCTCGTACGCGGAGGAGAAAGGCGAAGCCTGCGAATGAATTGACTGCTGACTTGCTGAGCGCTGCTCAGCTGCTCGACCAATTACGCAGGAAAATCATGCGGGGGCAGGGGTGGTTCGTCACCGTTTCCTCCACCGCCGTGAGTCGATCAAATTGTAACTTTTTGACCCATCAGCCATACAAGATGAACGCGAATCAACCTGTGGTTGAGTTGGTTAGGTGGGCAGTGGTATTTCCAACTCACCAGGGTTCAAATCTTGGTGCTCGCA
Source organism: Triticum aestivum (assembly GCF_018294505.1). Taxonomy (NCBI): domain Eukaryota; kingdom Viridiplantae; phylum Streptophyta; class Magnoliopsida; order Poales; family Poaceae; genus Triticum; species Triticum aestivum. The sequence continues at coordinate 251,018,877 of NC_057798.1, forward strand.
TTATTTCTGGATTTATTTCAGGATTTCCGGCGATGCGCTTTCAGTGGAAGGAGACGTTCCCGTGGCTCAGTCTTTTGTAGGTGCTCATAGGGGTATGGTGTGCGTGTGTGCGTTCATAGGGATGAGTGTATGCGCGTGTATATGAGCGCTTGTGTCTGTACTGATGCTAAAAAAAAAGCCATACAAGATGAAAATTAGTGATTGCGAAATTAATTGGGATAACTGTACTACTTGTGGGCTTGAAGTATTCCTTAGCACTTGCTCCAATTTTTTTTCTTTCGCTTTAATATTTGATGAAATGAACAGTAAGCGGTGAGCAAATTTCGGTGCACTTTTTTTTTCCTCAAACAGTATGTCCATATAGTCATTTTTGTCGCCAATGTTGGTGCTATCAAATTTTGTGAGGGACGAAAACATGACTAGGCAGCACAAGCCTTTGTTACCGAGATTGTTGCAGTGAGGCACGTACACTCATATCCTCCTCAAATGTTCGGAGGGATAATCCTATCATTGCCCAGACAGAAGAGAGTAGAAAAAAAAAATCATCCAACCGGAGCCCTCACTTTGTCCTCATATGTTCAGGTTGTCCGCAAATCCCCACACCGAGGCCATATATAGGATGATATGGGGATTTTCGAGGGACCTCCGAGTCGGCGCTCATAGCGCCCACGAACGGAACCAGCGCTCAAGCACACCCTTATGTGGGCCGGTCCAATGACGGGAGCAACATCATTCGTTCGAGCAGTAAAAATTTGTGGTTCGATCGGTCGCTCGGTCAAATTGGTCGACTAGTCCACCCTTGACTGGTTGACCGTTAACGAGGGCTCATTGATCGTTGACTCCTCAGAAACAAGGTCACAAAATTCAAAACAAATCATGGGAATAAAAAGATCAAAGACCACAGTTCATGCAATTAAAAAATACAATTAGAAAAATAAATTTAAAAAAAGGTGAATTTGAAAAAATCACAAATTTTAAAACAGTTATTTAACATTTGAAAAAACTTCACCAACAAAAGTGCACGGATTTAAAAATTTCCTTAAATTTTGAAAGAGATAATGAATTTTATAAAAAATCACTAAACCATTAGCAACTGAGAACAATTCATGAAAATTTGAAAAAAACATTAATAAAAGTTTGCGGATTTAAAAATGTATGTGAACATTTAGAAAAGTTAATGAATATGAAAGAATTTCACTAAAAAAATTTCATGAAAAATTGAAAAATCGAGAACTTGAAAGAAGTTCACTAAAAATAGTTGGCAAAACTGGAAAAGTTCTAGAAAGTTTGAAGAAAGTTAGCAAAAACTGACAAAATTTCATGGATTTTAAAAGAGTTAATAAAATTTGAAAAAAAAGTTTGCGAAGTTGGAAAAAAGTTCACAAAATCTAGGAATGTTCACAAATTTGGAAAGTATTTGGATTTTAAAGAAATTCATGCATTTGAATAAAAAAGGTAAAAATAAAAGGAAAAGAAAATGGAAAAACCAAATACTCCCTCCATTCCTAAATATTTGTTCTTTTAGAGATTTAAAATAGACTACTACATGCGGATGTATATAGACATATTTTAGAGTGTAAATTCACTCATTTTGCTTCGTATGTAGTCACTTGTTGAAATCTCTAGAAAGACAAATATTTAGGAACGGAGGGAGTAGAACATAACAAATACTGTTCAGGAAAAAACTAGAAACAAATAGATAAAAACATTCTAGAAGGTTCCCGAAGCTTCCCAAGACTGCCCCGGAAGTTCTTGAAGGTTCCCGAAAATGGTGAAGAATTCACGTTATTGCGCTCTTAAATGGGCCAACCCAGTTCATGTGATGTCACTTGGAGGGGGTGTGCGCCATTTTTGTGATTAAACCAATAATTGGCACTAAGGGCGTCAAATAGGGATCAAGATATTCGGACGTGTCCAGACAGTCCTCCGTGTAGAATGCGGCCCGTTCCATACCACGTATTCTATTGTTTCTCTCTGCACATCCCCAGCATTCACATGCATGTGACAATTTGAGGACAAAGTACATGACATGATTGCATGGGCTTAAAATGGACACGTCCGGGCATTGTCCGGATGGGTCCATAGATGATTAAGGGGCCAAATTTGCCCACTATGGTTGTAGATGCCCTAAAACCTAGACATATGCAGAGTGAGGACAACTTTAATAAAATGTATTTTAAACATATTTTAAATATCCAAAAGAAAATCTGAAACAAGATTTCACGTGTACATCTCTTCAAAAGCATACACACGGCATTAAGTTTTGCAAAAAAAAAATTTTTTGCCTCCACAAGAAAGAAAATTCAGTGTTGAAAATTAGCGTTTCACAAGATTTTTTGATACTTTTTGCACGGGCCAAAAAAAGTGGTTTTTCCGTCAAACTTTGTGCGCATATATATAACATGGAGATGTGCGTGTGAAACTTTTTTTGAAAAGTATGGCATTTAAAAATATGTTTTCCGAAGTGGGTGTAGTCGTGAAAATGTACCCGGATTCATCCAGCCATTTTTCGCAACAGGCAAACCATTTAAACCCGATCCACGCATCACCGACTCACCACTGGCAAGGGATGGCACGCGCTAAGTTTGGGTACGAGTGGAGCCACACATACCATTACCTGTTCCTCCCTGAGCTTATGCATCACCCATACCCATACCTGCCAATGGGTACAAATTTTTTCATACCCGCCACTCGACGGGTTAAAGGGGTACCAATAGGCAAAATATCCACATCTGCTATACATCAACATGAGCATCACATATTCACAAAAAAACAATATATAATCATAATTTATAAATAACAATGCATCATAACAACATTGCATACTTATAAAGAGCAACATATCATAAAAAGATACCACATTCTCATAACAACATCATTTACTCGTAAAAAACAACATATATTTATCCATTTGGAGTTAAAGAACTTAAAATAAAGTTTGACATATTTTTGTCTCATGTCCTTATCTTAATAGGATGTTTAACCGTCGGATACACGGGTAATAGGTATCCACTGCCATCCCTTCTCGCGCTGGCTCTGCGTGCCCATGCCGTGGCATGCGACCTATATGAATCGGTCCATTGACGGACTTTACTATGTTTTCTAAACCATTTTGTCTTCTTTTTTTCTTTCTTGTTTTTTTTTCAGTTTTACCTATTTTTCATATTTTTATCTTCGGGTATTTATCTTACAATTCTTTTGATATGTTTTTGCAGTTTGGGAACATATTCTTAGAATCCCTTAACATTTTTGTAATAGTGAGATATTTCTAATCCCAACGTTAGTTGAAATTCAAGGACAATTTTAGAATTCATGAATATTTTCTAAAACACATGACTATTTTAAAAATTCGAAAAGATTTTGTAAATTCATCGTCGATTTTTATATTCATAGTTTTTTTAGTTCCTGGTCATATTTTGAAATCTGAGAATATTTCTTGGATTCGTAATTTTGAACTCAGGATTTGTTTTTGTAAAATTGGCAACATTCTTTCATTTTATGTTTTTTTATTAAATTAATGGACAGTGTTTTACAGCTTTAGGAAGTATTTTAACAAGAAATTTGGAACATTTTCTAAATCATGATCATTTTTAAGTTCATGTTTCTTTAATAAACTGACATTTTTGAATTCCTGACCATTTTTTAAATCCGATAAGATTTTTGTATTCCAAATATTTTTAAACTCGGTAACACTTTTTAAATTTGATAACATTTTTAAGATTTCGTGTGTTTTAATTCATAAACAATTTTTAGAATCTTAGAAATTATTTTAATAAGAAATCTTCCTGAAAAAAAAAGGCGACTGAAAAACCCATCAAAAAAAGCATATAGAATACTTATGTCTGCTAGCCTCGTTGATGTGAGAAGCCATACTGAATTAGGGTTTACATCCATGCTTGCAGGAATGTTGGGCCATTGTTGGTGCTAGAGTAGTAGGTTGCTTGCTTAGTTGGTTCCTTGGGGTATAGAGGTATGCCTTGAGAAGTATTAATAATGTGTGTTTACTTTCTTACAGAGAAGTAGTAAAGTAAACACACAATGGCATTTGATCGGTCTGATACATTGCTTCTGATCAGACTACAGATTGCAAGTGTTTCCCTTTGTGTGTTTACTTTCTTACAATTAATAATGTGTAGGTTATGATCACCTGGGAGATAAAGGAAGAAAGGTTAATGAAGAATGTGGTTAAAAGCATGATAGTTTAGTACTCCCTCCGTTCCTAAATATTTGTCTGTATGTGGTAGTCATTTGAAATCCCTAAAAAGACAAATATTTAGGAACGGAGAGAGTAGTACTCTAATGTGATGAATCTATACAGTGTAGGTCATATTGCACAATTTTTCTTTATCTTCAGTACAACATAGCAGAAAAGGTGCCCCCGGTACATATTTTCTGCCACGTGACATGGATCATAGAAAAGCTGCCTATGTTCATCTGTTGCGCATCTGACTGAAGGAATTTCTGCATTTTTGTTACTTGCACTTCCCTGGACCCTATTGTATTTTCTTGCTCCTGTTGCAATTGCTGTTTGATAGTTGTACTGTATGTGTTATACGGTGAACATAACAGCACAATCAGTTACCACTGCAAATCAGCAAACGATTGTCCGCGGGCGCGGCATGCCTCCTGCACTAGTCTTTGAAGAAAAGGTGGGTTGCGAATACGCCCAGGTGGAGATCAGAATTCTCATGATCGTCTTACCAACGGAGCAAGCTAAAAAAAAAAATCGATCAAAGGGGAGCACCCCCGGCTCCATTTTCATAGAAAACGAAACCAAACACGCATACAGGTCTTCTGGCAACGACACCAGGTTTCAAACAGTGATAAAGTATGGCAACAGCTGCCACTAGCAAAGATATTCTACCCCCTACTAGTAGTCTACTGGAGTATCAAAGATAAAAGATAGGATAAAACTAGATCTCATCTAGAACTGGGTAAATCAGCTCATTGGGAAGAAGACCACATGAATTTCTTCCGCCAGCCTTGGGTTCTCCTTTCCTTGCTCCAGGGTAGCACGCCCTCCATGTGACAGCCCGTGGATGTTTTTGGACCAGGAAAGCGGAGCAAGCTAAATGCCACAGACATCTCCCGTTGGCACAACAAAAGCCTAGTGGGAAAATCAAAGCATATGAATTATGCCACCATTATCATTTTATCATCATCGTCGTTATGGTACAGGTGAATATGTGAGGTAATAACCAATACAAAGTGGCCATCATCGGGCCAGGTAACAACTGTTCTTTTATTATCCAGATGAGATGCGACGGTTTATCTAGCTGCCTGTGGATAAGTTCTTTTTCAGCACACAACAACAACTATCAAGAGATGGCGTCCTCACTTGAGCTTGTGGATGGTTTCCATGTCCACCGCCTCCGCGAGCGTGCCTTTCTCCAAGTGCTCCCACCAGCCCATGAGGAAGTTGTCCACCACCAGCCTGAACCAGGGGGACAGCTTCACGCCGCCCTCGCCGGTGTCCGCCTGCTGGATGAGCTCCCGCAGTTGCTCCCGGCTCACGTACTTCACGTCAGCCACTTCGTCCGGGTTCGGGACCAGCTTCACGTCGCGCACGATGAACAGCAGGTAGTCCACTGAGGACACGAGAAAACACACAAGTTAGCAACTCTTGCATTTCGGGCTACAGCGACAATGTTCAGATCACGAATCACTGTTAGAATGTACTCCCTCTGACATAAATGTAAGAACAGAGGGAGTAGCAGATACATAAGCGATGCACGACACCCCGATGACGACTTACGCTCATGTTCGCCCCATTTCCCATCAGATGGTGCCTTGTAAAGCATCCGACCGAGAGGGGTGAACTGGTCAACAGGCACATCTTCAGCCGGGATGCCCAGCTCATCGAGGAGCTTCCTCTGAGCAGCATTTCTGACACCTAGAGAATTACAAGTTGCTAATCGTAAGTGAAACCCAGTAAAAAATGGAAGCAACATTGACTATATATCCTAGTAACCGTGGCACATACCAAGAAAGTTTTCCTGAATAAGCTCAGATTCACGGTACAGAGGATGGCTGCAGCAGGTGTTGGTCCATACTAAAGGAAACGTAACCTTCGTTGCAGATCTTTGCTGCAAGAATACAAAAATAATACGACAATGAATAAATGCATAATGGAAAGCAAGTTCAACCAAAAGACCGATCACAAAAGATATTTCAAAAACTGACTGAAAAATAGATAGAAGATAAGATGAGGTAAAGGGAGGATGCTAAACAGATTTTGATCCGTACTATGTACAATCATAAGTGCTTCATAGGTCGTACCAACTCCAGTTACGCGAAGGAAATTGTGATATCATGCTAAGCAGCATGACTAGGTTAAGTTATGGCTAGGCAGAGATGGATACATGTTTCAGTCTCTTCATGCTATTAATGTGAAGCAATATAAGTCAGATATTTTGACTATCATACAAGTCAAGCTGACAAAACTATAGCAGCTACTGATCATGTATGAAAGTGGAGCGCAAATACACTTCATCCATGTTTTGTTTTATTTCCAACTAACCATATTTTTTCGTCTAACTTTTGCCATGTTAAAATCAGATGTCAAGAGCTTTGTTAGCTCGGAAGCTTCTACCGAAGACACTTAAAGCGGACCATGGTAGGTTGGATCTTAAATCAAGGACCAGACAGTAAACTGACACCACTCAGTTTTTCTACTCAGCAGGTAGCAATTCTGTTTATGACTATAATATTATAATTAATTATATATAATCTACAGCCTACAGGGAGTTACAGAAACTAATGCAACTTCAGAGCTAAACATCATATTCATACCAAGAGAGAATTAACATCCAAATGTTTCAAAACGGTGTGCCTACGTGACCTAAACACTATCCACCGAAACAACGTTAGCTAGTTCTATGACGACTCAAGGCAAGAACGTAACTTTCAGGTGGAGACATTCTGTTATTATCTATCAGAGCTACTTGGTACTTCAGAAAAAGAAGTGTTCAGCCCAATCACTGAAAGCCTACAACCTTTGACAGATAGAATACGACACGACAAAAAGGAAAAAAACAGTAAGTTCCAAATGAAAGACTTCTCCAAACCTGAAGTAGCAGCTCATGTTTTGAGTTGAAAAGGAATACGCTGAAAGCCCTGTGGAGCAGGTTCAGAGACTCAATCTTCTCCATCAGATGGCCTACACACCGTACAATGACAAGTCATATTTTGCCAAGTGATCCTAATCAACATCAACAACAGAGAATTTGACAATATATTCAAATGACAGAAACGAACTTACAGGTATATTTTGATTCATGGCCAACAACGTTGTCCTGTTCATCTACCAAAATGCATCTGTGAAATATAAGCCAAGCACAGCAAACAAAAATATTAGTGAATGCCTATCTCCAGATGGCATAGATTAAGAGGAAGTCATGTTTACAGTTAAGCAATTCAAGTAATTAAAGGACTACACATGTACATATAACCAATGGCAAGCAACTAGACTTGAGGCTTATCATGCTTACATGGAACAACTACAGTCAAACTTGTCACGTTGCAGACAAAATCTGAACAAATTTGTCATGTAAGGAGTACTTGAAGGAAAAGGCTCATTTTTAGAACCACGGATGTTACTTTATCTTCTGAATTCCAGCATAAATGACTGCAGCCTTTGTGCTAACTTCACCCAAGCGCTCTACCCTCAGGAAGAAAAAAAATATTCACCCAAGTGCTTAAAAATAAAAACTTGCAAATTCGGTCCTTCATATAATTATCAGTTTCATATAATACAATATGAAAGGGGGAATATGAGCTCCTTATTGAAAAAAAAGAGTGAGGCTTTTATAAGCATGGGTATACCTACACCTGTTAACTCTTTGGATATTTATGGCGCACAAAAAAAATCCAATTTTTTTCCTGAACATGTGGTACTGAATCGATGGTTCACATATAAAATTTTAGGGCCACATTCTTGAGCGTTTGGAGAAACAAAAAGAGTGAAGTTCGAGAAAAGAAAAATTGCGGCACATGTTCTTTTTATGTGTCCCACATACCATTGATTTTCATTCCGATTATTGGTGTGTAACATTGTATACTGCAGCCACGATTTTTTGAGATTTATAGTATAGAAATACTCCCTCCGTTCCAAAATAGATGACCTCTAAGTCATCTATTTTGGAACGGAGGGAGTACAACACAACCTCACTAATTCGTAAGGAAATTTATCTTTGATGCACGCTCGCCTTCACGCAATCTCCGGCTTCCAGTTAAATTTGTACTGCTCGTAATCTGAGCGTTTTTGTATGGCCTCCAGGCTATGGAACTTGTAAACCACCACCTCAGATCACGTTTAGCACATTTATAACATGGACGATTTTTGCAAAGAACTAGGTGCCTGCTTGTCGTCTAAAACAAACAGGCAGTCCTAAGAGGGGTCAAACCTCTGCTTTGATAGTACTCCCTCCGTTCCAAAATACTTGACCCCCACTTGTCTACATATGGATGTATCTATACTTGTTTAGTGTCTAAATACATCCATCTCTAGACAAATGAAAGTCATCTAATTTGGAACGGAGGGAGTAGTACACTAGCTGTTTCTTCCTGTTACGATGCTATGATATATACTCCCTCCGTCCCATAATATAACGTTTTCTGCCACTAGTACGGAGGGAGTACTTTGTAGCCAAACGCAGAGGCTGCACTAGAGTGCCCTCGTCGCATGGCAATGGCATGTCCGGATTTTCTGGGGCAGCGGTCTCCCGCACCGTATATATAGGACGAGATCGATGCCTCGTACCTCCCCGACACACAAGCCAACCGCACCCTCCCGTGATGATCCAAGTCATCACACCAAGACGGCAAGACGAGTACAGGACCCAATGTTCAGAATTCAAATCCCGCACCCTCCCGTCCTGATCCCCGACGAGATCCAACGAAGCAGCCAAACAATAGAGACCGAAAGCTCAAACCCCATACGTGAAACCAGGCCGACAAATCCAGATGCGCGCATCTCGGCACAACCCGGCGAGATATTCGAACTTAAAAAGCAACGAGAGTCGGAGGAGAGAGAGAGAGAGAGAGAGAGAAAAGGCAGGACAGGGATAGGATGCGGGCGCTCACTCATCGTCGAACATGAGGCGCCTCTGGACCTCGTCCATCCCGGCGTCGTCGCCCGTGCCGGCCATGTCTCGCGGCGGAGGAGTCCGGGCGGGCGGCGACCCGAGAGGTCTGCGGCCGTGCGCAGTGTGTATGCGCTGCGCAGGGGTGGGGCGAGGACAGGTGAGGACTGAGGCGGGGGGCTGATAAATAACGGGGAGGGGGGCCGGCGGCGCGGCGTTGTGGGCCCGGTGTGTCAGCGAATATATCCACGCGAGCAAGCGGGGATTCCCTGCGGTCCGAACTGCTGCGAGGCTCCGGCGCTCGCGAGGGGGGCGTTTACGTATCCGCTTCGGTCGCTGAGCGATGGGCCCCGGGCTGCGTTTCCTATGTATGGGTCTTTTTTTTTTGCGGGGTACCTATGTATGGGTCTGTTCTTTGACTGCTCTGGGTCAGAAACGTGGTGTCGAGTTGGACTTGGATCGGATCGGTTTAAATCGAGAGGCGAGACATGCCATACGAGGGACCATACCAAATAAGTTCAAAAATTACCTCAAAAAAAAAGGCAGCTTTTTAAAAATGACATTATTTTATGGTAATCGTACTGCGTGCACGTTCAGGGCAAAGTCTTGCCACGCGACGGGCTTGCAGCTTGCAGCCTGCAGCCATGGCCCTTGAGGGCATGCGATGGGTGCATGCGATGATGATGTGATGTAAGGGCATGTACAATGGTATTATTTTAAAAATAAACTAATATTTTCTTTGGTAAGTCAACAAAATCTTACCAAATAAGTGCTTAATAGTAATATGACAGTTAGATCATGATGATTACATACAAAAATCTCTAAGATTTTAATGATGATTACAGGCAGTCACATAGACTAATATATTAGAATGATTATACTCTGTTGCAAAGCACAAACATTTATCCAATATAAGATGAAACAAGCGTGTGGACATATGTCTTCTCTTGTTTGTAGGAATATATTCTTCCGGGGTAAAATTCATGTTTTCTTTAGTTGCCATGTTTTCTTGTTTGCCTGGAATTGAATGGCGGAAAAATGACCATCTAACATCTTTGTTGGACCGCGCGGGAGGCATGGTGAGCAATATTCAAATTATTCAAATTAAAAAAGAACATCTTTGTTTGATAGTCAGACTATTGTTGGCACACAAATTGCATCTCCTCCGTTTCAATGGGAAAAAAGGATTATCCCTAACTTTGTGTTGGCATAGCAATATGTAGCGTACAACCACACATACATGCGATTATCCCTAACAAACATATATGAAATCAAAACCCACACACAACGAAGGCCACTATTTTTTATCACTCATGAGATCGATTTTTCCAAGGATGGTTGAGTGTCAGTCTTTCGCTAGTCTTTATGTCACGAGTCATCAATTGTGCTTGTCCATTTACTCCACCTCACTTGCCTCACGATGAGTTGTCGGGTAGTGCCGCCTCCGCGGCACATCATCCCTGCTCGCAGTGTCACGTTACCTCCACTAGCACCCCTACCCCCACCCCCTCACGCGTGCCCTCACCTCTCTGTCATCACACTAACCCCAACATTTGGTGACGAACAACTCTCCTTCATCCCCATATCTATTTTTGATGTCTTTGAATATGTAGGCCTAGGTTTTTGTTTGCAAGAAATATCTTTATGTCACGAGTCATCTCTCATGGTTGTCCCTTTCATCCACCTCACTTGCCTCACATGAGTTGTTGGGTAGTGCCGCCTTAGGCGCACATCATCCCCGCTCGTACTGTCACGTTACCTCCACCAGCCCCCCCCCCCCCCCCCCCGCGGGCTCCCCTCATCTCTTCGCCATCACGCTAACTTTAGCATTTTGTGATGTACAACCCTCCGTCATTCTCATGTCTGTTTTGAACCCCTGGTCTTTGAATATGTAGGCCTAGGTTTTTGTTTGCAAGGAAATATAGGGCAGAAATACAAAAAGTACAAGATCATTGTAGACAAATAGAGTATATTTATAAACAAGCCGCATATCTTCCCATATTGTTCTTGTCATTAATCGTCATTACTCGCATCTCTTAGTGTAGTGACATGTTATTTGTAACTGCATGGACACATGGCTAGTCTCTAACAAGGATACACACTGGTGATCAAATCCTAGGTGCGAATATCAAAGTGTGCCATAGGTAATGCAACTTCTAGTGACTCGCACAATGTAATTCTAGCTGTGGAGGTAGATGCTCTTTATTATAGTGTAGCATCCTTTCTTAGCTCTTTATGGCATGTACCATTTCTCACTTATGTCCCTCTTCCACCTCCCTCTTCTACACAAGTTACCTTGTGTCGCTATAATGCCCCTTCATCCTAGTCCATCTCGTCTGTCATCACTACTGAAGTGTTCTTCCCTCATGTCTTCAGCAAGTATGAACTTATCTCCAACACCATTCATCGATTTGTATCCTCTTCCCACCTCCACTTTAAATCCAACATTCAGGTGAGATACACTATCCCCTCTCACCCATCCACTCTAAACCTTAACCTTAGAATATCTAGCACTAGGTTATATACTCATGCACATCTCATTACAGATAATGATTTTTATATAGTGGGATGAACATGCGTCGATATCCTATTATAATAAAACGTTGAAAATTTCATTTGCGGAATTGAGGTTGTATTACCCATTGAAATGACCTAGATGTCTCCTAAAGGTGAATGAATAGGCATTTTAAAACAAGTATGTGATATAGGCAAAGGTGTCCCGTCTTTTGATGAGATGGTGATTGTCGTTTTGGAGGAGTAGACTTTGACGATCTGACTACGTACATGTGAGGACGTCGTGCCTTAGTAATCGCTAAACCAACTCTGAGAGGTTATTGACTACGCCGGAGCACGATCAACCTAACCACGAGGGTCTATTTCCTGCGAGCAAATGAAGAACAAGCAAGAAACTGAGATTGCAATCTGGATATTACGAATATAAGATGAAAGATTTATTGATCAAGATGGGGTTCTGTGATGTCTTGGTCTGGTCATTGAACACAAATGAAGTACGCAAAGTTGCAGCTATGGTAAACTTTTAATCTAAACAAAACCCAAAGTCTAAACGGTGCCCTAAGGGTTGTATATATGGAGGAAGAGGGGGGAATTTCGTGGCCCTTGGTGGAGGGGTCTGAAACCAACCCTATCTCTTGTTTCCCACACATACGGACTCTAAAAATAGCCTTACTTATGTATTTCGAAATCACATGGGCCTGGCCCAATAAAAAGGTGACGCGGCACCTAGAATAGCCTCTGGACGAAATTTATGAAGTTGCATCTTGTATATTTCGTCCAAGGCTTCATGCACTCGTTATGGTGGCTTCAAAGTCTTGAAATCATCACTTGTAAATTCGTTCTTGTTCCCCTTGCGCATGCCATCATCTCCATGCTTGGTCTTGCTCCAGTGTTTACCCCTCTTATCCATGCCAGGCCCTTCATTTGTAAGCAAAACAAATGTATCCAATTTAGGCAGCATCATATTCTCATGAACATTAGAATCATTACCAAGAAACGAAAGTACCTGATAATTTAATTGGCGTGCGTGAGCTCTAATTGGTCCAGTATATGTAGCAGTAGGGGTTGTGGGTGTAACAACGGTATTGATGTCCTCATCATCCTCCCCTTCTTGAAATGAAGTCGTCCTCGGTGGAAGCTCATCTTCCTCACCCGAATAAGGCTTCAAATCTGCAATATTAAAAGTGGGACTAACCCCAAAATCTGCAGGCAGCTCAAGTTTATATGCATTATCATTTATTTTCTCTAACACCTTAAAAGGACCATCAGCACATGGCATTAGCTTTGATTTGCGCAAATTAGGAAACCTATCCTTATGCAAATGTAACCAAACAAGATCTCCAGGTGCAAAGACGACATGTTTTCTACCCTTATCTCCAACAAGTTTATATTTAGCATTCATACGCTCTATGTTTTCCTTAGTTAACTCATGCATTTTTAAGATCAATTCAACACGTTGTTTAGCATCAAAATTAACCTTCTCCGAAGATGGAAGAGGCAACAAATCAATAGGTGCACGAGGTAGAAAACCATACACAATTTCAAAAGGGCACATCTTAGTAGTAGAATGCAATGAACGATTATAAGCAAATTCAATATGAGGAAAGCATTCTTCCCACATTTTCTTATTATTCTTCAAAACAGCCCTAAGCATAGTGGATAATGTTCTATTGACTACGTCAGTTTGTCCATCAGTTTGGGGGTGACAAGTAGTACTAAAAAGCAGTTTAGTTCCCAACTTAGCCCATAAATATCTCCAAAAGTGGAAAAGAAATTTAGTATCACGATCTGAAACAATAGTATTTGGCACAACATGCAAGCGAATAATTTCACGAAAGAACAAATCAGCAACATTAACAACATCATTGCTTTTATGACATGGTATAAAGTGTGCCATTTTCGAGAATCTATCCACGACAACAAATATGTTATCCCTCTCCTTCTTTGTTCGAGGTAAACCTAAAACAAAGTCCATAGATATATCCTCCCAATGAATACTAGGTACAGGCAAAGGCATAAATAAACCATGAGGATTGAGTCATGACTTAGCTTTTTGACATGTAGTGCAGCGAGTAACAAAACGCTCAACATCCCATCTCATCTTTGGCCAAAAGAAATGTGTAGCAAGTATATCCTCCGTCTTCTTCACGCCAAAGTGTCCCATTAATCCTCCTCCATGTGCCTCCTGCAACAACAAAAGACGAATGGAGCTAGCTGGAATGCATAGCTTGTTAGCACGAAACACAAATCCATCGTTAACGACGAACTTGTTCCATGTTCTCCCTTCTTTACAATTCTGCAATAAATCTTTAAAATCAGCATCATGCACATATTGATCTTTGATGGTCTCCAAACCAAATATCTTGAAGTCAAGTTGTGAAAGCATAGTATAACAACGAGACAATGCATCAGCAATAACATTTTCTTTACCCTTCTTGTGTTTAATGACATAAGGGAAAGTCTCAACGAATTCAACCCATTTAGCATGTCTACGATTCAGTTTAGCTTGACTTTTAATATGTTTCAAAGATTCATGATCAGAATTTATAACAAATTATTTGGGCCATAAATAATGTTGCCATGTTTCTAAAGTCCGAACAAGAGCATATAATTCTTTATCATAAGTAGAATAATTTAGACTAGGCCCACTCAATTTTTCAGAAAAGTATGCAACAGGTTTTGCCATCTTGTAATAACACACCTCCTAATCCAATTCCATTCGCACCACATTCAAGCTCAAAAGTCTTATTAAAATCAGGAAGTTGAGTAAAGGAGCATGTGTCAACTTATCTTTCAATACCGTGAAGGCTTCTTCCTATGCAGTACCCCAAACAAAAGGCACATCTTTCTTTGTAAGCTCATTGAGAGGTGCAACAATGGTGTTAAAATCTCTCACAAAACGCCTATAGAACCCACCGAGGCCAAGAAAACTCCTCACTTGTGTGACCGTTTTGGGCTGTGGCCAACTCTCAATAGCTTCAATCTTGGCTTTATCAACTTCAATCCCTGTGGAGTAACAACATAGCGAAGAAAAGATACTCGGTTGATGCAAAAGGTGCACTTCCCAAGGTTACCAAACAAACGTGCATCACATAGAGCAATAAAAACAACACGTAAATGTTCCAAATGTTCCTCCAAAGATCTGGTATAAATCAGTATATCATCAAAATAGACTACCACAAATCGTCCAATGAAAGCACGTAAAACTTCGTCCATTAATCTCATGAAAGTACTAGGTGCACTAGTTAACCCAAAAGGCATGACTAACCACTCATATAATCCAAACTTAGTTTTAAATATTTTCCATTCATCCCCCAATTTCATACGAATTTGATGGTATCCACTATGCAAATCAACTTTGGAGAATATTGTAGAGCCACTCAATTCATCAAGCATATCATCTAGCCTAGGAATAGGATGACGATAATGAATAGTAATATTACTAATGCCTCTACAATCAACACACATACGCGACCATCCTTTTTCGGCACTAGAATAATAGGAACAGCACAAGGACTAAGGGATTCGCGTATATGACCTTTGTCGAGAAGCTCTTGTACTTGATGCATAATCTCCTTCATCTCCTCTAGATTGGTACTGTATGGCGCACGGTTTGGCAGTGAAGCACCGGGAATTAAGTCAATCTGATGCTCAATCCCTCGAATAGGCGGTAATCCCGGTGGCACGTCTTGTGTAAAGATGTCAGCAAACTCCTGCAAAATGTTAGTGAGAACAGGAGGCAAAGAGGAAGGCACGTCCTCGAATGAAAATAATGCCTCTTTGCACACAAAAGCATAGCAAACAGACTTGCTGAAATCTAGCTCATCAGTATCAGATTTGGTAGCAAGTAAACATGCACTTTTCAATTTAATTTCAGAAGCAACACTACATGGTTTATTATTAGGCTTCATTTGTTGCTCAAATTCTTTTGCCACAATCTGATTTTCACTTTTATTCTTCTCCTATTTTGCTTTATTAGCTCTATTAATATCATCTTTCAAAATGGAATCGGGAGTCATAGGAAGCAAAGTGATATTTTTATCCTTATGAACAAGAGTATACTGATTGTTTCTACCATGGTGTACAGAATTTTTATCAAATTGGCATGGTCGACCAAGTAATAAGGAACATGCTTGCATAGGTACCACATCACAATCAACATAATCAGCATATGTAGAGATGATACTAAAATGCACACGAACAGTACGTCTTACCTTAACCTTGCCGCTGTTGTTGAACCATTGGATGTAGTAAGGATGTGGATGTGGTCTTGTGGTGAGAGATAGCTTCTCCACCATCTCCATGCTAGCCAAGTTGTTGCAGCTCCCTCCGTCTATGATGACGCGCATAGAACGTTCCTTCACAACTCCCTTTGTATGGAATAAATTATGCCTATGATTTTGCTCAGCTTGTGTGACCTGCACACTCAAAACATGTTGAGCAACTAAACATTCATACCTGTCAGCGTCTTCAGGAGCCATGTATTGCGTCTCCTGATCAGAATCATCTCCACCGTGTTCTTCACTTGTAATAAGAGCCAAAGTCTCCTCATCATAGTCACTAGCGGACTCATACCCACCATCCTCAGTAGCAATCATCACACGCTGAGATTTGCATTCTCGCGCATAATGTCCTCTTCCCTTACAACAACGACAAATAATATCACTTGTGTGCCCTGTTGATGCCATGGAAGAAGAAGAGCTCTGTGCAGGCCCGGCAGGTGCGCTCTTGGCAGATAGTGGTGGTTGTGCCTGCTTTCTTGTATCACGACTGGAGGTGGAACCTGATGGAGGTGCTGGTGCAGTGGAAGTAGAAGATGTACGCGGTGTCCATGATGAAGGTCGACCTGCAGAAAAGTTAGTTCGCGCCAATGATTGTTGATCCTGCACTTCACGTTCAGCTTTACAAGCAAGATGGAATAAACGAGTAATATTAGTATACTCCTTATACTCTAGAATGGTCTGAATCTCTCTATTTAAACCACCCATAAAACATGGAAGCATAGCTTCATTCTCCTCAACAATACCACATCTAATCATGCCAATTTGTAATTCCTGATAATATTCTTCTACAGAATTTTTCCCTTGTCTCAGAAGCTGCAGTTTTTGAAGTAATTTGCGTTGATAATATGGTGGAACCCAACGAGTACGCATAGCAGTTCTCAAAGCAGCCCAAGTAGCTGGAATAGGATATAATCTACAATGTTCAGACCACCATACACATGCAAAACTAGTGAAAGCACAAACAACAGCAACAACCCGTCTCTCCTTGGGATATTGTAAACATGTAAAACGTTGTTCAGTTTCTAACTCCCAAGTAAGATATACATCAGGAATGTATCTACCCTCAAACGGTGGAATATTCAATTTCAGTTTAGGAATATGGTCATAATCTCGTACCTGAGGTGGTGGTGCAGGCCTACCGTTGCGAATATGTACCTGAGGTCGACGTGCTGGTGGTGGTGCTGGTGGCTGCACATAGTTCTGATTTTGATCAACCTCATCCTCGTAATAGTCCTCCACCTCTGCAGTAGCAACAGGAGCTACAGAAACACCAACAGCAGTAGCAGTGGCACCGGAATTTTGTCATGGCTCAATAGGAACACGCTGTGCTCGCCTACTGTATCGCGGCGTAGAGCCGGTTGTGGGAGACCTTTGAGTAATTCATCGAACTTGGCGTCCAACTTGGTGTCAATTGTCTTCTCAATGTCATCCATCTTCTCCATTGCCTTTCCAAATCTGGCCATCACGTCTTCCACCTGTTGACCCAACAATTGATGAAACTTATCATGAAGCTCCTTGTTCGTCATGTTCTCCCGGTCAATCTCGTCGGCTTGTGGTCCTGCCATAGTTAGCAGCAATAGAAACAGACAAGAATATGATCCTACAGACTACTGGAAAGTGGTGGTGGTGGGGTGTCACAAATCCGTCAAGCGAATCTCAAATTATTACCAGTTCTTACCCAGCAGCAGGTGGTGATCGTCAACCGTTGTAGTCAAAACCCTCAAAGCTTGGATAGAGCGATTACCAGGGAGAGTCAAATGCACGACGTAGATGTATGTGGAGCTAGGAAGGCTTATAATATGGTAGCAAAAAGGGTCAGCAATAATCAATTCAGAGATGCAAAGTTGAATAAACGCTCAACGACGGTACTGTGCTGGTCCTAGGCTAGACCGTGCTAGAGACGCGAGCCTAGAACACTAAAAAAATCACGGCGTGACACATAATCAAGGGAGGAGCACACTCTGAATTTTTTTCTCTTTTTTTTCACTTTTTTTGCACTTTTTTTCCTCTTTCTTTTTGCTCCGCAACATTTTTTTTAAATTGGAACTATTTTTCTACTACAGGTGGCACAGAAGTTGGGGAGTTCGACTTGGTCACGACTCGTAGTATCACATGATCTGGAAATCAAAACGAAAGGAACAAATACTGGACTCGGACTAGGACTGGTGGCGGAGATGAATCTGGTGGAAACTCGGACTTGTGGCGGATATATGTAGGGCGGTGGAACACGGACTGGTGGCGAACTGATGGAGGTGGACTCGGATTATCGTGATGGCGGTGAATATGTGGTATATGGCAGCGGTAATGACGATGGTGGTATATGGCAGCGGTGATGATGGTGGTGGTATATGGCAGCGGTGATGATGATGGTGGTATAGCAGTGGTGATGACGGTGATGCGGCGGTGGTGTGACAACTTGTGAACAGAACTCAAAACTCGAGAGGACTAGACACTAAGACCAGCAACTAGACACGACGATGCAACCGCAAATTCAACAATGCAAAACACTAAAAATATTATGCAAAGGCTCAGATTGGTTTGGATATGAGGAACTAACCCTATTTTTTGGCTTTTTTGTGGACTGTAGGTATGAAGAACGGACTCGATCTAAACTATGAAAAACTGCAAAATCTCACCGAGCAACTTGGAAATCTGATACCACTTGATATAGGCAAAGGTGTCCCGTCTTTCGATGAGATGGTGATTGTCATTTTGGAGGAGTATACTTTGATGATCCGACTACGTACGTGCGAGGACGTCGCACCTTAGCAATCGCTAAAACAACTCCGAGAGGTTATTGACCACGCCGGAGCACGATCAACCTGACCACGAGGGTCTATTTCCTGCGAGCAAACGAAGAACAAGCAAGAAACTAAGATTGCAATCTGGATATTGCGAATATAAGATGAAAGCTTTATTGATCAAGATGGGGTTCTATGACGTCTTGGTCTGGTCGTTGAACACAAACGAAGTATGCGAAGTTGCAGCTATGACGAACTTTTAATCTAAACAAAACCCAAAGTCTAAGCGGTTCCCTAAGGGTTGTATATATGGAGGAAGAGGGGGGAATTTCGTGGCCCTTGGTGGAGGGGTCCGAAACCAACCCTATCTCTTGTTTCCCCACACATACGGATTCTAAAAATAGCCTATACTTATGTATTTCAAAATTACATGGGCCTGGCCCAATAAAAAGGTGACACAACACCTAGAATAGCCTCTGGACGAAATTTATGAAGTGGCATCTTGTATAATTCGTCCAAGGCTTCATGCACTCATTATGGTGGCTTCAAAGTCTTGAAATCATCACTTGTAAATCCGTTCTTGTTCCCCTTGCACATGCCATCATCTCCATGCTTGGTCTTGCTCCAGTGTTCATCCCTCTTATCCATGTCAGGTCCTTCATTTGTAAGCAAAATAAATGTATCCAATTGAGGCAGCATCATATTTTCATGAACATTAGAATCATTACCAAGAAATGAAAGTAGTTGATAATTTAATTGGCGTGCGCGAGCTCTAGTAATTGGTCCAGTATATGTAGCTGTAGGGGCTGTGGGTGTAACAATGGT
Organism: Triticum aestivum; assembly: GCF_018294505.1. Lineage (NCBI taxonomy): Eukaryota > Viridiplantae > Streptophyta > Magnoliopsida > Poales > Poaceae > Triticum > Triticum aestivum. The sequence continues at coordinate 251,038,323 of NC_057798.1, forward strand.
ATTGATGTCCTCATCAGTATGAATTCAGCTTAATCCCGATGCAGAGTTTATACTAGTGGGGCCCTTTTCAAGCATAAATTATAAGTGTGATAGGCTCAACTAAGCAGAGCAACGGCCTATGCCTAAATAATATTTGAAAATAATGAAAACATGCAAGAAATTTGAAATCTCACAAGATATATCGATAGTAGCAAATGCAAATAGCAGTATGTAAATACAACAAGAGAGAACTAAGTATTTCTAGGAGTTCAAATATGCATTGATACTTCGTTGAGGTTCTCATAGTTAGGTTCCCACTTAAGTCGCGTTTCTCTAAGAGGGATTTCCCCTTGGTTCATTATGGATAATTTTTTCCTCCATTTCAGAGACAACAATCTTTACAACTACTTCACAAAAAACTCAACCCTATTCACAAGCTTCCTGAAGAGATCATCGAGTCAAAGATCACCAAGCCATCTAGGAAATGGTGACTACTAGAGTAAAAATATCCCAATTTCTTACTATGAACCAATCAATGGGGAGGGGAGGCGAGTTCAAACTACTACAAACAACACAACTCTCAAATTCTCACACTATGCAACTCGTGGCTTGGAGTGGAGGAGAGTAGTTGAGGAGTTCAAAAAATTACTCGAAGATCTATGGGTTATTTACTCTCACTTATATGGTAGATTGGGGTCCTGGGGAGAAGGTTAGAGCTCAAAAAAATTGACAAAACATTCTTGGGGGAGAAGGTTAGAGTTCAGTAAAGAAGGTAAGGTATATAAATAGAACCCCCATAATAATTCTTTATGGTGGCTTAGCAACCTGCTCGGACGCTCTCCAGGAGGTTTGGAGTTCTAGGACGATTCTGAGGAAATATCCGGGCTAGTATGGTGGCCTCTAAAATCGCCTAGGAGTCCATCTAGAATCCATCCAGATATTTTCCTGGAAGTCATGGACCACTAAAACACCCAACACGAAAAATAGCTTAGCTTTATCTTTAGAACTCCCCTTCTAATGATCTTGGCTCATTGGGAAGCTAACAACAAGCTCTAGGTCCTCACATAGGGGAACCACGCAAGATCGATAGAAATGAAGGATCCAACACATGTGTCACATCCAAGATTTTACCCAAACCTGGTATGTTAAAAAATTCATAGGGAATTAAAAAAATTCTAGAAAAGACCCAGGAATGCCTAGGATTGCTTGTGATTGGCCCTATTTTGCTTGATAGATGTTTGAATACGCTTAGGAAGGGATAGAAATCCTAATGCCTAGTTAAACCCCAACTAGCTTCTAGTAGAAACCAAATCATTTTGTAGTATTATTGCGCATAAGGCTGTCCCTAATAAGTCCCAAAAAATATTCAAGCCAAAGTAATCTTCCCAAAATTTGAATTGGATCAATTTTGAAATCAATTCAGAAGTCAAAGGGAATTATTTAAGAAAGGCTCTGCATTTATTTGGCAGGAAAATGAATTTCATAAGTCCAAATAATGACCTCGACCTTGTGTCAGTTTTTCAAAATGGATTTGAAACACATTTGGTTTTGAAACCAAATTCAAATTCAAAAGTGAAAACACAAGTGCAGAAAATATTTGTCCAAAAAGCCCAAACAAAAAGTTGGCATAGTCACAAATATTCCATTCGGAATTTAGAGCAAGTTCAGTGTCGAAAGAAAATTTAAGTAAAAACTAGTTTTGGATTTACAAAGGAAAACAGAAAAGAAAAAGCAAAAAACAGAAACAGAAATGAAACGAAAAGAAAAAGGCCCAGCGAGCCAGCCAACTAGGCTGAAGCCCAGCTAGCCACCCTAGCCGACCCCGCATCCACTCTCTCTCTCCCCGATCCACTTCTAGGCAGGACCCACCTGGCAGGGCCGTCTCCCTCCTTTCATCGCATGCACGCGCCCACAACCTAACGTGCATGAAGCCCACGATCTCCACCCCGCGCGCTCTCCGGCCACGCTAGCTCCCATGGCCATGCCCCTATAAATTCCCTTCTCCTGCTTGTCATTTTTCCCCACACCACGACGCCCCTTGCCACCAGGCTGCTTTGTCGTGAGCTCACCGTTGCCGTTCTGACCTAGCAACTCCAGCAATGATTCCGACCACCGCAAGCCACCCAAGCCCCGGTGCTGCCCACTGCTGCAATAACCGCACGCCGGATAACTCCGTAGACATCCTCTCCGTGCCCAAAGCCCTCTGTCACACCACGGTCAAGTTCGACGATGTAAGGCTGCGTTTGAGCCATGCATCATGTCCGTCGTGATCCCCGTGATCTCGTGCATCCCCTGACCCCACTTGTTCATCTCTAGGTGCTTGTTTTCTTTGCGTGCGTCCACACTCGAGAAGCTCCACTACTGCAGCAACTCTAGCGAGCTCCTCCCGCTCGTCTCCATCGTCCCCAACCACACTCGAGGACATCGTCGACCTCCTCGGTGCCTGGCCCACCCGTACATGCCCTCAGCGCAGCCCAGAACCCCCTGCATTGCCAAAACCTACCGCAACCGATCATAGCGTCGCCGTCCCCGCGTTTTTCGGTGACCTCTCTAGCGAGGAACTCCGGTGAGCCCAAAACCCTAGCCCTCCGATCTATTTCCAGCCGTTGGATTCAGATCGGAATCGGTACTAGCCAGCTAGAAGCTGCCATGTGTCCCAGCCTTATCCAAAACATTATCCATTCAATTTTGTATTAATTCCATTAAATGGAAAATTTGCAAAAAACCCATAAACTTAAAACACTCACAATTTTTAATCGATAAGTCCAAACTGAGTGAAACTTTTTGCAAAATGACCTTCATGAAATGCACTACCACATAGACTAATAAAATTTAGAATTTTAATAATTTAAAATTCAAATTCAAATAGGGCGTAACTTGCAAATTATAAATCCAAATTAATTGATTCTTTTTGCATTTTGAACCTAGTGAAATATAGCTTCAACTTAGCTACTATGATATAATTTTGAAATAATTTAAATTTGAATTTTGATATATTTAAATAGTAACTATAATTCAAATAATATCTAAACCTAATTTGTCTAACGTTGAATTAAAAATATTAATGGAATAATAAGTTGCAACTAGTTCAGAAACTTAGAATGAACTTTAGTAAATATTTTTGGATTATTACTTTACTTTAGGAACTTAATTAGTTTGAATTAAGTTCAAACTGGATAGTTATAACCTTGAAACCCTAGGTGTAGTTTGAATACAACTAATGCAATATGGTTTAGTGAATTGAAATAAACCTAGTAATTATTTTGGAGTTAATAATTGAGCACTTTGGCCCATTCCCTACAACATCTTTGATTAGAGCCCGCTTGCTCTTGATACATCTTGGTATCATGAGCCATGTTGACATGGATTTTGAGCCTCCCCTTCATTTTCTAGCCAAGTTTTGTTTGTTTTCCTCCCAATCTGAAAATCCCCACCAAAAATAGCCCTCCCAATTTATTTTTTACATTTTGTTAGTTCTTTTGAGATTTTGTGGTGTTTGATCCATGATTTTGTTGTTTTGCAAGTGGATCTTGGCATTCCCCACCTCCCCACCACGAAATCCATACCAAAACTTCTTTTTCTCCATCAATTTTGACCCCCGAAATCAAAAAAAATCGCCCAAATCACGATATGGAATTGTCGGGCCGAACATCCGAGCCATCGGTCCAGATATCTGGGCTATGGGCTGGACATTCGACACCTGGAGCATCAAAATAGATGAGTTTCTGGACACTGGGCCTCAGAAATCCTTCTTCCCCCGGATGTCCGACCCCTGGAGATTTCAGCCAATAGCGTTTCACCGTTTTGACCATAACTTTCACATTTGAAGTCCGATTTTGGTGTTCTTTAGCTCATTGGCTAGCTATTGACATTGAACATACATCTAGCACTACTAGAATTAGGATCTTTTCCGTCAGCCAGCTCTTTGTCATCTCCTAACTGACGGCAAAGAAGATCTTCGCCATCAGCTTACAGAAAGCTGACAGCAAAGAAAAAGCGGACGACAAAGAAGGTGTTTGTCGTCAGCCTGTTCGGCATAGAGGGTGGGTGGCTGACTAACGAGAACGACCTAACGGCCACTTTCTTTGTCGGCTGCTAGCTCACTCTGTGCATTTTAAAACCGAACCGAAAAACCATACCGAAAATAAACCGAACCGAACCCATTTTTTTGTTTTTATGGTTTCTGGTTTCGGTATGGTATGAACTTTTCATACCGATTTGAACTTTGGTTTTTATGGTATATACCGAAAAACCGAATGGTTAACCGAATAAACCGAAGTAAAAGATAAATTTATATTTCTTGAGATGAACAACCGTACAAGTTGTCATTTTTCTTGTACATGAGTCAAATTCACTACTAAGCACCTACATTTTTCTTGTAACATTGTCATTTTTCTCTTTTTAAAATGCTAAGCACGTCCATAACCATCAACAGATGAATCAATGCATGCATATATACTTATATATATAGTCATATACTATTTGTGTAAAATAGAATGTGTTTTGAGTCATAAATTTGCAAATTATTATTACGTCATTTTCAAATTCGCGTCAACTTTGGTTTTTATGGTATATACCGAAACCATACCGAAATAATTTGGTATATACCAAAACCGAATCGTATTTTAATTTCATACCGTATTTACCGAAGTATTAATACCGTACATATCGAAAAACCGTATAAACCGAATCATGTAAAACGAATAAACCGAACACACAGGGCTACTGCTAGCAGACGGCAAAGCGCCCGAAAGCAGACAGCAAAGAAAATAACCTACCCCCTGCCCCCGGCAGACGACAAAGAAGAAACGCATGCCACAGATCGATCCCATGGATCGATGACTTGGCACGCACCCACCCATGACGCACACAGCCCCACGCCCAACCCACGCACACACACACCCATGTTGGATCCCATATCTCTCGTCTTCCTCGATCCCCTTTCTCCACCCCACGCAGCCACCAGATTCCGGTGATCCCCGACGTTCACAATCGCCCAGCTCTCCTCCCTGAGGTCACCTCTCCCCGCTCACCATCTCCACTGACCAGTTTCTCTCCTTGTCCAGGAGAGCGACACCCAGGCACTGGTGGTGGTGCACCGCGAGGAGGCCCCAGTGGCGTCGAGCTGCTGTTGCTGTGGGCACAGCGAGGTGCTAGGGAGGAGCTACGTCGGGATGCTGCTCGGATGGGACACCGGAGGCGGATGGAGACCGAGGCGGTTGGAGCGGAGTCGGCGGCGGTCACGGGTGGCGTCGATGATTTCCCACTGGATCCGGTCTGCAGGTGCCCCCCTCCCCCGCCCCTGCCCTTGCCCCCTCGATTCCCCTCCGGCAGTAACCTCTATAATCTCAAATCTTCGCCCAGCTTGCCGATATTCCAGTTGTCGGGCGCCACCGTCATGACGATACGATCGAGATGGCATGAAGGATGGGTGTTAGTGCGAGAGATTCATAGGTGGCTGCACATGACAGCTGTGGTGGCCACGGGGGCGAGGAAGCAGAGACAGCGGCCCTGCAGAGTCCGGCGAGTCGGTGGTCAAGCCCGATCCAAAGACTCCATGCTGGATAAGGAGGTATGGTCCCGGCAATACCCCAGCGGAGGATATATATTGTTTTTTGATTTGTGTGTGGGAGCAAAATTTGTGCGTTAGTGGACCTGTGTATATTGCATGAATGCTGACAAACCTCATATTCCATCACATTCATGTTAATTTTCTGGCAATCCCAAGAGATGAAAATACAAAACTCCTCAATATACTCATGAGAAACACAATCGATTTGACCTAAGGTAAGAATGTAAGATACAGGCTTTGGATTCTCGGTAAGAAATTTTGTAAGGCAACTCCAGGACCAACAGAACTGATGGTATATATAGGGAAATACATCTACTAATCAAAACTACCTATCATATGTCTCGATTCATCCATGCTAACCACCAGCACGCTAGAAGAGTAACCTGTTTCCTAATTTCCTGATCACTAGCTTAGCCTTGGTTGCTGTTGGCAATTGGTTATCTTGTCAGTACTTCACAATTAGGATTATGCATTCCCATACTTATCTTAGCTTGATGCCCATTCCCATACTATTTTATTCAACTGGACGGATGTGTTTCTTAACCCGTTCTGAATCTCTCCAATTGTTGGGTGTAAGCGGGCATGTGTATGTTTTATTATTTTATATCTGTTAAATATTATGACACATACTTACAAATTTAGTGAAGTTATATTTTTCCAAGTTTTTTAATAGAAGTGTTCGTATCCTCATATATCAGTTTTTAGGCTGCAAAAATTGAAATTTATGAGGTAGTTGTGGTGCAGCCAACCAAAGGCATGGATGTTTATGCAAAATTTATATATTTTATGCATTCATATATTTATTGTTCAAATAGATGGGTGCAGCACGTGCGCCGTCAATGATCTAGTAGACAGAAAAGCTGCGCAAGTTTGATTTTGGTAGTACCGTTGAATTTGGTTGCTGCTATTCATTTATGTATGTGAAGGAATTGGATAATGTGCTCTTTTTTGTTTGCAAAATGAAGGACGCTGCATCCAGGTAGTGGGAATAGTTAGTCCTTGCTATCAATAGTAGTAGCATTATTCACTGTTGAGTGTGAGGGAATTTGATGATCATCTACTTTTGCCTATCATCTACTTCTGATGTTTTCTCTGAAAGTGACACATGATCTTCCTTTGTTTTTCTTTAGCTGATAGTATGATAACTGCTTGCTTGGCAGAAGTTATGGTTGTGTTGTTTCTTAGGTAAATAAAGAAACTAAGATTTAGTTCGATTTGGAGCGCTTCTTGTTGTACCACGGTTCCTTCTCTTGGAGCTATACTTGTACTGCAGGTTTTGGATTGGGAGGGGGAAATGCTCTTCTTTCAGTCTCTGTTGAAGTCAAACCCATCCATGCAAAATCTGTACTGTAGTAGAATTAATGTAGATGAATATATATGCATTGCAGTTTTATCGTGCATGCCATTCAACTAACTTGCTCTTGTCCATGCAGATGGAGTAGGAGGACGAGCAGCAGCAGCAAATTAGCCCGATGATGATGGGGTGCGGGAGGCAATGGTGCTCATGCTGATGGCATGAAGAAGGCTGATGACCACAACCTGGACATGTTGGCATTTAGAGATGGCAAACATAGGCGGCGTGGAGACAACGACCTGGACCACCCACCTCCCTTGCCTTTTTAATTTTGGTTGTGGTGGTTGCATCACCGGCGCGGTCGCAAATCAGTATGTAGTGTGCTTGTGGAGTTGTGTCTGGACTGCAGTGTCCATCCAGTAGGTTAGGTGTTGTTGCTTCTAGATTCCATGATGCTCACCTGAGTTTTGTGTTATGTAGAGGCCAACCTTTGTGATCTTATTTGTCGACACTTGTGTGATCTGGTCTTACTTTGTGATACAGGTCGTATGATATATATATGCTTTTATGGATGATCTTGTGATGTTCTTATTTTCCTGTGGTCTGTGTTGATATTTGTGATATATGCATGGGCTATACATATGAATATGAATTGCTGAACATACTGTAAATCAATGACAAAGATGGAAAAGAAGGAGATTTGTCGTCTGTGCATCTGGACACTTTGCCGTCTGCCAGCAGACGGCAATGACCTTTGCTTCTTTGCCGTCTACCAGTAGACAACAAAGCACGCCGTTAACCCCTTAACGGACGTAAGCTGCCACGTGTGCCATCCAGGCTCTTTGCCGTCTGCTAGCGGACGGCAAAGACCTTTGCATCTTTGCCATCCGTCAGTAGACGGCAAAGAGGCCTTTGCCGTAGCCTATTCAGCCGGACGTTTTGCCGTCTGCTAGCTGACGGCAAAGGTCTTTGCCGTCTGCCAGGCATGCCTTTGTCGTCAGCCATGGCGGACGACAAAGTTTCTGATTCCTGTAGTGTAGATAGGTTCCAACACCATTTGACTCCATAATTGTTTTTCCATTTGGAATCTTTGTGTAGCCCTCCACCATAACTTCCACATAACCTTGCCCACCATACTCTTCCGCCAACTTAACCCAATTTTTGCCCATTTTTCTTGTGATTTTGAGTTGTGGTTTCTGTTTCCTGAGTTGTTTCGGCTAATTAGGAATAGTTCAACATCAACAACATTGCCGCTCATCATTGGCACAGCCTCGACATCAATAACAACCACTTCACCTTTTGACATCGCAACCGTAAGCAAGGATAGTAACCTCGATGACATCGTTGTACATTTACTTGCCATTGCTTTGGTCACCCTGAGCCTATTGTGTCACTTACCTATCGAGACTAGCTAGGTGATAATTGTCGGGCCATGCTCATTATGCACCCCAGTGATACTCTTACTTCGCATAGCTACATTTAGCGTGCAATCATATTGCTATCATCATTGTGCCATTAAGTCTCTCTCGTGCATATCTTACATACTTGCCTCATATCTGGGCTGGAGCATCAAGCATAGTGGAAAAGCAAAAAAGAAAAAGGAAAATAGGATATACGAAAGAGCTTGCAAGCAATAGAAATAGCATTGAGCATTTTTCATAGTAGATACTCTTGGAGCATACATACATAGCATACTTGGGATTGAATACAGACACATTTACTCTCATAGGTTGGTGCACAAGTGTATCTAGTCTATATATTCGAGCAATCAAGCTATTGTTAACGGAGCAGATTTCGGCCAGATTCCTTGATAGGGGTCCAAGCACAACTGGAAGTCATGGATCGGAGGTCACACGAGGGGTTTATCCAGGTTAGGGCCTCCGGAGAGTAATACCCTATGTCCTGCTGGTTTCGGTTATTCATAATGGAGGGATACCTCGTGCGCGGGGTAACAATGGTGTATGATGTTACTACCAAGAGTTCTCCTATCTAAGGATAGGTGATCAAGAGGAACCCTAGACCTCCATTTATATGGAAAGGAGATGCCTAGGGCTTACATGCTCGAAGCGATCTGGGGCGTCACCATCCTCTAGTATCTAGCGTCAAGAAGGTCATATGGCCTCTTAGGGTTAGCGCCACGTCGTGGGCTGTTGGGATCCCCTTATAGTTTATGAGGTCGGGTTCCTTAGTGTTAGCCACCCCCGAGCATGGCGAAGGTCGCAGTGAGGTTTACGAGACCTCCGACGGGCTCCTTTGTCGTCTTGTCTCTTGAGAGCCCAGATAGCCTTCGAGTTTGGCTCGCCCAAAGGACCAGGCGCCTTTTAGCTTGGATGCCGATTCGGTGTGGTCGATAATCCTATCGCGAATCTTTAAAAAGAGGACCCAACCATGATTGTCGCCTCTATTTTCTACAAAAAGGAGGGGGCAAAGAAAAACTCTCCCAAGGCAATGGAGAAAGTGGTTCATTCCACCATGGGTGGATGGCGCCTCGAGTCCAAGCTTTTAATAAGGACAGGGAAACCGAGGGTTTCAAAAGCCTACCTCATTCTGGCTTTCACTCCCTTGCTCGTCTTGAACCCTTTGTTGCGCTGCCGCTTTGCTTCCATTGCCCCCCGTTTTCTCACCATCGGTGTCCAAGACGAGGAGTGAGAGGGGGAGGTAGACCTCTGGCTTGGAGATGCCCTCCAGATCTGTCGGCGGAAAGAGGAAGCGGGCCTCTCCCAAAAGGGGAGCGAAACAAGGGCATGCTACGCCCAAATCCACAGGAAAGTGGTTCCCATCTATGGCAATGAAGGGCAATATTAGGGGACAAAAGGACGACCTATCCATGCCCGTGGATCTGAAGGTGCGCATCCTGAACACGGAGGTTCCACCAGAGCCCCGGGTCAACGAGCACGTTGATACGTCTCCAATGTATCTATATTTTTTTATTGTTCCATGCTATTATATTATCCGTCTTGGATGTTTATATGCATTATTATACTATTTTATATCATTTTTGGGGGCTAACCTATTAAACTAGTGCCAAGTGCAACCTGCTATTTTTTCCTTGTTTTTGTCTTTTACGGAAAATCAATACCAAACGGAGTCCAAAAAGAACAAAACTTTTTGAGGATTTTTCTTGGACTAGAAGACACCCATGAACCTTCGGGAGGAGGTTAGAGGGGCCACCAATTGGCGACAAGCTCGGAGGGCGCGTCCTGGGGGGGGGGACACCCATGCTTGTTGGCCCCCTAATGCTCCTCTAACCCTAATCTTTGCTCTATAAATACCCAAATATTCCCCGTATACCAGAGAGCACACCAAAACTACTTTTCCACCACAGCAAGTTTCTGTCCTCATGGGATCCCATCTGGAGACCTGTTCTGGTACTCCACCACAGGGGGATTTGATCATGGAGGGCCTCTACCATCAACCTTGTTGTCCTTCCGATGATGTCTGAGTAGTTTACCACAAACCTACATGTCCATAACTAGTATCTAGATGGCTTCTTCTCTCTCTCTCTCTTTGATCTTCACTACAATGTTCTCCCTCAATGTTCTTGGAGATCTATTCGATGTAATCTTCTTTTGCGGTGCGTTTGTTGAGATCCGATGAACTGTGGATTTATGATCAGATTATCTATGGATATTATTTGAGTCTTCTCTGAACTTTTATGCATGATTATAATAGCTTCGTATTTCTCTTCGATCTATTGATTTGGTTTGGCCAACTAGATTGATTTTTCTTTCCATGGGAGAGGTGCTTTGTAATGAGTTCAATCTTGCCGTGCTCATACCCAGTGACAGAAGGGGACATGTCATGTATTTGTATTGTTGCCATTAAGGATAAAAAGGTGGGGTTATTCATATTGATTGGATCTATCCCTCTACATCATGTCATCTTGCTTAAGGCTTTACTCTGCTCTTGTTAACTTAATACACTAGATGCATGCTGGATAGCAGTCGATGTGTGGAGTAATAGTAGTAGATGCAGACAGGAGTCAGTCTACTTGTCATGGACGTGATGCCTATATTCATGATCATTGCCTTAGATATCATCATAACTTTGTGCTTTTCTATCAATTGCTCAATAGTAAATTTTTTACCCACCGTATGCATTCTTTCAAGAGAGACGCCTCTAGTGAAAACTATGGCCCCCGGGTCTATCTTTTATCATATTATTTTCAGATCTACAAAACCAAAAATCCAACAATACCTTGCTGCAATTTATTTACTTTTACTTTATTTTGCACTTGTACTTATCTTTTATACCTATCTCTATAAGATCTCATCCTTGCAAGTAATCGTGAAGGGATTGACAACCCCTTTACCGCGTTGGGTGCAAGTATTTGTTCTTTTGTGTAGGTGCAACTATTGGTGACTTGTGTGTTCCTCCTACTGGATTGATACCTTGGTTCTCAAACTGAGGGAAATACTTATCTCTACTTTGCTGTGTCACCCTTTCCTACTCAAAGGAAAAACCAATGCAAGCTCAAGAAGTAGCAGGAAGAAGTTCTGGCGTCATCACCGGGAAGGATCTACATCAAGCCTACCAAGTACCCATCATAAACTCTCATCTATTGCATTTACATTATTCGCCATGTGCCTCTCGTTTTCTTCTCCCCCACTTCTGAAATGTTTTTAGAAAAACACATTCTTTTTGCCTTTTTCTTTGCCTTCTTTCCGTTCGTCTTTTTGTTTGCTTGTGTCATGGAATAGTCATGGTAGATGTGCTAGTGTAAGGACTTAGTCGTGGAGCCATCGCAACTAGGTTAGCTTAAAGAGGTTAAACGGGACAAAGGACACATGAGTTTATACTGGTTCGGCCCCTTGCGGTGAAGGTAAAGGCCTAATCCAGTTTGAGGTGGTATTGCTTATGTCTTGATTACCAGGGAGCGAATACGCTTGACCTAGCTTTCGATCTGTTCTATCTTTCCCTGAACCGCCGCCTGGTTGTCCCTTTATATAGACAGGTTGAGGCTCAGTGGCAACGTGTCTGGCTCGGTGACTAACTATACATGCCTTACAATACAAGTCTTACACATATGGCGGTTGACTCCTACGGGCGTTAAGTCGCCCTAGGCCTTGGGCCCTTGCCTATGAACTGCCATCTTCAATATCCTCACGGGCTTCGTTCCTATGAACCACCATAGGTATAACCCGGCCCCTCCTGGGTGGGTCATACCTAATAGTTATATCCCCAACATTAGGCCCCGAATTGATTTGAATTCATTCATGTCAATCTTCAACACTTAGAAAAAATCCTTCCTTCTTCATTTGTACGAAATCTCATAACCCGCCATGACGTCATCTTCTGGAATCGTGGTAACCCGCCATGACGTCACCTATCATTAATTTACACAATATCCAATATATCTTAATGGATCCTTATCTTTAATAGTCGTCCCGAGAATCGAGGCGCCCGAGCAGCTGGATAATCATTCTTTGGTCTCCTCGTTTTTCGTGGCCACTTGTTAACTTTCTCCTTATAAATAGGGTCGAACATCCCTTATTTCATTCTCCCCCTTCTCATTCTTGTCTTCCTCCTCATCTCACGACTTATATGCCACTTCGAGCTCCGCCGCCGCCGCAAAACTCACCGTCCTCCTCGCCCTTGGCCTCTGCATCAACCTGAACGGGACCAAAGAACATCGGCGGTCCACCGCAGTTCATTTGCATCTGTAAGCATTCCCCCTCCTATCCTCCAGATCCGCATTAGGGTCATTCCTATTCTTCGAGTTCTTCGTAGTTCTTCATCGTTCTTCTAGACAGCCCTTTTCAGATCCGAATATGTCCCTTAAGACGCGAGGAACCTTCTTCCATTCCTTTTGCCATTTCAAAGCTTGCTTCACAGATGTATAAATCTTGCCCTTGTGCTAGTTCCTCTGCTGCTGCAATGTTTTAGGTTTTGATTTATTTTCTTTTCTCACACAGGGCTAGATCCAAATCACCTGCTACCATCTGTAAAAACTTGTTTTTTCAACACTTAGCAGATTTTGCCCCTGACACATATCAATCTGGTCATGGCGGCTTACACCACTAGTTGTAGCTAGATTCAACACTTAGCAAACTTCACTCTTGATAGATATCGATCTGTTCATGGCAGCTTATATGACCGGCTGTAGCTATTCATGTATCATTAGGCCCCTTTTAAGCTGCCATTTTGAATATGTACTGTAGCGCTTTTCCTCCGGCTTAATGAATCAACTTAAACCGATAAAATTGTTCTTTTTCTTTTTAGGATTCTTTCTTCACAATGGCCCTGAAGACAGCCACCTCCTATAACTGGGTTCCCTCCATTGTCACTGAGGACACACTCAAGGACTTTGTGAAAACCGGCTATTTGCTAGAAAAGACTGTCATGCATTATCGCGCCCCAATCCGGAAGAGGAGAAACCTCAGCCAAAGGATGATGAAGTCATTGTCTTTACTAATCACATGAACTGAGGCTTTTCACCGCCCGGCTCTAAATTTTCTGAGACGTTCTGCACTTTTTTGACCTTCATCCTCAAGACATCGGACCCCATTCCGTGTCAAACATATGCAATTTTCAAGTTTTCTGTGAGGTGTACCTTCAAGAGGAGCCCAGTGTGGAACTGTTTAGGGAATACTTTTATTTGAACCACCAGAACGAGTATTCGAACGGACCCAGCTTGGAACTTGGCGGGATCTTAATTCAGCGAAGAACAGATGTTATCTTCCCCTACGCTTGCCTGCCGAGTCATCCCAAAGATTGGAACCAGACATGGTTCTATTGCAAGGATACCTCTCCGGCTGGCGAGAACCCACTGCCAGGATATCGTGCCCTGTGTCTTGACTCAAAACATCCTCTTCCTGATAAGCTGACCACTGCTGAATGTAAGAAACTCGCCCCCACCATTGCCAAGGTTAAGGCTCTGCTGGGAAACAGTTTAACTAGCATTGACTTGGTTCGATGCTGGGCCGCTTGGCGGATCATACCCTTGAGTCGCCGAACCGGCTTAATGTGTACTTACACAGGCGGTAAAAAGGATCCACTGCGCCACAGCTCCATCCGTCTAACTGACGATGCCATCAATGAAATGACGAAGTCCCTTCTGAACAAAGACCCAACAGACTACAACAAAGTGGGCCTAGACCCTTTCTGCACATCTAACCCGCCACCAAAAGTGAGTCTTTTAAATTACTTACCTCTGCCTTCGTCCTTAAATACTCTGTTAACTCAACTTTGATGACTTTCACAGGCTGACGATGATTTTTGAAGAAGAAATACGACCATGAAGCCGCCAAGAGGGCTGGGGCTGCCAAGAGAACCGCCAAGAAAACTGCCAAGAAGAAGGGGAAGAAATCTAGTACTTTTGAGCTGTTTGAACTGAATGACAGCTCTGAGTCGAAGGTAGCCCTTGATTCCCTTGGCTCCTTTTCAACTTTCTTATTGACACTGATTATCATCAAGATGACACGGGGGCCAGTCAAGCTGGCGATGACAAGGTAACTATCATTCCCTCCGACTCCGAGCCCTTGCCAAGACAGAGAATTCGAAGAGTAACCCGGAAAGTAAGCTTTTCACACCCCTTAGCTCATCTAGATCCTCACTTTCTTTTGAAGCAACAACATCATGAGAGCCGGCGAAAAACTCGGACTAGCGGAGGTGAAGAATTATCTTCCGGCTTACCGAACACTCCAAGGAAGCGTCGAAACGAGGTCATCCTAGATTTAAACTCTTTTTATCCTCTGGCGGGTCTCATCCGCCAACCACTTAATTCTTCCGACTCAAATTATCAGGAGACGTCTCGTTCCTGTTCTGGTGATTCATCTCAGTCTCATCTGCCGGCTTTCAAGACTGCTCCCGGGTAATAACAATTACATATTATTTGCTCCTTATGCTTCTTTATGTTTATACTGACCTCTCATGACCCATGTAGTGGAAAGGCTAAGCCTAGCAAGAAGGCAAGGGTGACTAAGCTGGCTGAAGACCCCAAAGTTGTTGAATTGGAGCAGCAAATTCCTGCATCTGACACCTCCGTACCTCAACAAGAAGAACCTGTTCTTGACGCTCCACCAGAAATCCCTAGCTCTTCCATTGACCAGGTGAATGACAACCCTTTGAACACTGGATCATCAAACCCAACTAAAACGGCTGAGACCCATGATGATGACATGGTGTACCAACACCGGCTTTATAGAGCCGGGAAGGCCTACTGTCTTGGCCAAGCATTCCGCCAAGGAAGAATACATTGAACGACGAAAAGTGAGGTTTGATGTTGCCAACTACTCTCAACTAAGGATTAGTGAAGTATACTCTGGCTACCTCAGTCAAGTACACACCAGCCATGATCTTGAAGTTGACATGGTGAAGCAGATGCATAAAAAATTTGAGGTATGAACTCCCTTTTTATTGAGTTATGCACATCCCGTCAGTCCCCAAGTCTATTGTTTATGATGGAACTGAATATGCTGTAGACTTAGATTAACCATGAGCATAAATAATACCCTTTGATAGGATCCTTCAAAATCCGACTTGAAGCATCCATGTTAAAGCAGATTTGTAATGATTAACACTGAATCCGTAGCCCCCAAGGTCCGGCTTAATCAACATGAATGAGCCGGTCCTTTGCATCATTGTTTTATAAATCAGAGCTTTACTTGTGTAGCCCCCATGAGCCGGTTGTGTTTGTTTTCAGCCAATGCTGGGGATATCGCTTATCGGGAACTTATCGGTCGACCCATGATAAGGGGTAAATCGGTCAGTTTATCGGCATATCAGCCAATTTATCGGCATATCAGCTGATTTATCGACCCGTTGATCTTATCGGTCAGACACTGGTAAGTGATAAATCGGCTGATTTATCGGAATATCGGAAGATATCTTGAACAGTGTTTTCAACACATCCGGTCATCATAAGATAACCGTGAAATACAAGTAATATGCATTAGCCCCCAAGTGCCAAGTACTCTTTCTTGCAAAGTGCTTAGGACTTAATCACATGAGCCGTTTGTATGAGTAACTTTTCGATAGGCATTAGCCCCCAAGTGCCAAGTGTTGTTGCTTGCAAAAGGCTTGGGACTTCATTTCTGTAATCTCAATCTGAGCATGGTTTTGAACCATTGTATGTATAGGCCACCACTGCTCAACTTCAATTAGAATTGACTAACATAAAGACTCGGCTGGAGCAGCAAGAATCTGAGACCCGGAAGGCCGACTCAAAATTCCAGTTTAGCGTAGCTGAAATGGAAAAACTGAAGACCAGCTTTGAGGTTGAAAGAAACACCTGGGCTGAAGAGAAAACTGCTTTGATAAAGCGGGCTGAAAAGGCGGAGGCGACTCTTGAGGAGGTGACCGCTGACCTTACCGGCTTAAAAATGCCATGTGCCTCAGATGGTTTCTGCTATTTTTGGTGAGTCACCTTACTAGTATCAATTTTGAATTTCTTCCTTCATGATATAGACCGCCTCTAACCAATCCATGATTTTTATTCAGGTCCCAGGAGCACCAATCTTAGCCAAGAGATGCTTGTGAAGCTGAAGGCTATTTATACGCTTGTGGAACAGATCTATACTGGGACTCAACACGCACTGGCCACAATTTCTCTGGCTAATCAAGCACCTACTCTCTTGGTTGAGGTCTTGAGAAAGCTTTCTGTCTGCCTGAGAGGTTCAATGAGATGAAGCGATCATCCGCAAGAGCTGGTGCTGTGACAGCCTTGAGCCGGGCCAAAGCATGGCTACCAGAGTTAGACCCGGCCGATATATCGACCAGGTATCCAAGCTTGAAAGAAGATGGCACTCCTTTTGATAAGAAAGACTTTGTCGCCTCCGTGAAGGAGATACGTCCCCTTGCCAGCTTTATTGCCAATGAAACAGATCTTTCAAGATATCAACTGGCTTATGACATGGAAAACCAGAAGCTGCCAACGCCGGCTTATAAAGTGAAGGATCTCATTCCCCAATCCGTAAGCACACCTTTGCTCTTGAAGTTAACCTGTCCGAGCTTATTGATGATGAAGCTGAATTCCAAGCCCTTGAATGGCATTGACTGGTCATCACCAACCTTACAGGCAGCAGAGGAGGACAAAGAAGCGAAGAAGGATGATCCAGAAGCTTCCAGTCATCAGAGCTAAGAAGATTGATCCGCTGGGCGGTTCATCTATGTGATCTTCTAAAAACACTTAATCATTGCGGCTACTTGAGTCATGTAATAGGCTAGCCAGAAACTGTGCTCTGTCATGTCATCGTGCATGTTTATCTTTTGCCTAACAGTGGTGAGCCGCCACTTGATAATTATCCTGTTTAAACTTATCATGACGTTGATTTGTGCAGATGAAACTTAGAATTATCCTGCACACAGGTAGATCACAAGAGCCCTTGGCGATTTACCACAGGGCGGGTCATAATACCTCATATACAACCACTGATGTTTAAAACAGTTTATGGACAGGGTTGGTTTAGTCAGAAATAGAAATAATCATAACAACAATATCATACCTGCGATATTGAATCGTACTGCCAACTTATGATATCTGTGTAGTAAGGGTGATAACCCAAAACTTAGAAGCCAATACTTCCAAGTACTTAATATCATCATATACGGGCGACTGATCACTCCATACCAGGCCGGGTTAACTGAAACCACGAGTATGCTTCAAATATGAGCTGTGAAAATTGAGGCTACATGGCCTGAATTGCTTTAAACCATATGGCAAGATGGTATCAAGAAGAACCAAAAAATGTTCAAAACAATCAAGCAAAATAAGAAAACGAGGCTATGCTTCAAATACGAGCAAGAAGCCGGACCAAAAGGGTTATGTCATAGCTATGCTTCGAATACGAGCAGGAAGCCCCCAAGTGGTTTGTGGCCTTGGGCCGATCAAGAGGGTAACGACAGCTCGAATATGGTTAGGAAGCCCCCTAGTGACCATGAGGTTTTGGCATTGCACCGATCAAGAGGGTAACGACAACTATGATTTGAATACGATCAGGAAGCCCCCTAGTGACCATGAGGTTTTGGCATTGCGCCGATCAAGAGGGTAACGATAACTATGATTCGAATACAATCAGGAAGCCCCCAAGTGACCTTTGAAATTATGATGAAAAACACTCATTACTCATGGAAATGAAATGACAGATGCCCTGCTTTATCAGGGATGCCGACTTTATTATAATCATCATAATATATACATTAATAAAATATGTACATCATAAGATCCGGTGGCTCAAGTGTAGTAAGGCCGAAGATGAGCAATATTCCACGGCCGACGGGTCTCCTCCTCCGACTGACGTGAGTCCTTGTAGTCTCGAACATCGATGAGATAATATGACCCATTGTTCAAATTCTTGCTGACCACAAAGGGTCCTTCCCAAGGTGGGGATAACTTGTGCATGTTAGTTTGATCCTGGATGAGCCCGAGCACCAAGTCACCTTCTTGAAAGGTTCTGGTCTTAACCCGGCGGCTATGATAACGGCGCAGATCCTGCTGGTAAATCGCCGAGTGAGCCGCCGCAAGGTCACGCTCCTCATCTAACAGGTCAAGTGCATCCTGACGTGCTTTTTCATTATCAGCTTCAACATAAGCCGCCACGCGGGGCGAGTCATGAAGGATGTCACTAGGAAGAACCGCCTCTGCTCCATAAACCATGAAGAAAGGCATGTAACCCGTAGATCTTTTGGGGGTAGTGTTGATACTCCATAGCACTGAAGGTAACTCCTCCACCCAACAACCCGGCATCCTCTATAAAGTAACCATAAGCCGGGGCTTGATGCCTTGAAAGTGCAACTATCCCTAGGTGGTTTTGGTAATTCATAACAACATATAGCTCATTGAGCTAATGCTATTCCAAGACTATTATTTTAGGAAAGCTCAATGAATGGCATGGCATGGATGATGAAAGTGGATCCCTCAAAATACTAAGGACAAAGGATTGGCTCAAGCTCAATTTCTCAAGACTCTTCATTTTATATTTTAGTGATCCAAGATCACATTGAGTCTATAGGAAAAGCCAATACTATCAAGGAGGGATGAGGTGTTGCTTAATGAGCCTCTTGCTTCATGTGCTTAGTGATATGCTCCAAAAACCCTCAGCTACTTTCTCACATCCACAAATGACCTAAACCCAAAGCCAAAATCGGTCACACCGATTCTTCCTATCCGGCGCCACCGATTTCAAATGTCATAGCCACTTCCACAAACCCTAGGCAAATCGGTTCTACCGATAGGGATCTCGGTCTCACCGAGATGGGATTGTAATCTCTCTGTTTCCCTTCATAACGTTTCGGTCAAACTGAAGTGAGCGATCAGTCCCACCGAGATTGCAATGTAAACTCTCTGTTTCCCTTTTGTAACATTTCGGTCTCACCGAAAATAGCAAATCGGTCCCACTGAGTTTACCTGACCAACTCTCTAGAAAGCTTATTACCAAAATCGGTCTCACCGAGTTTGTGTAATTGGTCTTACCGAGATTACGTTATGCCCTAACCCTAACCGAATCGGTCTCACCGAGTTGCATGTCAGTCCCACCGAAAATCACTAACGGTTACTAGGTTTACTAAATCGGTCCGACCGAGTCTGTTGAATCGGTCCCATCGAGTTTGGTAAATTGTGTTAACGGTTAGATTTTGTGTGGAGGCTATATATACCCCTCCACCTCCTCTTCATTCGTGGAGAGAGCCATCAGACTAAACCTACACTTCCAACTTACCATTTCTGAGAAAGAACCACCTACTCATGTGTTGAGGCCAAGATATTCCATTCCTACCATATGAATCTTGATCTCTAGCCTTCCCCAAGTTGCTTTCCACTCAAATCTTCTTTCCACCAGATCCAAATCCTATGAGAGAGAGTTGAGTGTTGGGGAGACTATCATTTGAAGCACAAGAGCAAGGAGTTCATCATCAACACACCATTTGTTACTTCTTGGAGAGTGGTGTCTCCTAGATTGGCTAGGTGTCACTTGGGAGCCTCCGACAAGATTGTGGAGTTGAACCAAGGAGTTTGTAAGGGCAAGGAGATTGCCTACTTCATGAAGATCTACCGCTAGTGAGGCAAGTCCTTCGTGGGCGACGACCATGGTGGGATAGACAAGGTTGCTTCTTCGTGGACCCTTCTTGGGTGGAGCCCTCCGTGGACTCGCGCAACCGTTACCCTTCGTGGGTTGAAGTCTCCATCAACGTGGATGTACGATAGCACCACCTATCGGAACCACGCCAAAAACATCCGTGTCTCCAACTGCGTTTGAATCCTCCAAACCCTTCCCTTTACTTTCTTGCAAGTTGCATGCTTTAATTTCCGCTGCCTATATACTCTTTGCATGCTTGCTTGAATAGTGTGATGATTGCTTGATTTGTCCTAAGATAACTAAAATCTGCCAAACTCTAAAATTGGGAAAAGGTTAAGTTTTTAATTGGTCAAGTAGTCTAATCACCCCCCTCTAGACATACTTCAAGGTCCTACAAGTGGTATCAAAGCTTTGGTCTCCATTTGCTTTGATTTCCATAGCTTTTGGTGGTCATAGCCTTGGTTTCACAACCTAGGAGAGTATGGCGTCTAGCGAGGGAAATTATCACCGTAGAGGTCCTTACTTTGATGGTACTAATTTTGCTAGTTGGAAGCATAAGATGAAAATGCATATTCTTGGACATAACCCCGCCGTTTGGGCTATTATTTGTATTGGCTTGCAAGGTGAATTCTTTGATGGGAGAGAGCCGAACCGTGAAGCTAATGCAGAAGAATTGAAGATGCTGCAATACAGTGCTCAAGCTTGTGATATCATCTTCAACAGATTGTGCCCTGAAGAATTCAACAAAATCAGCCGTCTTGAGAATGCAAAAGAAATTTGGGACACTTTGATTGATATGCACGAAGGTACCGAATCCGTCAAGGAATCCAAGTTGGATGTGCTCCAAAGTCAGCTTGACAAGTTCAAAATGAAGGATGGTGAAGGTGTCGCTGAAATGTACTCTAGGCTTGCTCTTATTACAAATGAGATTGCCGGCTTAGGGAGTGAAGAGATGACCGACAAATTGATCATCAAGAAGATCCTAAGATCATTGGATGGAAAGTATGATACCGTGTGCACATTGATCCAAATGATGCCAAACTACAAAGATCTCAAGCCAACGGAAGTCATTGGAAGGATTGTTGCTCATGAGATGTCACTCAGGGATAAGGAGGAACTTCACAACAAGTCAAGTGGTGCTTACAAAGCCTCAAGTGAAGCCCCCACATCATCAAGTGAGAAACAAACCTTCAATGAAGAATTGAGCTTAATGGTGAAGAACTTCAACAAATTCTACAAGAGTACAAGCAAAGAGAGAAGCTCCAAGTCAAGGTCTTACCATGACAAAAGATCTTCTAGTCGAGAGCGCAATTGCTACAATTGTGGGAGGCCTGGACACTATTCCAATGAGTGTACGACACCCTACAAAACAAGAGAAGACTCTCCAAAAAGAAGAAGCAAAAGAGAAGAATCACCACCAAGAGAGAGGAGGAGTAGAGATGATCGTTATGAACGAAGAATCTCACGGAGAAGCAAAGATTCGAAAAGGAAGGACAAGTCATCAAGGAGCTACAGAAAACGAAGACATCAAGCTCATGTTGGTGAATGGGTTTCCGGCTCCGACTCCAACAAACACTCCGAGAGAAGCTATCACTCCGACTCCAAATATACTCAAGATGAAGGTGTTGCCGGTCTAGCACTTGTGTCAACCAACTCCTACGACATATTTGATTCACCAAATGAAGGAATTGGAAGATGCTTCATGGCCAAAGGTCCAAAGGTAACACATCCTGAGTATGTTGATTTCAATAGTGATGAAGATGACTTGCTTGTGGATGATGATTTACTTGTTGACAACTCTAGTGATGGATACTATGATGAAACATCAATTAATCATGCTAAACAAGATAAAACGAATGATAATGATAAGGAGAAGATTGAGCTTCTAACTAAAGAACTAAACACTCTTAAGTTAGCTCGAAACTATCTTCGAAAATCATCGAGAACTTTTAAGGGCTCATGAGAAGTTACGCTTTGAAAAGCTCAATCTTGAGCAAGAGCATGAGTTCTTAAAAGCAATCAATGATGATCTCCGTAAGAAAAGTTCTTCTTACATTGCCAAGCATTTACTCCTATCTACTTACATGCCTCAAGTCAAGTCTAGTAACAAGTACAAGAAAGATACTTCCTCTAGTAGTAACAATAATAATGTCAAATGTAATATTGTTGCTTCTAGTAGTTATCTTGATTCCACTAATGATTCTCTTAGCCAAGTTACACTTGAGCAAGAAAATAGATTATTGAAGGGAATTAAAGAGAAAGGTGTTTACAAGAGCCTTGCCGGGAGTAAGCAATTCGAGGAAATTGTACGCAAGCAAGGAAGGCACCGGAAGAATCAAGGTGTTGGTTTTGAACGAAAGTTCAATGCCAATGGAGTTGAGTGGGAAGAAGATCAATACCCCAAGACGAAGTTTGTTCCTCAACAAGAGAAGTATGATCCTACTTCCTTCAAGGGAACACAAGCTCAAGATGATCTTCCACCACAAGACCACAAGAACAAAGGCAAGGACAAGCTTCAAGAAGAGATTGATGCATTTAAAGAAGCACCCAAGGTCTCGGTCAAGTGGATTCCCAAGACTACGTCAAGTTCTACTTCATCAAGTACAACTACAACTCCGAGGATTCCCATCAAGATGATGTGGATCCCAAAGAAGAAGAACTAGAGAGTTCTTGAGGGTGACTCCGCCAACATTCTTCACTCATATTATTATGGCAAGGACAAGTGCAATCAACTTCCACATCTTGCACTAGTTCAAGGAGTCACAAACCCTCATGTTGGTAAGGCAAGGAACAAGGGGTAACCTAATGTTTTCATGGACATCATCTTGTGTGTGCATCACTCTATGTCTATGGATATTCTTGTTTGTTCCTTGTGGGACTAACCCATGGAGGTATGTTGAAAGTGCAACTCACTCCAACGGATTGCTCCAAATGATCTACATCAACATTGAGCATCCACATCTTCAACACCTACATGAACTCATCATCGACAAAACCCAAGGTTAGTTCATCCCTCTAAAAGGGGATCTCACATCTAGGGGGAGCTTAACTCTAAGACTTGAGTCAAGGCAACTCTAATGGTGTGAACACATCAATGCATTATGTAAAAGTGGTAACCCCACTTGGGCTTAAACGATGAGTATGACCTATGATCAAATGTTTATCATTTGACTCCTAAGTCAATATACTCATATATAGATGACCTAGTCATAGCCAAATTGTTTGATAGATGCTAGAATTAGTTGTGTATGATTTGCCACATATTTCATTTGTTACCTTATTGTGTGAGCATGTTGGTGCATATTTTACTCATTCAAGGACATCCACTTGTTGTTTTGATTGTTTGGTTCTTCCTTCTTTTGGCCAAGTGGATCGACAAGAATGCCTAAGAACTTTCTCTAGCTATCTATGCTCTTCTCGTCTCAAACTCTATTCATGCTACATCACAAAATTTGATCAAGTCAGATTCGAACCACTCTGTGTGAGGAGCACTCGGAGTCCCCGATTCGTCACAGACTTAAACTTCCAAAACTTCTTTGTGATTCTCGGTCTGACCGATTCCTCCATTTCAGTCCTACCGAGATCACTAAGTCGATCTAGGTTTTCAATCTCTGTGCAACTGATTTGAACTTTTCGGTCACACCGAGTTGCTGTAACTGAACACAGTTATGCATCTCGGTGCCACCGAGTTGTTCCACTCGGTCACACCGACAGGGTCGGGCTATATATAGTCACGGGCAAAAATTTGGAAACTTCTCCGAACCCCTTCGCCCGCGCAATAGCTCGCTCTGCCTCCAAGGTCTCCGGATCGTCTCCTCGTCGCCAGCCGCCTCCTGTCGCTGGTCTCCACCGCCGTCAACAGAATTCAACCTCGCATTTGCCGCCGTAGCGAGTTCATCGCCAAGCTAGGGTATGGACTCGATCACTGTGCTACCCTCGTCCGATTCCTAGCACATTGTGTTCTTATTGATTCTTGCCACGATTGAAACACACCTATGCAGTCAATGCAATTCGTAGATTAGATGAGATTTGAAAATTTAGGGTTAGGTTTCCGCCGAAACCATCTCGGACCCACCGAGTTGAAAAACTCGGTCCCACCGATTTGGCTTATGCCATTGCACTAGTAACTCTCGGTTTGACTGAGAATTGCTAATCGGTGCGACCGATTTTAGGACTTTGTGAAACGATAGCAGTCTCGGTGCCACCAAACTGTGACTCGGTCCAACCGAGTTCATCAGTTTAGGTTCCAAAACTGCTTCGGTATCACCGAGTTTGAAAATCGGTTGACCCGAAATGCTTTCTGTGGAAAACTAAAACTGAATTTTTGAATCATTCTTTTGCAAAAATCTCTGCATTTTGTGATGCTCATCCACTCCATCTCATCTATAACTCTTCACAGGGTCAGCAGTAAGAGTTTGCAGCATGTCAGACCAGAGTGACAGTCACAACATGATCAGAGGGCATGCAATCAACATGTTGCATTTGTTTGATGTGCCTCAGAAATTCAAGGTCATGAGCCTTATAATAGAAACCATTAAGAGGACAGCAGCAGATCAAAAGAGAAGCTGTGGATATGCCCGTCAGATTCAGGAGTTGATTAACTCAAAGATGGGCACATGAAAATATCTATTGGATAAGGAACATTTTCCTCTTTATCCAGATTTTGAGGATAATCAGGTTGTCATGACTGAGAATGAACCATCATCAGTACAAGCTCAAGAGAAGAAGGAGAAGGCAAGGAAAGAGAAGGCTGCCAAGATGCCAACTCAAGAGGAGGCATCTGAGTACTTTCGGAAGAACAAGCAGGAGCAGCTTGGTTACTTGATAGCATCAACACTGAGGATTGAGAAAGGGTTGGCCACCCTAACTCAAAACCAGGAGAGCTTGGAAAGAATCATGGAACAAAAATTCTATGATCTAGATGTCAAAGTAACTGAGATTCAGTCAGTTGTGGAGCAGCTACAGGATGACATGCAGGAGAGGAAGGGCAAGACTACCACTAATGTATTTGCCAGAGTGCCTAGAGCTCAGAGGTCAGCTGCAGTGCCTGTGCCAGACACCAGAGCCACATCATCTGCACCAGCTACAGCTCCTACAGCTCTAGTGCAACCAGCTCCATCACCAACTCCTCCAGCTCCCTCTACATCAACTGAAGCCTTCGTCCAAGGAGCCATCTCTACACCACCACCAGAAGATCAAGCCTGAGAGTCGATCTAGCACTATGCATTTTCTATGAACTTTTTGGTAACTTGTTGCCAAAGGGGGAGAAAATGTATAGATCATAGGCTTCGAGAGAGAGAGTGTGTTGCTTTTGTTCTCTCTTGCTTTGGTGGTTTAAAACTTGTTTGCTTTTGATTGCTTGAGATACTATGCTATTCTTGTGAGACATTGATGATCATGTGTTTGATCATAAGCTACACTTATGCATGTTTGATGATATTATCTTATCTATCCTATGTGATCATTCACTTTGCTTGGTGATGAGTGCATGTATTCAATCTTTATCATTTTGAGCGCTCCACCAAGATGTATGTGACATGGAAGAGTAACCATGAGCCTAATTCCTTGTGCATTTGCAGTCCAAAGCAAATCTTAAACTATGCACAAATTTAGGGGGAGCTCTTGCTTATCACATACTTCTTAAAGCGATGATGTTTTTCAATCTTATTATCATTTGTTGAAGCTTTGATCTATATGTTGTCATCAATTACCAAAAAGGGGGAGATTGAAAGTGCAACTATCCCTAGGTGGTTTTGGTAATTCATAACAACATATAGCTCATTGAGCTAATGCTATTCCAAGACTATTATTTCAGGAAAGCTCAATGAATGGCATGGCATGGATGATGAAAGTGGATCCCTCAAAATACTAAGGACAAAGGATTGGCTCAAGCTCAATTGCTCAAGACTCTTCATTTTATATTTTAGTGATCCAAGATCACATTGAGTCTATAGGAAAAGCCAATACTATCAAGGAGGGATGAGGTGTTGCTTAATGAGCCTCTTGCTTCATGTGCTTAGTGATATGCTCCAAAAACCCTCAGCTACTTTCTCACATCCACAAATGACCTAAATCCAAAGCCAAAATGGATTCTTCCTATCCAGCGCCACCGATTTCAAATGTCATAGCCACTGCCACAAACCCTAGGCAAATCGATTCTACCGATAGGGATCTCGGTCTCACCGAGATGGGATTGTAATCTCTCTGTTTCCCTTCTAACATTTCGGTCAAACCGAAGTGAGCGATCAGTCCCACCGAGATTGCAATGTAAACTCTCTGTTTCCCTTTTGTAACATTTCGGTCTCACCGAAAAGAGCAAATCGGTCCCACCGAGTTTACCTGACCAACTCTCTGGAAAGCTTATTACCAATCACCGAGTTTGTGTAATCGGTCTTACCAAGATTACGTTATGCCCTAACCCTAACCGAATCGGTCTCACCGAGTTGCATGTCAGTCCCACCGAAAATCACTAACGGTCACTAGGTTTACTAAATCGGTCCGACCGAGTCTGTTGAATCGGTCCCACCGAGTTTGGTAAATTGTGTGTAACGGTTAGATTTTGTGTGGAGGCTATATATACCCCTCCACCTCCTCTTCATTCACGGAGAGAGCCATCAGGCTAAACCTACACTTCCAACTTACCATTTCTGAGAAAGAACCACCTACTCATGTGTTGAGGCCAAGATATTCCATTCCTACCATATGAATCTTGGCCATTTGACCTACAAGACATATTTTGCAAAGGTTTTAGACTAAGTTCATGATAATTTAGTTCATCTAATCAAATTATTTAATGAACTCCCACTCAGATTGACATCCCTCTAGTCATCTAAGTGTTACACGATCCGAGTCGACTAGGCCGTGTCCGATCATCACGTGAGACGGACTAGTCATCGTCGGTGAACATCTCCATGTTGATCGTATCTTCCATACGACTCATGTTCGACCTTTCGGTCTCTTGTGTTCCAAGGCCATGTCTGTACATGCTAGGCTTGTCAAGTTAACCCTAAGTGTTTCTGCATGTGTAAAACTGTCTTACACCCGTTGTATGTGAACGTAAGGATCTATCACACCCGATCATCACGTGGTGCTTTGAAATGACGAACTTTAGCAACGGCGCACAGTTAGGGGGAACACTTTCTTGAAATTATTATAAGGGATCATCTTATTTACTACCGTCGTTCTAACTAAACAAGATGCATAAACATAATAAACATCACATGCAATTATATAAAGTAGTGACATGATATGGCCAATATCATATAGCTCCTTCGGTCTCCATCTTCGGGGCTCCATGATCATCTTCGTCACCGGCATGACACCATGATCTCCATCATCATGATCTCCATCATCGTGTCTTCATGAAGTTGTCACGCCAACGACTACTTCTACTTCTATGGCTAACGCGTTTAGCAATGAAGTAAAGTAATTTACATGGCGTTCTTCAATGACACGCAGGTCATACAAAAAATAAAGACAACTCCTATGGCTCCTGCCGGTTGTCATACTCATCGACATGCAAGTCGTGATTCCTATTACAAGAACATGATCTCATACATCAAAATATATCATTCATCATTCATCACAACTTCTGGCCATATCACATCACATGACAATTGCTGCAAAAACAAGTTAGATGTCCTCTAATTGTTGTTGCATCTTTTACGTGGCTGCAATTGGGTTCTAGCAAGAATGTTTTCTTACCTATGAATAACCACAACATGATTTTGTCAACTTATATTTACCCTTCATAAGGACCCTTTTCATCTAATCCGCTCCAACTAAAGTAGGAGAGACAGACACCCACTAGCCACCTTATGCAACTAGTGCATGTCAGTCGGTGGAACCTGTCTCACGTAAGCGTACGTGTAAGGTCGGTCCGGGCCGCTTCATCCCACAATACCGCTGACGCAAGAAAAGACTAGTAGCGGCAAGCAAGTTGACAAGATCTACGCCGACAACAAAATTGTGTTCTACTCGTGCAATAGAGAACTACGCATAAACCTGGCTCTGATACCACTGTTGGGGAACGTTGCAGAAAATTAAAATTTTTCCTACGGTTTCACCAAGATCCATCTATGAGTTCATCTAAGCAACGAGTCATGGGACAGAGATTGCATCTACATACCACTTTGTAGATCGCGTGCGGAAGCGTTCAAGAGAACGGTGATGATGGAGTCGTACTCGCCGTGATCCAAATCACCGATGACCAAGTGCCGAACGGCAGCACCTTCGCACATACGGAGCAACACACATACGGAGCGGATGACGTCTCCTCCTTCTTGATCCAGCAAGGGGGAAGGAGAGGTTGATGATGATCCAGCAGCACAACGGCGTGGTGGTGGATGCAGCAGAACTCCAGCAGGGCTTCGCCAAGCTGCTGCGGGAGGAGGACGAGGTGTAGCAGGGGAAGGGAGGCGCCAAGACACAGGGTGTGGCTGCCCTCCCCCTTGCCCTCCTTTATATAGGCCCCCAGGGGGCGCCGGCCCTGGGAGATCCAATCTCCCAAGGGGGCGGCGGCCAGGGGGGGTTGGAGTGCCCCCCAAGGCAAGTGGGGCGCCCCCCCACCTAGGGTTTCCAACCCTAGGCGCAGGGGGGCCCAGGAGGGGGGGGGGGGCGCACCAGCCCACTAGGGGCTGGTTCCCCTCCCACTTCAGCCCACGGGGCCCTCCGGGATAGGTGGCCCCACCCGGTGGACCCCCGGGACCCTTCCGGTGGTCCCGGTACAATACCGGGTGACCCCGAAACTTTCCCGATGGCCGAAACAACACTTCCTATATATAATTATTTACCTCCGGACCATTCCGGAACTCCTCGTGACGTCCGGGATCTCATTCGGGACTCCGACAACATTCGGTTTGCTGCATACTCATATTCATACAACCCTAGCATCACCGAACCTTAAGTGTGTAGACCCTACGGGTTCGGGAGACATGTAGACATGACCGAGATGGCTCTCCGGTCAATAACCAACAGCGGGATCTGGATACCCATGTTGGCTCCTACATACTCCTCGATGATCTCATCGGATGAACCACGATGTCGAGGATTCAAGCAACCCCGTATACTATTCCCTTTGTCAGACGGTATGTTACTTGCCCGAGATTCGATCATCGGTATCCCAATACCTCGTTCAATCTCGTTACCGGCAAGTCACTTTACTCGTACCGTAATGCATGATCCCGTGACCAGACACTTGGTCACTTTGAGCTCATTATGATGATGCACTACCGAGTGGGCCCAGTGATACCTCTCCGTTATACGGAGTGACAAATCCCAATCTTGATCCGTGTCAACCCAACAGACACTTTCGGAGATACCTGTAGTGCACCTTTATAGTCACCCAGTTACGTTGTGACGTTTGGTACACCCAAAGCACTCCTATGATATCCGAGAGTTACACGATCTCATGGTCTAAGGAAGAGATAATTGACATAGAAAAAGCTCTAGCAAAACGAACTACACGATCTTGTGCTATGCTTAGGATTGGGTCTTGTCCATCACATCATTCTCCTAATGATGTGATCCCGTTATCAATGACATCCAATGTCCATAGTCAGGAAACCATGACTATCCATTGATCAACGAGCTGGTCAACTAGAGGCTCACTAGGGACGTATTGTGGTCTATGTATTCACACGTGTATTACGATTTCCGGATAATACAATTATAGCATGAATAAAAGACAATTATCATAAACAAGGAAATATAATAATAATCCTTTTATTATTGCCTCTAGGGCATATTTCCAACAATTGCTTGACCGACTTAAACTTCAGATCAATATTAAGAGTATGCTCAATGAGTTCTCTCGGTACACCCGACATGTCAGAAGGTTTCCACGTAAAGATGTCCTGGTTCTCATGGATGAACTCGATGAGCGCGCTTTCCTATTTAGGATCCAGGTTAGCACTGATACTAAACTTCTTGGATGAATCGCCAGGAACAATGTCAACTAGCTTAGTGTCATCGGCCGACTTGAACTTCAACATCGGATCATGCTCTGTGGTTGGCTTTTTCAATGATGTCATATTGGCCGGATCAACGTTGTCTTTATAGAACTTAAACTCCTCTATTACACGGACAGATTCAGCATAATCAGCGTCACCTTCTTCACACTCCAAAGCTATTTTCTGACTTCCATGCACTGTGATGGTCCCCTTGTAACCCGACATCTTAAGCTGGAGATAAACATAGCAAGGCCGTGTCATGAACTTGGCATAAGCCGACTGTCCAAACAGAGCGTGGTACGGGCTTCTAATCTTGACCACTTCAAAGGTTAACTTCTTGGCCCTGGAATCGTGCTCATCCCCGAAGGCTACTTCCAGCTCAATCTTGCCTACAGGGTACGCCGACTTACCAGGCACCACTCCATGGAAAACAGTATTGGACGGCTTAAGGTTTTTATCAGTCAATCCCATGAGACGGAAAGTATCATAACAAAGGATATTAATGCTGCTACCCCCATCCATGAGTACCTTAGTGAATTTGTATCCACCAACTTGAGGCGCCACCACCAAAACCAAGTGACCCGGATTATCAACCCGGGGCGGGTGATCCTATCGACTCCACATAATGGGTTTATCAGACCATCGCAAGTAATGGGGAACTGCCGGTTCAACAGCGTTCACAGCCCTCTTGTGGAGCTTCTGGTCCCGCTTGCTGAAACTTGTGGTGAAGACGTGGTACTGCCCACTATTCAACTGCTTCGGATGACTTTGATATCCAGACTGCTATTGCTACTGACCCCCTTGACCGGATTGTTGATTGTAACCACCCTGATTACCTTGATTGTAACCACCTTGATTACCTTGATGGTGTTGGTGACCCTGGAAGCCGGAATTAGAACTGCCACCCCCGTAACCCGGGCCATGAGAACCGCCACCACCAGAACCTGAGCCGCCGCCCGACCCATGATTGTTCTAAAAAAATCAGAATTTTTGAGCTCCCTCATAATTTGACAATCTTTCCAAAGGTGAGTGGATGGCCTTTCCTTCGTGCCATGTTTTGGGCAGGGCTGATTCAGTAAGTGCTCAAGATTGACACTTCTTCCACCTGTCCAAGGAGGTGGCTCCCCCTTACGAGCTGACCATTATTCTGCATATTGGTATTGGCCACAAAATCTGAATTACTATCAGCCTTGTGCTTACCGTTGCCCCCCTGACTCGCAGAGTTATGCTGATGGCCCTTGGTGTTGCCACTCTTCTTTCCCTTTCTCGGCTATTAGAGTCGGCATATTTAACTAGAGCCGCCATCAGCTGCCCCATATCATTGCAATCACGCTTGAGCCGCCCTAGCTTCTGCTTGAGAGGCAAAAAACGACAATTCTTCTCAAACATTAAAACTGCCGAGCCGACATTGATGTTATATGATGAGTGCAGGATAGCCTTGACCCGGCGCACCCAATGGGTCATTGACTCGCCCTGTTCTTGGGCGCAAGCATCCAAATCCACAATCGACATGGGTTGTTTGCACGTGTCTTTGAAGTTCTGAATAAACCGGGTTTTTAGCTCATCCCATGACCCGATGGAATTGGCGGGCAACCCTTTTAACCAAGTACGGGCCGTCCCATCCAGCATCATGGTGAAGTATTTGGCACACGCATCATCGCTGACTTCCAACAACTCCATGGCCATCTCATAACTCTCAATCCACGCCTCAGGGGGTAAGCCGGCTGTGTAGTTGGGCACCTTGCGAGGTCCTTTGAAATCCTTGGGCAGACGCTCATTACGCAGAGCCGGCACTAAACAAGGTATACCTGTGGTTCTAGAGGCCACACCTACCTCCATCGAAGCCGTCGGATAAGCCGGAAGATGTTGGTGAGCCGCCCGCTTAGCCGCCTGCTCAGCTTCGCGGCGTGCCCTGCCCTGATCGGCCAAACCATGCACACCACCACGCGGTGGGTCATGCCCACGCGACTGGTTATGATGCTGGTCATTGCTTGAAACGGCCAGTGAGTCCATGTGTCTACTGTAACTCCGGCTTGGGAGAGGGGTCGAATGAATCCTCTCTCGACTGTAAGAGTACGCCTCCTGCTGTACCAATGCCGTTTCAAGAAGTTCCCTAGCCCTCCGTGTTTCAACCGCCGCTAGAGAATCGCCATCCACTGGATGAGCCGCCAATTGTGTTGCCGCAGTGATCATATTATCCAAAGGGTTGGAATAGTGACCCGATGGTGTTGGCACATGCTGAGGCGGAGTATTATTCATACGTGGTGGCTCCGTCGTGCGCGGTTGAGCCAGTGCTCTAGCCTCAGGTGCTTCAACCCAGTTTACCTCCGGCTGGTTACTGGTCCCTGCTCCAGGAGTACGAAAGAGATTCCTCGCCTCATAAACTGACGGCGGACGACTCCGGTGCCTTCTTCTCATGATTTCATTTGAAGCTTTCTAATCCAACGAGAGCCGGAAGGAACTAGCCTGGATCCGTTGTGCCTAGGCATCCAAAACAGCTCGCTCCGCAGTCATCTGTATGTTCTCTACCGCCAGGTCTTCTTTGGCTTGCGCTACCTGGTCATGCAGCTTTGCAATCTCCACGTTATGCTGAACTTGATCCGCCGGGTTAACCTCTGTTGTTAACAAGGCTGTCAGATTATCCAACAAGTCAGTCAAGACCTGAGTCGACGGGCGCACAAGGCCTCCTGCCCCGGCTGCTGTCGCCACTGCTGACCCGGAGATCATTACTACCGCAGTTGAAGAATTCTGCCAAGGCTGTGTTCCGGCCATGAAGATCGCAACCCTATTCGGCGCCTCATAGGGGTCTGAAATACTGTCGCCATCGCAACAACCCCCAAGCCTACCATCTTGCAATTGATACAATGAAGTAGTCTCACCCGTGGACGACTCACCGTCGGAGTAGATGGCCGTCTCACCGCCAGACATAGATCCTTCATCAAGTTCCGCCCCATGGATGAATCCCACGAAGGCACGTTTCATGGTGGGCTGAGCTTGGGCGGGTCTCTCATGCTGAGCCGTCTCGACGATGTCGGTGCAGATGTCCAGCTCAGGGCCCGGCTCGCCGATCTTGCCGATGAAGACGTGAATTCCGCCGAAGGGGACCCGGTACCCATACTCAATTGAGCCGGCCTCGGGGCCCCAGACTGCATCGTCGATGTAGAGCTTTCCGCGATGACTCTTGGTCATCCGGCCCACAACATATCCCTTGATCCCTTCGAGCTGCCCTTTAAGAACTCGAAACCACCGTGCACTGGCCCCATGGTGGGCGGCAACTGTCGTGGAATAGTCACGGCATATGTCCTAGTGTGAGGACTTAGTTGTGGAGCCATCGCAACTAGGTTAGCTTAAAGAGGTTAAACGGGACAAAGCACACAAGAGTTTATACTGGTTCAGCCCCTTGCGGTGAAGGTAAAGGCCTAATCCAGTTTGAGGTGGTATTGCTTATGTCTCAATTACCAGGGAGTGAATACGCTTGCCCTAGCTTTCAATCTGTTCTTTCTTGCCTTGAACCGCTGCCAGGTCGTCCCTTTATATACACAGGTTGACGCCCAGCGGCTCACGGAGTCCTGGCCGGCTCATAGACAACGTGTCCAGCTCGGTGACTAACTATACATGCCTTACAACAAGTCTTACACATATGGCGGTTTACTCCTACGGGCCTTAAGTTGCCCCTGGGACTTGGGCCGTTGCCTGTGAACCGCCATCTTCAATATCCTAATGGGCTTCGTTCCTATGAACCGCCATAGGTATAACCCGGCCCCTCCTGGGCGGGTCATACCTAATAGCTATATCCCCAACAACTTGTGTGCTAGATTGCTTTCTTTGCTATCAGGGCTAGTCCTTCTCTCGTAGCTTGTACCCCGAAAAGTGAGGTTCCTAATTTTAAACAGAGGGGAGGAGAGAATTTAAAATATGCTTTGATGTAGGGTGGAACCCTAGTGGCTGAACTTTCACGATTTGGAGGGGGGTTCCCGAAGAACATGATGAACACACAATGGAAAACACGAGAGGAAACACTCAAAATCAACGAGATTCGATTACACATGTGCTAGATCTAAGTACAAAAAGAGACACATGACCCAAACACAACAAGGGAGGATACAAGCGGTAGGTAGTTCTTCCCAATCCATGAGGAGATTAGGTCTTGAATCCACGAGGGGATCTTCCCTAGATGGGGTCTTTAATCCACTAGAGGAATCTTCTCCTAGGAGGCCTTGGTCTTCAATGGAGTAGGGGTACAAGTGGATGAGCAAAGCTCTGTCTCCAAAAATGAGCTATCACAATGCTCACCCTAGAAGAAGGAGGGAGAGGTCTATATATAGTGCTAGTACAAGTTGGGGCGAGTTGGAGGGATACATGGGCCGGAGGCCTGTTACACTGTGCGCAAACAGGGGCCAGATGTCCGGGCCTTCACGACAGGCCGGATGTTGAGGCTGGGGGGTGGATGTCTGGGACAATTGTGGTTTTCAGTGTTGTAGTCTTCAGCTGGATTTCCAGGGCGTCGGCCAGATGTCCGGGGGTGGGCCGGATGTCCGGGGGTGGGCCGGATGTCCGGGCCCTGTAGCTTGTCCACGTCTGGGCTGTTGCAGGGGCTAGTGTTACCATAGGCTAGATGTACGGGGCCTAGGAGCTTTCTACGGTTCCTTTCGTCATGCTCCTTCGTCCATGCACTTGGGAACTTGTTCATCTTCATGAGCATCTCCATGGTCGTCTCCTCGGTTCCTGAGCACATGTAGTGTCTTTGCATGAGGTAGCAACCATGTCTCGCATGAATGGAAAGAGTAAGCATTTAGGAGCGGGTTCACCTTGTGTCCAATGGCGTATGCTTGAGGTCTCATAGTATGTCCACTTGGGGCTTGGGGAGTAGTCATAGTGTACATGGGGATGATCGTAGGATGCTCCACATCACACCCCCCCTGTTGGGAAAGATCCGACCTCAGATCGTAAACCTCATCACCATGGAAACGGTAGCCGTGGATGGGCTTGTATGTCATGGCACAATCAAAGTACTACAAGGTGTCATCAGGATGGTATACATGCAAAATGAGCAAGCACAGGGGACACTTGGAAATATATTGGTTAGCGCACATAAGGTGTAAATCAAGTAAGTATGAGTCCGTGCGACAAGATTGTCCATGACAAGGCACATGATGCTTAGCCAAATGATCAAAAATGATATGTAATGCATTCATGGGAGCAAAAGCATTTGTTGCGCTCACAAAGTTGCGGTAATTGGCATGGTGGACAAAGCTATAAATTCTACCATTATGCAAAATGATGTCATAGTGTGATTGTTTATCAAGAGCATGAACATGGCAATTGGTTATAAATGTGATTATGTGATCATGCAATTTATGATGGGAAATATGATCATGATGTATGAATATGCCATCAAGGAAGATCACAACAAATTTGCTAAGAAAATTCATAAGCGCATATATCAGGGATGACATGAGAATAGAAGATGCAACAAGGCAATCATAATGCAAGTCAATCCATGCATAAAGTGCAAATTTTTCATGGAAGGAATGTTTCCATCTAGCATGCTCATCAACAAATATGTTGGTGTTGGTGCAATATGGCAAAAGTTTCATGGCATACCATTGGCCGATGTTGTGGCAAGAGTGGTGGTCCGGTAGTGCATCCACTAAGTTCGAGCACTCCTAAACTTGAAGGTCCATAGGGTCCATCTCCAATGTTGGTCCTCCGTCCAATATATGTATCATGTATAAAAAAAGAAGGAGACAACAATGAAAGTATGGCGCATCGAATATTCCTTTTTGAATATGGCTCAAAGGGAAGGAGTTACCTTTAGGAGTGTCTCGACAATGTTGGTGTTGCATATTGTGTATGCCTTCCTGCTACTTCTTGAGCTTGCATTGGTTTTTCCCTTGAAGAGGAAAGGGTGATGCAGCAAAGTAGAGATAAGTATTTCCCTCAGTTAGAGAACCAAGGTATAAATCCAGTAGGAGACGACACACAAATCACCAAGACCTGCACAGACAATCAAACAACTTGCGCTAACGCGATAAAGGGGTTGTCAATCCCTTCAAGGTTACTTGCAAAAGTGAGATCTGATAGAGATAGATGATAACTAAACAAAAGGTAAAGTAAATATTTTTGGTATTTTTGGTTTATAGATCGGAAAGTAAAAGATTGCAAAATAGTAGATCAGAATCTAATATGATGGAAAATAGACAGGGGGCATAGGTTTCACTAGTGGCTTCTCTCAAGATAGCAAATAATATGGTGGGTGAACAAATTACTGTCGAGCAATTGATCGAAGAGCGCAAAGTTATGACGATATCTAAGGCAATGTTTATGAAATATAGGTATCACGTCCGTGTCAAGTAGACCGACTCCTGGCTGCATCTACTACTATTACTCCACACATCGACCGACTCCTGCATGCATATAGAGTATTAAGTTCATGAAGAACAGAGTAACACATTAAGTAAGATGACATGATGTAGAGGAATAAACTCAAGCAATATCATGTAAACTGTTAGGAACGTAGCATGTAATTTATAAAAAGTTCCTACGCTCACGCCAGATCTATCTAGGAGATGCATAGCAATGAGGAGGAGAGAGTGTGTCTGTCGGGGGTTGGGTACGACATATGCCAAAGGATGGCTTATCATGGTGGGAGCGAGTAGAACGTCGCCGGTGCCTGGAAGCGGGATGAGGCGCAGGCATGCACGCCGGCGGAACTTACCTAGCTTCAGGGCTCTCCTAGGAGATAACACCCCTACTGCTGCTCTGTGGGGTCTCCGCATGATCTCTAAAGCAAAATGGCTACAATGGTGCTCCTGGAGCTGTTTCGGGAGGCAGGAGAGGGCAAGGCTAGCTCTCTCCTCCCTAGGCTATCTGGTCTATCTCTCTCTAGGTCCGAACCCTTTGCATGGGTGCCCCGGGGGGTTTATATAGGCCTACCCCCCGGGGGTACAATAGTAATCTGGCTGGGCGCGGGTCCCAGCCGTCTGTCTCTCAGGCCGCCGCCCTTCCCGCCGGCTTCTGGGGCCCGCCGGTTGGCGGGTCCCGCGGAAAGGCTTGATACTGTAGCGGCACTCCTGATGACGCAGGCTCGGTCATCGGGTCATGGCAATGGTGCCACCGTCTATCGGGCGATCACTGTCGCCATTCCCCATCTTATCTGGTTAATGGCTCGTGGGGCCTGGGGAGGAGTCGGCCGACTCCAGGGAGGCCGACTCCCAGAGGTCCGTCTTCGGGTTGCCCAGGCCGCCTTCGGCCCACCCACTGACAGGCGGCCCCGCCGCCTTTGGGTCGTACAGGCTGGCATCGTGGGCATAGTGTACTGCGCACTGTGGCTGAGATCAGGGCAGGCATGGCTAGAGTGCCGCATCTCGCCGGAGATCTTCCAGCGATACGGCTTACTGTAGCCATGCCGGCCCTTCGTAAGCAGGGGGAACGGCCATGCCGTGACCGTACCCCGCGTCGTACTTCGAGATGAGGGAGGAGTCTTGGGCCGACTCTCCATAGTCGGCCTCTCTGGGGGTCGCCAGCTTGGAGTCGGCTTTCCTGGGAGTCGCCGTCTGGAACTCGTCATATTTTGGAGTCGCTCCTGGGACTCGGCCTGAGGGGCGCGGCCTGCCCCGATGTCCTGAAATGCCCTGGGGCTCGGGTTAGCCTACCCGTGGCCCATTACTCCGACAGTAGTCCCCGAAGCTGGTGAAGCCCTGCGGTCGCTGCATTGTGGGGCTTCAACAGTTTCAATCTTCAAATGTGCAGACTCTGGAACTCGGCTGCCATCTTCCCTTGGGCCGGCTATCGAAAGTCGGAGCTTTAGTGAAGAGCCGCAGTTCGAAAGTCGCGGTGGGAAACCAGGCGGCGTGCCTGATACGCTTCCCCACAGCCATCAGGGCGGTCCTATCGCGTGGTGCCACGTGGGGAGAACATTCTGCCTGCCCACGCGCGCGATGGGACGGGCCGTCAGGCGGGGCCCGCCACTACCGTGCGTCGGCATACGAACGGATCCGTTGCGGCTGTGGGCGGTCGGATTTCCCACGTCGTTACTACGCGCAGTAACTTCGTGGGGTAAATCATGGGGGGCGTGGGGTATCGTGCGCAGTTAATCCCACGCCCGCCCCCTCAGCTTCTCAGCCCGCAGGGCTATAAGTAGGCAGGGGGAAGCGGAGCGGCACATCTCGCGCGCCCTTCTTCCCCGCTCCCCCGCCTCATCTTGCTTTCTCTCCCTCCTGCCTCCGCCGTTTGAGCAAGAGCGCACCATACCGCGGCGATGAGCTCTTCCTCCGTCGCGGCCCCCGCCGTGCGCTCCGGCGTATGGGATGGCTCGGAGGTAGAAGAAGAACACATTGAGTTCCTCCGCCAGACACGCCGTCTCCCCAGCGCGGACCTCGTGCGCGCCCGCGCTGCGCCGGAGGGGGAAATCCGGCCGGCGCCGGAAGAGGGCGAGCGGGTCATCTTCCGCTCGCACCTCATGCGCGGCCTGGGGCTGCCGGCGAGCGGCTTCTTCCGCTCCTTCCTGGAGTTCCACAGTCTTCAGCCACACCACCTCACTCCAAACACAGTGGTGCTGCTCTCCGCCTTCACCACTCTGTGCGAAGGTTTCCTCGGTGTTCTCCCCACCATCGAGCTGTGGGGAGAATTCTTTTCTTCTAAGCTCGGCACACACATCGCCGGCGTGCCGGCTCAGTGCGGCGCCTTCATCGCGATGCGGCGCTCGACGGCCGACAACCCCTTTCCTCCCATCATGCTGATCAAGTCGGTGAAGATGTGGCAGCGCTCGTACTTCTACGTAAGGAACCTCGCCTCCGACGGTGACTGGGTCCACTTGCCGCCTTACAACGTCGCTCCCCTGACCGGGAGGCTCCCCAGCTGGTCGCACCGAGTCAAGTCGCTGACTCCCGCCGGAGCCTCCGCCGTAGCGCGACTCCGAGTCTTGACGCAGCCGGAGGGACTCGTCGGGGCCGACTTGCTGGCCGCCTTCGTGGCGTGCCGAGTTCTCCCGCTCCAAGGCCGGCCTCACCTGATCTGTCAGATGAGCGGCCTCCGAGACGCAAGTCGGATGAGCACCAAGGAGATGCCCCGCAAGGAGGTGGCAAATATGGTGAATTACATCGCGCACTGCAAGTACGTGGAGGACTGGCAGTTCGGCAAGGAGTCGTACTCGCGCGACAACCCTCCACCAGTGGTAAGTCGCATCCCCCTATTGTTTTGTTTTCTTTGCAGCCGACTCCGGCTTCTGACTCTTGTCGGTTTCTTCTGAGCTAGAATCCTCTTATGCAGCCTGCCACCGGTGCCACGAGACAGCCCCGCGAGTATGTTCTCGATCGCGCGGAGAGCGACGTCGACGACCCCGACTTGGGGCGGCGGCGATGGAAGCCAACGCCGAAGGCGGGGGGGGGGGGGAGGAGCAGAAGGCGACTTCAGGCCCTCGGCCACCTTCGCTGACTCGCCTGACGACGACGCCGAAGGCGAAGTCGCTCCGCGCCACCAGCTGAGGATCGGCCCGTCGGGCGCCGGCTCCTCCGCCGGCCTGGCCGGCCAAGGCGGCGCGAAGACGCGTCACGCCGGGCCGAGTGCGCCCGGCAACAAATTGAAGAAGTTCAAGGGGGCGGCCGCCACGACCAGACGAGAGGAGGCGGCCGCGAAGGCCAACCGCTTCTGAAGGGAAGTGAGAAAGCCGCCGCTAGTCTCTGCGTAAGTCTTTATGCTCTTTCGTTTTCCCTTGTTGAATCTTGTCCGAGTCCTCGTTTATATACTCCCTCCACTCTTCTTCAGGGCCCCTCTTTCCCTTGAGAGGGTCACCATCCCCTCCGTCATGGGGTCGGCAGAAATGTCCGCCAATACTCGGCGGCCCGACCCCGCCGCCGACCTCTGGGAGGCGACGGAGCGGAATGCGCGGGAGAAGCGCGAGGAGGAGGAGGCCGAACGTCTGGAGAAGGCGGAGGCCGACAAGGCGGCCGCCTCTGCCCAGAAGATGCTGGATGATGCCGAAGCCGCCCTTGCGGCGAGACGGTGTGCCGAGGAGGCCGTGCGTCGCCGATCGGCGATGCTCGGCCCCCCACTATCGTCTGCACCGCCGCCTCCGGAGTTCACGGGGCAGACCGGGAAAGCCGGCACCGAGAACCCTGTCGTGGAGAAGGAGAGCGGCGAGGCCTCCATGTCGGACACTCTCGTGCCGCCACCGCCTCCTCCACCACCGTCTGGGAGACTGCACGGCAAATAGCCGGTGGGTCCGTCGGAGCCGCCGGCCATGGACGAGGACGAGGCGCGGCTGCTTCTCCAAGTCACCTCGCCGGCGCGCCACCATCTTGAGAGGGCGACCTCGGCGCCGCGACCTCGGGAGACCGGCGCTGCCAGCTCGGCAGCCCTAGACGCCGAGGCCACAAGCGCCGCGCCCATCGGGTGGGTGCGCGGAGGCGGCACTGGGCCGCTAAATCAATTGCTCCTGGAAGTCCAGGCGAAGTTGCGGGCCGAAGGCGACACCCTTCAAGCCTGCACAAGAGCGCACCTGGCCGCACGAACGACCGTCCGAGTAAGTTTCTTTTTTGATTCTTGTTTTTCTCTGTGGGGGCGCGCCAGCGCACCCACTGGGTGTAGTCCCCGAGTTCCGGGCCGGCTGCTGAGCAGGCGGTTCGGAACTCCCTCTGGCGAGTTCCAAACACTAAGTTTGTCTTCAATGACTTATTGCAGGAGTATCACAACCTCCGCACCACTGCCTTCAACCGCAATGTTGAGGAGTTGAGCAAGCGGGCTGCCGACTTGTCGGAAAGACGGAGTGAGTTCTTCTTCTTCGCGGGGGCGCGCTGGCGCACCCGCGGGCTGTAGTCCCCGAGATTCAGGCCGACTGCTGAGCAGTCGGGCCGGATCTTCCCGGCGATCTTCTTTGCTGACGACTTATTTTGTCTCATCTTTTGCTCCTCAGAAGCCAACGCTGTTCTTCAGGAGCAGCTGGGCGAGGCCAATACCGCCCGTCGTGCCAAGGAGGAGGAGTGTGGCGAGCTCACCACGGAACGCGACCTGCTAGCGGCGCAGCTGGCCGAGCAGAGGGAGCTGCTCAAGAAGGCGCAGGACGAGGCCAAGAAGAGGGAGACCGCTCTCC
The DNA here is from genome assembly GCF_018294505.1 of Triticum aestivum. Taxonomy (NCBI): domain Eukaryota; kingdom Viridiplantae; phylum Streptophyta; class Magnoliopsida; order Poales; family Poaceae; genus Triticum; species Triticum aestivum. The sequence goes on from NC_057798.1 coordinate 251,079,220, forward strand.
TGGTCGAGTTCGAGAGCGAGCGCTCCTCCTGGACTGACAGGGAGGCAATGCTGACCTCCGGCTTCCACGAGATCGAGGATATCGTTGATGGTAAGTTTCTTTTGCTTCTTCGGGCTTCCGACTATGTGTCAGGCTGACTTCTGATTTTTCGACTTGCTTCTTTTTTGTCTCGGCAGACTTCTTCCCTGGTCACTCGCAGGCAGTCCCTCTGGCCATCGAGGCTGCTCGTGAGGCGCGAAGGGCGAATGGTGAGGAGATCGCCGTTAATGCCCCCCAAACCGTCGATGAGCAGCTTCTGAGTATTGAAGCCCGTCTTCGTCCAGCTTGCCGGCTGATGCGCCGGCTTCAGCGTGCCGGCGCCCAGGCAGTTGCAGCCCTATGGCCAGGCACGCCGGCTCTACGCACCGCCAGCCGGATTGCCGACTGGCTGGAGGTCACTGCCGGCCGTCTTGAGGCCTGGAAGGGTTCCTTGGCCCGGGCCGGAGCGCGCCGGGCCTTGGAGTTTGTCAAGGCGTGGTATCCAGGGCTGGACCTGGACCATCTGGCCACGTTCTGTTCAGAAGCCCAGGCCGAGCTGGAGGCCGTGGAGGGCGCCCTTATCGAGCGTGCGGTGGCCATCACCGAGTACACGGACACCAGTGTCTTCGTGCCCGAGCGGGCTGAAGGCGGCGAGGAAGTGCCGCCAGAGTGGTTCGGGATGAACCCGGAGTATGGTGAGGACTCGGCGGAGGTGATTAACTCCAGCACCGAGGAGGTGGACGAGGCGGAGGCCGAAGGCGAGGCGGACGTGCCAGAAGACGGAGCAGGCGGCCAGCCTCAGCTCGACCGCGCCTCCAGCAACGAGCCGCGTCGGGAAAAAACGACTGCCGCCGGAGGCGATCAAACCGAGACCGCCCAGCCGACTGCCCCGGCGCCTGACACCGCCGTCACCTCCGATCCTTCGATCCCAGATGTCGTCTCCTAGGCTGCCTTTTCCGCCTCTACTTGTCTGTCTTAAGTAATCTTTTGAGAACTTTGTTAGATTCGAACAATTCCACCCGAGGGGTGTATCTTGAACTTTTATTCGAAGATTCGGCCAAGGGCCTATGTAAATATTAATCTGCTTTCCGTCTTTCCTTGCTTATTGCTTCTTTAGGCTTTTCCCTTTGCCGCCTTCCTTTAGTCGCTGCCTTGCCAGTCGGGCAGCCGCTCTGCAGACTGTCACTGGGTCAAGTGCTTGGCTACTTCGGGAAGGCAAGTACTTGGCTGTTTAGAGTTTCTTTAGCAAGTCGGATAGAAAGCGACATGCCGACTACCCAAGAGTAGGCCGTCCTTAATAAAGGTTAAAAAAGACGGCGAGCCGGCTACTCATGAGTCGGTTTTCCGCTTCAGAAATGCCGGAGGCCGTCTTACGCTATATTCGTGCTTTAGGTCCTTAGCCATTTTTCGTGTGGGCGCCCGTTCTCCCTCACTCCTGCCTGCCTCACAGTCGCTCTGCGAGCTGCGGCTTTGGCAGGAGGCGGATTGGGCACCGCACACTACTTGTCTGACTGCGGGAAGCTTCTCATAGCGCAAGGCGGCGAGTCCCCGGGCCGACTAGTCTGGCCCGGTGCCAAGCGGCTTGCAATGAAAGTAATGTACTCGGAGGCATAATTCTTATCGTACAGATAACAAAAAGGGCAGTCCCCGAGCTCGTCTCGGGGGGCCCAAAGTCTTAGTACTTTAATACAAAGGGGTAGTGTGATACATACTGCATCAATTGTAAAATCTTCGAAGAAGATTTGCATTCCACGGGCGCTCTGTCTCTTTGCCGGAGTCGTCCCTCTTGCGCGCTCGGGGCTTCTGAGTGTCGATCAGATAGTAGGCGTCGTTCCCTAGCACCTTGCTGATGATGAAGGGGCCTTCCCAATGTGCCGACAGCTTGTGCTGGCCGGCTGTTCGCTGGATCAGCCGGAGCACAAGGTCGCCTTCTTGGAAAGATCTTGGCCTGACCTTCGTGTTGTAGTATCGACGCAGACTCTGCTGGGAGATGCTGGACCGGCCGAGTGCCAACAGCCGGCCCTCTTCCAGCAGATTGACGCTGTCTTGACGTGCTTCTTCTGCTTCTTCCTCGGTGTACATGGTGACTCGCGGGGAGTCGAACTCTATGTCCATTGGGATGACGGCTTCGGCGCCATAGACGAGGAAGAAGGGCGTGAAGCCGGTTGACTTGTTTGGAGTCGTGCGCAGACTCCAGAGGATGGCTGGTAGCTCCTCAAGCCAACAGCCGGCAGATCGCTCCAACGGTACGATGAGTCGAGGCTTGATGCCGGATAAGATGAGGCCGTTCGATCGCTCTACCTGGCCGTTTGACTGCAGATGGGCAACGGACGCTAAGTCCAGTCGGATGCCCTATGTCGTGCAAAAACGGGCCAAGGCGCCTTTGGCAAAATTCATGCCATTGTCGGTGATGATGCTGTGTGGGATTCCGTACCGAGTTGTGATGTCAGCGACGAAGGTCACTACAGTCGGACCATTCAACTTCTTGATGGGTTTCACCTCCACCCACTTGGTGAACTTGTCCACTGCGACAAGTAGGTGAGTCAAGCCACCTCGTGCCGTCTTAAATGGTCCCACCATGTCCAGGCCCCAGACTGCAAAGGGCCTGGCGATGGGGATAGTCTTGAGTGCGGAAGCCGGCTGATGTGGCTTGGAACGGAAAATCTGGCACCCCTTGCACTTTTGGACTAACTCTTTGGCCTCTTCCAGAGCGGTTGGCCAGAAGAAACCGTGCCGGAAGGCTTTGGCGACGAGTGCCCTGGAGGCCGCGTGGTGACCGTACTCGCCTTCATGGATGTCTTTGAGGATTGCCTGGCCTTGTCTGGCTCGACGCAGCGTTGGAAGACGTCGGTAACGCTGCGCCTGACCAGCTCTCTGTTGACTATGGTGTAGGCTGCTGCTCGGTGTTGCACTTGCTGAGCCGAGATTTCATCAATTGGCAGCTCTCTGTTTACTAAGAATCTGAGGATGGGCTGGGCCCATGAAGGTGCTGCTATTTCTTCAACTGCCACTAGTGCGACTTGGATAAGGGCGGCCGGGCTGGGAGGCGGCGGGTTGGAGTCCGTAGCCGCTTGCTGATTTGACAAGGTCCCGGGCCGCCTTCGGGTTGCCCAGGCCGCCTTCGGCCCACCCACTGACAGGCGGCCCCGCCGCCTTCGGGTCGTACAGGCCGGCGTCGTGGGACACAGTGTACTGCGCATTGTGGCTGAGATCAGGGCAGGCATGGCTACAGTGCCGCATCTCGCCGGAGATCTTCCAGCGATACGGCTTACTGTAGCCATGCCGGCCCTTCGTAAGCAGGGGGGAACGGCCATGCCGTGACCGTACCCCGCGTCGTACTTCGAGATGAGGGAGGAGTCTTGGGCCGACTCTCCATAGTCGGCCTCTCTGGGGGTCGCCAACTTGGAGTCGGCTTTCCTGGGAGTCGTCGTTTGGAACTCATCATATTTTGGAGTCACTCCTGGGACTCGGCCTGAGGGGCACGGCCTGCCCCGATGTCCTGAAATGCCCTGGGGCTCGGGTTAGCCTACCCGTGGCCCATTACTCCGACAGTGTCTATGAACCCTCGTAGACCGTAAGCGGAAGCGTTTGACAACGCAGTTGATGTAGTCAAACTTTTTCTAGCTCCGACCGATCAAGTACCGAATGTACGGCACCTCCGAGTTCTGCACACGTTCAGCTCGGTGACGTCCCTCGCCTTCTTGATCTAGTAAGGTTTGAGGTAGTAGATGAGTTCCGTCAGCATGACGGCATGGTGACGGTGATGGTGAAGTGATCCGTGTAGGGCTTCGCCTAAGCACCGCGAGAATATGAACGGGGGTGTAAACTATGGAGGGGGGCGCCGCACACGGCTAACAATTGATGTTTTCTGGTGCTAGGGCGCCCCTCACATATATATAGGTCTAAGGGAGAGGGGACGAATCCATGGGGCGCCCCAAGTAGGATCCGAATCCTACTTGGGGTTTTCCCAAGTGGCGCCCCCCTTCCATAAATTGCTTGAGGGGAAGGAAAGGGGGGAGAAAGAATTAGTATTTCCTAATTTACCTTTTTGCCCTTCCCCTCTTTCCTTATCCTATTTGTCCGGCCCATATGGGGGGCGCACCAGTCCCTTGTGGATGGTGTGTTTCCCCTCTTGGCCCATAAGGCCCATATCTTTTGCCGGGGGTGCCCAGGTCCCCTTCCGGTGACCCGATATGTACCTGGTACCTTCCAGAACACTTCTGGTATCCGAATACCATTGTCCTATATATCAATCTTTACCTATCGACCATTTTGAGACTCCTCGGCATGTCTGTGATCTCATTCGGGAGTCCGAACAATATTCGGTCACCAAATCTCATAACTCATATAATACTATATCGTCATCGAATGTTAAGCGTGCGGACCCTACGGGTTCGAGAACTATGTAGACATGACCGAGACACCTCTCCGGTCAATAAACAATAGCGGAACCTGGATGCTCATATTGGATCCCACATATTCTATGGATATCTTTATCGATCGAACCGTTATGACAACATATATTATTCCCTTTGTCCATCGGTATGTTACTTGCCCGAGATTCAATCGTCGGTATCTTCATACCTAGTTCAATATTGTTACCGACAAGTCTCTTTACTAATTCTGTAATACATCATCCTACAACTAACTCATTAGTCACTTTGCTTGCAAGGCTTCTTATGATGTGTATTACCACAGGGGCCCAGAGGTACCTCTCCGATACTCAGAGTGACAAATCCTAATCTCGATCTATGGCAACCCAACAAACACCTTTGAAGATACCTGTAGAGCATCTTTATAATAACCCAGTTATGTTGTGACGTTTGATAGCACACAAGGTATTCCTCCGGTACCCGGGAGTTGCATAATCTCATAGTCGGAGGAATATGTATTTGACATGAAGAAAGCAATAGCAATAAAACTGAACGATCATAATTCTAAGCTAACAAATGGGTCTTGTCTATCACATCATTCTCCTAATGATGTGATCCCATTCATCAAATGACAACACATGTCTATGGTTAGGAAACTTAACCATCTTTGATTAATGAGCTAGTCTAGTAGAGGCTTGCTAGGGACATGGTGTTTTGTCTATGTATCCAGACATGTATCAAGTTTTCGGTTAATACAATTCTAGCATGAATAATAAACATTTATCATGATATAAGGAAATATGAAATAATAACTTTATTATTGCCTCTAGGGCATATTTCCTTCAGTCTCCCACCTACACTAGAGTCAATAATCTAGTCCACATCGCCATGTGATTAACACCCATAGTTCACATCGCCATGTGACCAACACCCAAAGAGTTTACTAGAGTCAATAATCTAGTTCACATCACCATGTGATTAACACCCAAAGAGTACTAAGGTGTGATCATGTTTTTCTTGTGACAGAAGTTTAGTCATCGGGTCTGTCTCATTCAGATCCGTATGTATTTTGCAAATTTCTATGTCTACAATGCTCTGCATGGAGCTAGTCTAGCTAATTTCTCCCACTATCAATATGTATCCAAATTGAGACTTAGAGTCATCTGGACCGGTGTCAAATCTTGCATTGACGTAACCCTTTACGATGAACTCTTCATCACCTCCATAACCGAGAAACATTTCCTTATTCCTCTAAGGATAATTTTGACCGCTGTCTAGTGATCTACTCCTGGATCATTATTGTACCCCTTTGCCAAACTCATGGTAAGGTACATAACAGGTTTGGTACACAACATGGCATACTTTATAGAACCTATGGCTGAGGCATAGGGAATGAATTTCATTCTCTCTCTATCTTCTGTCGTGGTCGGGCTTTGAGTCTTAATCAACTTCACACCTTACAATACAGGCTAGAACTCCTTCTTTGATCCATTTTGAACTTCTTCAAAATCTTGTCAAGGTATGTACTCATTGAAAATCTTACCAAGCGTCGTGTTCTATCTCTATAGATTTTGATGCCCAATATGTAAGCAGCTTCGCCGAGGTCTTTCATTGAAAAAATTCCATTCCAAGTATCCTTTTATGCTATCTAGAAATTCTATATCATTTCCAATCAACAATATGTCATCCACATATAACATCAGAAATGCTACAGAGCTCCCACTCACTTTCTTGTAAATACAGGCTTCACCCTAAGTCTGTATAAAACCATATGATTTGATCACCTCATCAAAGCAAATATTCCAACTCCGAGATCCTTGCACCAGTCCATAGATGGGTTGCTGGAGCTTGCACACTTTGTTAGTACCTTTAGGATCGACAAAACCTTCTGGTTGCATCATATACAACTATTCTTTGAGATATCCATTAAGGAATGCAGTTTTGACATCCATTTGCCAGATTTCACAATCATAAAATGTGGCAATTGCTAACATGATTCGGGCGACTTAAGCATCCCTACAGGTGAGAAAGTCCCATCGTAGTCAACTCCTTGAACTTGTCGATAACCTTTTGCGACAAGTCAAGCTTTGTAGACAGTAACATTACCATAAGTGTTAGTCTTCTTCTTGAATATCCATTTATCCTCTATGGCTTGCCGATCACTGGGCAAGTCCACCAAAGTCCACCCTTTGTTCTTATACATGGATCCTATCTCAGATTTCATGGCCTCAAGCCATCTGTCGGAATCTGTGCTCATCACAGCTTCTTCATAGTTCGTAGGTTCTCCATGGTCTAATAACATTACCTCCAGGACAGGATTACCGTACCACTCTGGTGCGGTTGTGCTCTGGTTGATCTACGAGGTTCAGTAGTAACTTGATCTGAAGATTCATGATCATTATCATTAGCTTCCTATCTAGTTGGTGTAGGCATCACGGGAAAGGTTTTTCTGTGATGAGCTACTTTGCAATTCGAGAGAAGGTACAATTACCTTATCAAGTTCTATTTTCCTCCCACTCACTTCTTTCGAGAGAGACTCCTTCTCTAGAAAGGTTCAATTCTTGGCAACAAAGATCTTGCCTTCGAATCTGTGGTAGAAGGTGTACCCAATTGTTTCCTTAGGGTATCCTATGAAGACGCACTTCTCCGATTTGGGTTCGAGCTTATCAGGTTGAAGCCTTTTGACATAAGTGTTGCAACCCCAAAATTTAAGAAACAACAGCTTAGGTTTCTTGCCAAACCACAGTTCATACGGTGTCGTCTCAACAGATTTAGACGGTGCCTTATTTACGTGAATGCAGTTGTCTCTAATGCATAACCCGAAAATGATAGTGGTAAATCGGTAAGATACATCATATATCACACCATATCTAATAAAGTATGATTACGACGTTCGGACACACCATTCCGCTGTGGTGTTCCAGGTGGCGTGAGTTGTGAAACAATTCCACATTGTCTTAAATGAAGCCCAAACTCGTAACTCAAATATTTGCCTCCACGATCAGATCGTTGAAACTTTAGTTTCTAGTTACGATGATTCTCCACTTCACTTTGAAATTCTTTGAACTTTTCAAATGTTTCAGACTTGTGTTTCATTAAGTAGATATACCCATACCTACTCAAATCAGCCGTGAAGGTCAGAAAATAAGGATACCCGCCGTGTGCTTCAATACTCATCGGACCGCATAAATCGGTATGTATTATCTCCAATAAGTCATTATCTCACTCCATTGTTTCGGAGAACGGAGTTTTAGTCATCTTGCTATGAGGCATGGTTCGCAATTATCAAATGATTCATAATCAAGTGATTCCAAAAGTCCATCTGCATGGAGTTTCTTCATGTGCTTTACACCAATATGACCTAAATGGCAGTGCCACAAATATGTTGCACTATGATTATCAACTTTGCATCTTTTGCAATATTATGAATATGTGTATTACTACGATCGAGATTCAATAAACCATTCACATTGGGTGTATGACCATAGAAGGTTTTATTCATGTAAACAGAATAGCAATTATTCTCTAACTTAAATGAATAACCGTATTGCAATAAACATAATCTAATCATATTCATGCTCAATGCAAACACAAAATAACATTTAGCTAGGTTCAACACTAATCCCAAAGGTAGAGGGAGTGTGCGATGGAGATCATATCAACCTTGGAATCATTTCCAACACACATCGTCAGCTCGCTTTTAATTAGTCTGTGCAACTCCTGTTTCGAGATACTAATCTAAGCAACTGAACCGGTACCAAATACCTAGGGGTTACTACGAACACTAGTAAAATACACATCAATAACATGTATATCAAATATACCTTTGTTCACTTTGCCATCCTTCTTATCCATCAAGTATTTGGGGCAGTTCCACTTCCAGTGACCATTTCCTTTGTAGTAGAAGCACTTAGTTTCAGGCTTAGGTCTAGCTTTGGGCTTCTTCATGGGAGTGGCAACTTGCTTGTCATTCTTCTTGAAGTTCCCTTTCTTTTCCTTTTCCCTTTTTCTTGAAACTAGTGGTTTTGTTAACCATCAACACTTGATGCTCTTTCTTGATTTCTACCTTCGCGAATTTCAGCATTGTGAAGAGCTCATGAATCTTTTTGGTTATCCCTTGCAAATTATAGTTTATCAAGAAGTTCTAGTAGCTTGGTGATAGTGACTAGAGAACTTTGTCAATCACTATCTTATCTGGAAGATCAACTCCCACTTGATTCAAGCGATTGTAGTGCCCAGACATTCTGAGCACATGCTCACTAGCTGAGCTATTCTCCTCCATCTTGTAGGAAAAGTACTTGTCAGAGGTCTCATACCTCTCGACCCGGGCATGAGTCTGCAATACCAATTTCAGCTCATGGAACATCTCATATGCTCTGTGGCGTTCAGAACGTCTTTGAAGCCCCGATTCTAAGCCGTAAAGCATGGCGCACTAAACTATCAAGTAGTCATCATATCGAGCTTGCCAAACATTCATAACGTCTACATCTGCTCCTGCAATAGGTCTGTCACTTAGTGGTGCATCAAGGACATAATTCTTCTGTGCAGCAATGAGGATAACCCTCAGATCACAGACCTGCTACCTCTTGAGCTTGCGTTGGTATTTCCCTTGAAGAGGAAAGGGTGATGCAACAAAGTAGCATAAGTATTTCCCTTAGTTTTGAGAACCAAGGTATCAATCCAGTAGGACACGATGCACAAGTCATCTAGTACCTGCACAAACAATCAAGAACCTTGCAACCAACACGATAAAGGGGTTGTCAATGCCTTCACGACCACTTGCAAAAGTGAGATCTAATAAAGATAACAAAGTAAATATTTTTGGTATTTTTGTTGTATAGATTGGAAACTAAAGATTGAAAAATAGTAAACGAGATGCGATATAATGGAAAAGAGATGTAATATAATAGAAAGGAGACCCGGAGGCCATAGGTTTCACTAGTGGCTTCTCTCAAGATAGCATGTATTACGGTGGCTGAACAAATTACTGCCGAGCAATTGATAGAAAAGTGCATAATTATGAAGACATCTAAGGCAATGATCATGAACATAGGCATCACATCCGTGTCAAGTAGACTGAAACGATTCTGCATCTACTACTATTCTCCACACATTGATCACTATCCAGCATGCATCTAGAGTATTAAGTTCATAAGAACGGAGTAACGCATTAAGAAATATGACATGATGTAGAGGGATAATGTCACATCCCTAGCTTCTGGTACTGCATGGTGTTTGCATCTTGGTGCATCATGTTTAAATTCTATTTAAATTGAAATGGGTATTGATCAAACCCTAGCATCAGAAAGAATTCAACTAGGTTCAAATAAAAATAATTTTCAATGAATCCAAAATGCCCTTTGAAAATGTTCATCATTTTTGATAAAGGTGAAAACCTTTGCCAACAATGATGGACATATTTTTAGGTCATCCTGGATTTTTGAATTAAATCATATGTATTTGATTTGGGGCATTTAAATTCTATAAATAAGTTTAAATGATTCAAAAATTCTGAAAACAGATGAGGGCCTCTGAAATAACTCAATTGCTGCCCACAAATATTTTCAGGATTTATAGAGTTGGTTTGGGACTAAAACTAAATCAGAAACAAACCACAAAAATTAGAAAAAGAAAACTAAAACAGAAAGAGCAGGAATCATACCTGCCAGCCCACTTACCTGGCACTTACCTAGCAAAGCCCACCTGGCCTGGCATTGTAGCAGCCCAGCCGGGCAAAACCAGCCCAGCCCACCAGGGGCTCCTCCCTGTCGCCTTCCACCTCCTGCTAGTGGGCAGGAGGGCGTGTGGCCGCCGTGCGCGCACACGCGCCCCGGCCACCTCCTGCTTGCCGCTCCCCCTCGACGCCCTGGATTTCTCTGGTGGTGCCACGCACCTCCATGCCTCTCTCCCTCACTCTTCTTCTCTCATTCCCCTCCTCTGCTCTCTCCCCGCACGCGCCCGAGCGCAGCCAACACCGGCGACGAGCACCACCACGGCCACGGCCATCCCCGAGCCTCTCCAACGCATCCCCGAGCTCCGCCTCGATGCCCTCACCCTCTCCATCGAGCTACACGTTGCTGGGAGGCCCGCTCCGGCCTCACCGCCGTCTTCTTCAACCTCAGGCATCCGAGATGCCGCCGGCCGATTCGTCTGCCCCAGGTCGTCCATGAGCAAGCCAAGCCCCTCCTCGAGTTCACGTTGAGCTCCTCCACCGTTTCCCCCTGGCCCCGTGGTCTGCTTCTCGCCGTAGATGCCATCCCCATGAGCTCCGAAGCTCGCCGGCGCCATGCTTTGTCGCTATCGTGGTTACGGACACCGTAGCTCGAACCTGAGCTCGTCATCATGCTCGGGTTGCTCCCAGAATTCGAACTCAGCCGCTAGCTCGCCTTGCCGTGCACCGCAGCACCGTAGCCGTCGTTGACCAAACTCCGGCAACCGCCGCGAGCTCCGTTCCGGCTATCTCCGGCCACCCTAGCTCCATCCGTCGCCACCTCTGGATGCGCGGCACCTTGAGCTCCCCGTAGACGCAAACCACGCACAAAACCGAGCCCCGTAGCAGTTTTCCGGCGAGTTTCCGCCGCGGTTTGAGGTCGCCGCCGACCATACTCCGGCGAAGCTGACGTGGCACGTCATTAGCGGCTAACCACCCGCTAATACCGCCACTAACTAACCCCTAGCTCACTTACAGACGGGCCCCATAGCCCTTAATTAACCTGGATTAGTTTCTGACTAGGATTAGATTAACTCCAGTGGGCCTAGGCTGTCAGGTTTGACCGGCCCAGTCAGCTTTGACCTGGCCCCACTGGTCAGCCTCTGCTCCTGCCTTGTTACACTAACATGCGGGACCCACGCGTCAGGTTTGACCGTGGCTGACCGTGTTCTCCTGCTGAGGTCAGCATGACATAGTGCTGACGTCATAAAGCTTTTCTGGTGTTTTTGTTAATTCAGGAATTCCAGAAAATGTTTCAAACTTGTAAAAATCATAGAAATTCAACCGTAACTCCAAATGAAATAAATTATATATGAAAAATGATCAGAAAAATCCAATCTATCCATATGTACCATTTTCATGCATGTTAGAACAACTTATAGCTGCTGTTTAGCACAGATCATATGAATGGCATTTAAATAATCACATGTGGAGTTTGAATTTGAACCTAGGGTTCAAACCAACTCCATTTAACCTGCTACTAGTTGCATTAGCTCAAATCACAGCATATTGCCATGTCACACTCATGCATCATATTGTTGCATTGCATTGATTGTGTTTTTTCTCTGTTGCCGGTGTTTGTCCCCTCTCGATAGACGTGGTTCCGACGATGAGTTCGATGACACCAATGAAGAACTATATTATCTTCAGAAGTGCCAGGCAAGCAAAAACCCCTTGTTCATTCTGATACAATCCTACTCTCTCGCCCCTGCTCTCTTTTACTGCATTAGGACAACACCGATTCATCTGTTACTTGCTGCGGTAGCTGAACCCCTTTATCCTTTGCATGACCTGTCATTGCCACCATAAATAGATGAAACCCACTAGCATGAGTAGGAGTTGTTTGAGCCCTGATGTGCCTACTCATTCATGCTTGTTTGTCATGCCTGCTACTGCTTAGAGTTGAGTCAGGTCTGATTCATCGGGAATGAATCGGAGGTGTGTGTACAGGTCCTACTCTGTGTGAGCTAAGTGTGTGAACACGATTTGGTAAAGGTAGCGGTGAGAGGCCATGTAGGAGTACATGGTGGGTTGTCTCATTGAAACCGTCCTCAGGAACTGAGTTCTGTGTTTGTGATCCATGAACAGTTACTACCACACATTGGGTTCCGGTAACTCGACCCCTCTCGACTTATTAATCAACATGATCTCTGTCCAGGAGTTGCAACTAGTTTCTGGTGTTTGTAGGTAGTGTTAGTAGTCTACCAAGTTGCACCCGGTACAGGTGGGCTTGGGACAGACTAGGCAGAGTGGCACGGTGTACCAAGTGGCACCCGGATGGTGGGCTTGGGAACCCTGCTCACATTGTTTGGGGCCGTGAGCGACACCCCGGCCGGATCTCCTTGTGGATGGAACCCGAATAGGCGATAAACCTGGATGAGAGACTTGTGTGGTTAGTCAGGTCGTGGCCGACACCCTCGCTGGGCTTCCGCTTGAAGGTTGCCGAGTACATGTCGTGTAAACTGCGGTAAGTGGTGAGAGCGTGTGTGAAGAAGTACACCCCTGCAGGGTTAATATGATCTATTCGAATAGCCGTGTCCGCGGTAAAGGACTTCTGGGTTGCCTGTACAGTTCATAGACAAGTGAAAGTGGATACTCTAAAATACGCAAGATAAGCGTGAGTGCTATGGATGGCCTTCTCGTAGGGAGACGGGAGCGGATCCATAGTGGTGTATTGATATGGTGAATATGTGGACTCGTGTGCGCCACCTCAAAGAGTTACATTGCAGTCGTAGTTCAGGATAGCCACCGAGTCAAAGCTGGCTTGCTGCAGTTAAACCACACCATCCCCTTGTTGATAATGATGCATATGTAGTTAGATCTGATGTAAGTCTTGCTGGGTACATTTGTACTCACGTTGCTTAATTTATGTTTTTGTAGAGAGACTTCAGTCTCGCTAGTAGTACCGCGTGGACTTCGACGTTTAGCTTGTTACCTCAGCTACGATCTTGTGCCCTCGGAAGGATCTGGTAGATAGTCAGGCTTCCCAGCCTTTTTCATTTGTAGATGTCTGTACTCAGACATGTTAAGCTTCCGCTTGTGCTTTGACTTGTGTGCTCTGAATGCTGGGTCATGAGACCCATGTTTGTAATATCTCGCTCCTCGGAGCCTATTGAATAAAATACTTGAGTTGTAGAGTCATGTTGTGATGCCATGTTGTATTTGCACATATCGAGCATATTGTGTGTATGTTATTGAAACGCTTGGTATGTGTGGGATCTGACTATCTAGTTGTTTATCCTTAGTAGCCTCTCTTATCGGGAAATGTCTCCTAGTGTTTCCACTGAGCCATGGTAGCTTGCTACTGCTCCGGAACACTTAGGCTGGCCGGCATGTGTCCTTCTTCGTTCCTGTGTCTGTCCCCTCGGGGAAATGTCACGCGATGAATTCCAGAGTCCTGTTAGCCCGCTACAGCCCGGTTCACCGGAGTCCTGCTAGCCCAGTGCTACAGCCTGGATTCACTCGCTGATGACCGACACGTTCGTTGTTGGGTCATGTATGCCTGTCCCTGTAAGTTAGTGCCACTTTGGGTTCACGACTAGCCATGTCAGCCTGGGTTCTTTGTCATATGGATGCTAGCGGCACTATCTTATACGTGAGCCAAAATGCGCAAACGGTCCCGGGCCAGGTAAGGTGGCACCCGTGGGAATACCGTGCGTGAGGCCGCAAAGTGATATGATGTGTTACATGCTAGATCGGTGTGACTTAGGATCGGGGTCCTGACAGCTTTGGTATCAGAGCTTGACTGCCTGTAGGATTACCAAGCCAAACTGGTCGAAGTTGAGTCTAGAAATTCTTTAGTTATATAAGGGAATTGATTGTGGGATGGAACGTAAGGCTCTTTTTACTCCTTTACCTTATGTCTTTATGATCTGAGTCACCCTCTTCTTCTCTACGGGGTTAAGGAACTAGGCTTTCTCTTCTTTCTATCAGGATCACGTGTTACTAATCCGTAGACTTATAAGATTGATGGATTTAAGCCTATGTTCAATTCCTACTACTTCCGTATGATAACTGTTGATCTCGAGACCTTGATATTGTGTTTCTGAGTGGCTATGCCACCATTTTTGTAGCATGTCTCTAATCTTTCGAGCATTTACAGCCGTTATGCTGTCTGAGTCATCCCAGGTTTCTAAATAGTCTGAAGCATTTGCAAATCCTTTCCTCCCATTTCGATGTTCTTTTGGTTAGATTAACCATACTAATCGGTGGGTTGAGGTACTCTATTGCCTTGACATAATTGTTGGAATCATTAATATGACCCTAGGTGTCTTAGAGTACCACCTAGTAAGCTAGCCATGATTTGTGTTCCCAGTGTGATGATTCTGGCCTTTATTCTCGAAAGCATCCCGTGATGCCATTTAGTTGTAGATATTCTACTCCTGGGTTTTTGAACCCGAGATTCACCCTACCTACTTCTTGTTGGTAGTATTTGCTAGTTCCTTTAGGTTATTAGTAACCTTTGCGATAGTCCTCGAGGTCCGTGGCATTTCCTTCTTCCAAATACCATGAACCATTCTTGGCAGAAGTTCTTTTGAACCGAAAGATCACAACAAAAGTGCTCTCGATGAGTTCTCCATTCTATATTGTGAATATGCCAGTCCTTCCTCTTCAGCATGGGTTATCCGGAAGAAATATGTTGAACTTGTTCGACATACTAACCTATGCATCCACAACTCAGAAAGATATATGTTCCTTTGAGTTGTCCCTCTGTAGTTGTATTCCGATCCTTGTCTATCAGTTGATAGCCAAGTTTATGTCGTGCATTCGTGTTATCGATGCCTATTATTCTTGTGGTCCACCGAGCCATTCTATTCCGGAATGACTAGGAGAAAGAAACTCCAGAACCTCATCCATACCCAGGATTGGGTCAAAGTAGTTGTAATCCGCAAATCAAAATGCCAATCCAGCTTTTGATCCGTTCTACCTTGGAGTATTACCATCTTTATATCAAGAATTTCATGGGAATTGCACACCATCCTATGAACTCTTGACACAGTGATACTTCTTGCCATCATTGTTCATTCCTCGGTTACATGTTGTTGTAACCGGAATGCCGACAAGTGAACTGTGATGTGCGAAATCAATACTCCGAGCAACTTGTTGCTTGGTAGTTAATGGACAATACTCTCACTCTTAGCGTGTTGGTTGTTGAACCATCACCCTAAGGTTGATCATGCCACCTAGTCCATTTTCCCTGGTGCACCCTTCGATCAATGAGTTAGGATTGTGTCAATCCCTCGCTCTATTGATCATATCGTCTTGCCCTAAAAAGCAAGATTATTCTCGAGCTTAGTAACATATCGGTGGTTCATGATTTTCCAAATATCTTCTTGGAAGTATCACCAGGTCGTCACCTGGCCGCTATGTTGAGTTTATGAGCAAGTTGGTTTTCTGTAACCACCCCTTCTCCAAGAATCCGTGTTGGATACCCCGAGCTAGTTGGTTAAGCTAAACAACAACTTGGAGAGTTGGAAGATAAAAGCTTGTCCGACTCAGTTCATTCCAAAGGGATATCTTTGTGTGTGTTGAAGAAAGATGATATCTTCATTGATTGATCCTCATGGTCAATTGCTGGATCTATTATGTTATCCAATCTTTGATTTGAGTATGGGCTATCATCAAATCAAATCAGAACCAACGATATTCGTAATGTTGTCTTACTAGTGGTTGTCTCCTCGAGCATACACCATTACATCCTTTGGTTTGACAAATGCTATCACCGTGTTCACACAATTGTGGAACTACAATTATATGGAAACCTGGATGGATTGTTGTTGAGCCCATCAGCAACATTATTATCTTCTTCATGATCTATGTTGAACATCCAGCTAGTATTGGAAACTTTTATAAGTGTCTTCATGACCCGTTCGTGAAGCATATGTTTGGACGAAAGAAGTGAGTCCCTCTAATTCATGTGCATTTGATGCAAGTTGCTGCCATGAGTTTGAGAAGGCTTGTTTTACCTCCTCCGGATTCATCCCAAGTCAGTCATGCACGTGCAAGTATTCTGTGGTCTGTTAGACTGATCATCTTCGTTCCATATGAACTTTGTAGCACACTAAGCCACTGATTGATTTGTTCAAGGAAAATAAGTCTAGCGCGCGTAAAGACTTCGAAATCCTTGATGATGGTTCTCCACCTGAACTCGGTAGTGTTTTATTATAAGACTACTACGTGGTCATGCTTGTCTTGGACAACGTGTTCACATGTTTGTAGCAGAACCAGCTCATGTTTTGAGCTTGCTATCGCAGTTCATTTCCCGAGAATCTCGCAACGTCATCTCGTCTATTTGTGTTGCAAACTATCTTCTTTCTTTCTACACTCGATGAGTCTGTAATACCCTGACACCAACCAGATCTGAATCTTAGGCAGATATGATGGTTGGAATGTTTTCCCAAGATCTATAATATTGGTCTCTGTGTAACCTGGTAAAGTGGATGTCGTGGCCGACACATCCAGCCGGAAGACCTATTACTGTAGTATCTTGATTGAGAAAGTTGGCCACCTCCCCATAAGGACCTCGCATGATTTACTCCCTAGCTGTTCCTTATGGATTTTTTTGTGTTCCCGAAGTCCGACCTTTACTTGATGTTCTAGATATCAAACCATATGAATGGGATACACTAGCACATCAAGGAGAACATTAGAAGCGGAGTGCTAAATGTCTCTCGGTCGATCCTCCAGATTTTGTTTCCTTGGCGTAGTCAAGGTAAAGTCTGAGAAGGTGTTATCTTCCTTTGCATCTGCATCTTCCACCGGTATTCATCATAGTAGTACGTTGTGTTGCCAGGATCCTTGACACGGATATTGGTAAAACCTTGATGAATATGGAAATGCCTGAGTTCTTGAGAGCACGCACAAGCGCTAGGTGTTAGCACGGGCACTAACTGGGATTGATCCCAGTTTTCTTCGGTTAGGATATAACTTTTCAAACAGTGGACCCACTCTCTACTGTTGAGCTTCTCCCCAGTTACTAAAATCATCCCCTATGTTGTTTTCAACAAGGTAATCCACATCATCCATTCTAGTCCGGGTATGCCATCTTTTTGTCCCCCGCCAAATGATCGATTGTGATTTGCCTTGGGCTGGTATAAAGAGTTTCACTGATCCTTGTATCAAAGTAATTCTTTTGCCACTTCAAGGATAAATCTATGAGGCACCTCTCCCAAGGTGCCCCGTTATGGGATCATGGAAATTTGTCCTCGCTAGTTGAAAACCCTTGTCAAACTGTCTCCTCCGTCCTTCCCGATGCATGTTGCCTCTCAGCTCCAAAGATGCTTCCATGTCTCCCTCCGAGAGTTGATCTTGAGTTGATTCGATCTCCGAGAAGATCGACCCTTCTAGAGTTTTTCCTTTCCTCTTGTTGTCATGTGGGTTGGAGTTCTGAGAGCAACACATCAAGACAAAGATGGTGATCGATTCAACGTTATTATGAAGTGCAACCTGGATCGTGAAGATTGTGTTAGTTTGCGTCCCCCTTCATCTTACCCTACGCTTGAATCTCGGGATGAGATTCTTGTTTAGTGGGGGCGAGATTGTCACATCCCTAGCTTCTGGTACTGCATGGTGTTTGCATCTTGTTGCATCATGTTTAAATTCTATTTAAATTGAAATGGGGATTGATCAAACCCTAGAATCAGAAAGAATTCAACTAGGTTCAAATAAAAATCATTTTCAATGAATCCAAAATGCCCTCTGAAAATGTTCATCATTTTTGATAAAGGTGAAAACCTCTGCCAATAGTGATGGACATATTTTTAGGTCATCTTGGATTTTTGAATTAAATCATATGTATTTGATTTGGGGCATTTAAATTCTATAAATAAGTTTAAATGCTTCAAAAATTCTGAAAACAGATGAGGGCCTCTGAAATAACTCAGTTGCTGCCCACAAATATTTTCAGGATTTATAGAGTTGGTTTGGGACTAAAATTAAATTATAAACAAACCACAAAAATTAGAAAAAGAAAACTGAAACAGAAAGAGCAGGAACCATACCTGCCAGCCCACTTACCTGGCACTTACCTAGCAAAGCCCACGTGGCCTGGCACTGTAGCAGCCCAGCCGGGCAAAACCAGCCCAGCCCACCAGGGGCTCCTCCCTGTCGTCTTCCACCTCCTGCCAGTGGGCAGGAGGGCGTGTGGCCGCCGTGCGCGCACACGCGCCCCGGCCACCTCCTGCTTGCCGCTCCCCCTCGACGCCCTGGATTTCTCTGGTGGTGCCACGCACCTCCCTGCCTCTCTCCTTCACTCTTCTTCTCTCATTCCCCTCCTCTGCTCTCTTCCCGCATGCACCCGAGCGCAGCCAATGCCGGCGACGAGCACCACCATGGCCACGGCCATCCCCGAGCCTCTCCAACGCATCCTCGAGCTCCGCCTCGACGCCCTCGCCCTCTCCATCGAGCTACACGTCACCGGGAGGCCTGCTCCGGCCTCACCGCCGTCTTCTTCAACCTCAGGCATCCGAGATGCCGCCGGCCGATTCGTCTGCCCCAGGTCGTCCACGAGCAAGCCGAGCCCCTCCTCGAGTTCACGGTGAGCTCCTCCACCGTTTCCCCTGGCCCCGTGGTCTGCTTCTCGCCGTAGATGCCATCCCCATGAGCTCCGAATCTCGCCGGCGCCATGCTTTGTCGCCGTCGTGGTTACGGACACCGTAGCTCGAACCTGAGCTCGTCATCGTGCTCGGGTTGTTCCCAGAATTCGAACTCAGCCGCTAGCTTGCCTTGCCGTGCACCGCAGTGCCGTAGCCGTCGTTGACCGAACTCCAGCCACCGCCGCGAGCTCCGTTCCGGCTATCTCCGGCCACCCTAGCTCCATCCGTCGCCACCTCTGGATGCGCGGCACCTTGAGCTCCCCGTAGACGCAAACCACGCGCAAAACCGAGCCCCGTAGCAGTTTTCCAGCGAGTTTTCGCCGCGGTTTGAGGTCGCCGCCGGCCATACTCCGGCGAAGCTGACGTGGCACGTCATTAGTGGCTAACCACCCGCTAATACCGCCACTAACTAACCCCTAGCTCACTTACAGACGGGCCCCATAGCCCTTAATTAACCTGGATTAGTTTCTGACTAGGATTAGATTAACTCCAGTGGGCCCAGGCTGTCAGGTTTGACCGGCCCAGTCAGCTTTGACCTGGCCCCACTGGTCAGCCTCTGCTCCTGCCTTGTTACACTAACATGCGGGACCCATGCGTCAGGTTTGACCGTGGCTGACCATGTTCACCTGCTGAGGTCAGCATGACATAGTGCTGACGTCATAAAGCTTTTCTGGTGTTTTTGTTAATTCAGGAAT
Source organism: Triticum aestivum (assembly GCF_018294505.1). Taxonomy (NCBI): domain Eukaryota; kingdom Viridiplantae; phylum Streptophyta; class Magnoliopsida; order Poales; family Poaceae; genus Triticum; species Triticum aestivum. The sequence goes on from NC_057798.1 coordinate 251,098,610, forward strand.
TCCAGAAAATGTTTCAAACTTGTAAAAATCATAGAAATTCAACCGTAACTCCAAATGAAATAAATTATATATGAAAAATGATCAGAAAAATCCAATCTATCCATATGTACCATTTTCATGCATGTTAGAACAACTTATAGCTGCTGTTTAGCACAGATCATATGAATGGCATTTAAATAATCACATGTGGAGTTTGAATTTGAACCTAGGGTTCAAACCAACTCCATTTAACTTGCCGCTAGTTGCATTAGCTCAAATCACAACATATTGCCATGTCACACTCATGCATCATATTGTTGCATTGCATTGATTGTGTTCTTTCTCTGTTGCCGGTGTTTGTCCCCTCTCGATAGACGTGGTTCCGACGATGAGTTCGATGACATCAATGAAGAACTATATTATCTTCAGAAGTGCCAGGCAAGCAAAACCCCCTTGTTCATTCCGATACAATCCTACTCTCTCACCCCTGCTCTCTTTTACTGCATTAGGACAACACTGATTCATCTGTTACTTGCTGCGGTAGCTGAACCCCTTTATCCTTTGCATGACCTGTCATTGCCACCGTAAATAGATGAAACCCACTAGCATGAGTAGGAGTTGTTTGAGCCCTGATGTGCCTACTCATTCATGCTTGTTTGTCATGCCTGCTACTGCTTAGAGTTGAGTCAGGTCTGATTCATCGAGAATGAATCGGAGGTGTGTGTACAGGTCCTACTCTGTGTGAGCTAAGTGTGTGAACACGATTTGGTAAAGGTAGCGGTGAGAGGCCATGTAGGAGTACATGGTGGGTTGTCTCATTGAAACCGTCCTCAGGAACTGAGTTCTGTGTTTGTGATCCATGAACAGTTACTACCACACATTGGGTTCCGGTAACTCGACCCCTCTCGACTTATTAATCAACATGATCTCTGTCCAGGAGTTGCAACTAGTTTCTGGTGTTTGTAGGTAGTGTTAGTATTCTACCAAGTTGCACCTGGTATAGGTGGGCTTGGGACAGACTAGGCATAGTGGCACGGTGTACCAAGTGGCACCCAGATGGTGGGCTTGGGAACCCTGCTCACATCATTTGGGGCCGTGAGCGACACCCCGGCCGGATCTCCTTGCGGATGGAACCCGAATAGGTGATAAACCTAGATGAGAGACTTGTGTGGTTAGTCAGGTCGTGGCCGACACCCTCGCTGGGCTTCCGCTTGAAGTTTGCTGAGTACATGTCGTGTAAACGGCGGTAAGTGGTGAGAGCGTGTGTGAAGAAGTACACCCCTGCAGGGTTAATATGATCTGTTCGAATAGCCGTGTCCGCGATAAAGGACTTCTGGGTTGCCTGTATAGTTCATAGACAAGTGAAAGTGGATACTCTAAAATACGCAAGATAAGCGTGAGTGCTATGGATGGCATTCTCGTAGGGAGACGGGAGCGGATCCATAGTGGTGTATTGAATGGTGAATATGTGGACTCGTCTGCGCCACCTCAAAGAGTTACATTGCAGTCGTAGTTCAGGATAGCCACCGAGTCAAAGCTGGCTTGCTGCAGTTAAACCCCACCATCCCCTTGTTGATAATGATGCATATGTAGTTAGATCTGATGTAAGTCTTGCTGGGTACATTTGTACTCACGTTGCTTAATTTATGTTTTTGCAGAGAGACTTCAGTCTCGCTAGTAGTACCACGTGGACTTCGACGTTTAGCTTGTTACCTCAGCTACGATCTTGTGCCCTCGGCAGGATCTGGTAGATAGTCAGGCTTCTCAGCCTTTTTCATTTGTAGATGTCTGTACTCAAACATGTTAAGCTTCCGCTTGTGCTTTGACTTGTGTGCTCTGAATGCTGGGTCATGAGACCCATGTTTGTAATATCTCGCTCCTCGGAGCCTATTGAATAAAATACTTGAGTTGTAGAGTCATGTTGTGATGCCATGTTGTATTTGCACATATCGAGCATATTGTGTGTATGTTATTGAAATGCTTGGTATGTGTGGGATCTGACTATCTAGTTGTTTATCCTTAGTAGCCTCTCTTACCGGGAAATGTCTCCTAATGTTTCCACTGAGCCATGGTAGCTTGCTACTGCTCCGGAACACTTAGGCTGGCCGGCATGTGTCCTTCTTCGTTCCTGTGTCTGTCCCCTCGGGGAAATGTCACGCGATGAATTCCAGAGTCATGTTAGCCCGCTACAGCCCGGTTCACCGGAGTCCTGCTAGCCCAGTGCTACAGCCTGGATTCACTCGCTGATGACCGACACGTTCGTTGTTGGGTCATGTATGCCTGTCCCTGTAAGTTAGTGCCACTTTAGGTTCACGACTAGCCATGTCAGCCCGGGTTCTTTGTCATATGGATGCTAGCGGCACTATCTTATACATGAGCCAAAATGCGCAAACGGTCCCGGGCCAGGTAAGGTGGCACCCATGGGAATACCGTGCGTGAGGCTGCAAAGTGATATGATGTGTTACATGCTAGATCGGTGTGACTTAGGATCGGGGTCCTGACAGATAAACTCAAGCAATATGATATAAACCCCATCTTTTTATCCTCGATGGCAACAATACAATACGTGCCTTGCTGCCCCTACTGTCACTGGGAAAGGACACCGGAAATTGAACCCAAAGCTAAGCACTTCTCTCACTGCAAGAAAGATCAATCTAGTAGGCCAAACTAAACCGATAATTCGAAGAGACTTGCAAAGATATCAAATCATGCATATAAGAATTCAGAGAAGAACCAAATAATATTCATAAATAATCTTGTTCATAAATTCACAATTCATCGGATCTCGGCAAACACACCGCAAAAGAGTATTACATCAAATAGATCTCAAATAACATTGAGGAGAACTTTGTATTGAGAATCAAAGAGAGAGAAGAAGCCATCTAGCTAATAACTATGGACCCGAAGGTCTATGGTAAACTACTCATGCTTCACCGGAGTGGTAATGGTGTTGATGTAGAATCCCTCCATGATCGATTCCCCCTTCGGCAGATCGTCAGAAAAGGCCCCAAGATGGGACCTCACGGGTACAGAACGTTGCGGCGGTGGAAAAGTGGTTTCATGCCCCCCCTGATGTTTCTAGGGTATTAAAGTATATATAGGCAAAGGAAGTACGTCGGTGGAGCTACGAGGGGCCCACGAGGGTGGGGGCGCGCCCTCCTACCTCGTGGCCTCATCGTGGCGTTCCAGACTTCAACTCCAAGTCTTCTGGTTTGCTTTCGGTCCAAGAAAGATCATCGCGAAGGTTTCATTCCGTTTGGACTCTGTTTGGCATTCCTTTTCTGCAAAACTCTAAAATAGGCAAAAAAATAGAAATTGGCACTGGGCCTCCGGTTAATAGGTTAGTCCCAAAAATAATATAGAAGAGCATATTAAAGCCCATTAAACATCCAAATAAGATAATATAATAGCATGGAACAATAAAAAATTATAGATACGTTGGAGACATATCAAGCATCCCCAAGCTTAATTCCTGCTTGTCCTCAAGTAGGTAAATGATAAAAACCAAAAATTTGATGTGGAATGCTACCTAGCATATTTATCAATGTAATTTTCTTTATTGTGGCATGAATGTTCAGATCTGAAAGATTCAAGACAAAAGTTTAATATTTACATAAAAATAATAATACTCCAAGCATACTAACAAAGCAATCATGTCTTCTCAAAATAACATGGCCAAAGAAAGCTATCCCTACAAAACCATATAGTCTGGTTATTCTCTATCTTCATCACACAAAGTATTTAATCATGCACAACCCTGATGAAAATCCAAGAAATTGTTTCATACTTTTGAAGTTCTCAAACTTTTTCAATCTTCACGCAGTACTTGAGCGTGAGCCATGGACATAACACTATAGTTGGAATAGAATGGTGGTTGTGGAGAAGACAAAAAGGAGAAGATAGTCTCACATCAACTCGGCGTATCAACGGGCTATGGAGATGCCCATCAATAGATATCAATGTGAGTGAGTAGGGTTTTCCATGCAACAGATGCACTGATGTTGGGGAACGTAGAAATAATTCAAAATTTTCCTATGTGTCACCAAGATCAATCAAGGAGATGCTAGCAATGAGAGAGAGAAGGGAGTGCATCTTCATACCCTTGAAGATCGCTAAGCGGAAGCGTTACAATAACGCTGTTGATGGAGTCGTACTCGCGGCCATTCAAATCACGGAAGATCCGATCTAGCGCCGAACGGACGGCGCCTCCGCGTTCAACACATGTACAGCTCGGGGATGTCTCCTCCTTGTTGATCCAGCAAGGGGAGAGGAGAAGTTGAGGGAGAGCTTCGGCAGCACGACGGCGTGGTGGTGAGCTTGTGGATTTTCTGCAGGGCTTCGCCAAGCTCTACGGAGGAGGAGGAAGTGTTGGAGGAGGGAGGGGCTGCACTAGGGGAAGGGTGCGGCTGCCCGCTCTCTCCCTCACTATATATAGGGGGAAGGGTGGAGGAGGAGGAGCCGTAGGGTTTCCCTAGGGGAGGGGCGGCGGCCACAGGGGAAACCCTAGATGGGTTTGGGCGCCCCCACCCCTAGGAAACTTGCCCCCTAAGCCGGGAGGGGCGGCTGCCCTAGGGGAGGCGCCCCCACCTCTCCAAGTTACATGAGACGGGGTGGGAGGGGCGCACAGCCCCTTAGTGGGCTGATGTTCCCCCTCCCCTTGGCCCATAAGGCCCCCCAACGCTTGCTGGGGCCTTCGAAACCCCTTTCGGACATGCTGGTCGTCACCCGGTACCCCCGGAACAATTCCGGACTGCAATATCTTCGTCCAATATATCAATCTTCACCTCCAGACCATTCCGGAGTTCCTCGTCATGTTCGGGATCTCAACGGGACTCCCAACAACCTTCGGTAACCACATACTATTTCCCATAACAACTCTAGCGTCACCGAACCTTAAGTGTGTAGTGTCGGATTTCGGGTTCCGGCAGACCCTCTAAGTTCGAACACTTGGGTGCGCGCGGAAATCTTGCCCTCTACCTACCTGCACCTCGCCACCTCGCTAGGATCTAAGCTATGAAAGGAACAACACAAGAGACACAGGGTTTATACTAGTTCGAGCCACCATTGTGGTGTAATACCCTACTCTAGTTTGTGGTGTGGTGGATTGCCTCTTGGGCTGATGATGAACAATACAAGGAAGAACAGCCTCGCGAGGGTCTGTTCTTGGCTGGTGCGATGAACTGCTAGGGGGAGTTCAGTCTCCCTTTCTGCTGGTTTCCCGATGATGATCCTCCCTCCTATCTTGTGGGTGGCTAGTCCTATTTATAGGCAAAGGCCCTGGGCCTCTTCCCAAATATTGAGCGGGAAGGGCGCCAACAATTGGCCATTTTGAAGGGAAACATCCAGTACACTTATCCTGACTAAAGTTGGTCCTCGCCTGTCAAAGGCTCTGGTGGTGACGCCGGCTTGGGCTCCACAATGACTTCCTTCCTACCGTTGCGATGGTCTTGGTCTTGTTGCACCGAAATGGATGCCTTTGCTTGATGCTCTCGCCTGCGCTTGCTCCCTTTGCACCAAAGAGGAAAGGAGGACACTGCGCGGGCTAGTGCCCGCCTGGCACCCTTGGTCGTCATGGCTTGTGTCACGGGCACCTCGTGAGGTACCCCGCCTTGATCTCTCCGCCTCCTCGCGAGCCAGCCTGACGAGGCCATGCCTAAGGAAGCTTCCTGTCGTCCACCCCACGAGGCTTGGCCCCTCGCGAGGGTCTTGAGCTCGTGCTGATGAAGATGGGCCGTGCTGGGCCGCCCCCTGAGCCACGCTGCAGGCAGGCAAGTCTGGGGATCCCCCTTCCCAGAACACCGACAGTAGCCCCCGGGCCCAAGGCGCACCCAGACTTGGCTGAGCAGAGAAGCGAAAGGGCAAGTGCAAAACGCTGCGGGCCCTAATAGCCTGCGGCCTTGGGTGCTGCGTGGCGGTTGATTGGACATGGGCGGCTCCGCTCCCCCATGACGCCTCGACAACTGCACGAACTGACGAGTCCCTGCATGCAAAGCGGGTCATGATTACCTATGATCGTGGAGGCCGGCGGTTGGCCTCCTCTGGCTATAAGTACGGGACGGCGCCTGCCTTTCCGGTCGATCCCCTCTTGCTTCTCCTTCTTCTTCATGGCTCCGCCAAAGAGGTTCTCGGCCGCGGAGAAAGGAAAGGCCCGCCAGGTGGGGCCTGACCCTCCCTCGCCCAAGCGCGGTCTAGGCCGTCCCCGCAAACACCCCGCGACTCCCACGGTGGCTCCTCGCGGCCGTGGAGGTGATCTCCCGCGTGGTGACGGGCGGCAGGCCGCCGCTGGGGGGCACGCTATGGCCGCGCGACCCCCTAGGCCGCGCTCCCATTCGGCAGAGGTTCTGCCGGAGTTCGTTGTGTGGTCGGCGGAACCGGCCAGCACCCGACTCCAACTTCCTTGCTTCGTCCTAGGTGAGCTTCCGGCTGGCGCCCTGGGCGGCCTCTGGCTTCAAGCGGACGGTTCCTGTAGCCGAGCCTCCTAGGCTTCGCTGGAGGTCTCTGCAGCCGAGAGCCTGGCCCTGACCCGCGGCTGGCAAACATTTGCCTGCGCGCGTGGTCTGAGCCGGTGGTGCACCCTGCACTTCAAGTTCGACGGCGATGCTACCCTCTACGTGAGGGTGTTCGAGGAAGATGGTCGCCGCGCTGGGTGCTGCCCTGAGAATGACGACCGCGGCCGTGGGTCCAGCCCCAGTGACGATGAAGACGACAGCCCGCGCGTGGTCGGCGGTGCTCGTGGTTCATTGAGCTTCGATGGCTCTTCTTCAGGCAGCGGCTCCTCCAGTGGTGGCCGCGATCAGCCTCCGCGCCGCCGCGCCCGCCTAGAGGGAGGTAGCGGGTCCGCCCACCGTCGCGCCTCGGTGAAGCGCGAGATGGAGTCCTCTTGAGCTACGGAGGCAGTTCAAGTCTCCCCCGCGAGTTGGTGTCGGGCGAGTCGCGCCTGTTTTGTTCTTTTTCCCTTTTCCTGCGCAAAGAGACAGTAGTGTAGGGCCCCGCGAGGGTGTGCTTTGACTATTGCTGTTAATTATCATACTGCTTCCGCTATTCCGGTATTGTGTCGTTGTGCCGCACGCCTGCGTGCGGAAATTACTTAGCTCAGGGGGGGGGGCTGTCGTGACCTTTGCTTCCCGAGGCCAAGGCCTCGTCGAACGCTTCACGTCCTGCAAGGGTTAGTCTGGAGAGGTAGTTCCCGGCCTCAGCCGTGGAGGTGACCGACCCAGGTCCTGCGTCCGTGTCGCAGTGCCCGTGGGGCACGGACTGGAGGGGTTTTCCTGTAGTGGACCCGGGTAGGGAAGCCTCGAACAATAAGGGCAGAAAACACTCGCGAGGGTGCCCGTGTTGCTCCCTCGTGAGACTTGCGCGAGAGAAATCGGGGCAGGAGAGCGAAAAAGGCAAAGAGTCACAAGCCAAAGACGACAACAACTTGAATAAAACCTCGAATGGGGATGAACAAGCCAACTGCAGAAAGCAAATGAGAAAAGCCGCGTCCGACACCTAATCTAGTCTTCGACATCTTCTCACCAGCGCGGTGTTAAGTGCTGCCACTGGGCGTGGGAGGGAGCCCCAGGGCCTGAGGCCGGCGCTCCTGAGACTCCGGGGCGTGTACATCCCCAACTCATTATTATGTGAGAGTGTCACGGGCGGCGAGCTTCATAGGCATTGGCCTTCTTCACAGGATCCGGGCCTTTCTCAGAAAGATAAACTTCACAGGCGTTTTCCTTCTTCACAGGCTCTGGGCCTTTTCCAAAACGTAACAGCTTCACAGGCATTCGCCTTCTTCACAGGCTCTGGGCCTTTTCCAAAACGCAACAGCTTCACAGGCATTCGCCTTCTTCACAGGCTCTGGACCTTTTCCAAAACGCAACAGCTTCACAGGCGTTTGCCTTCTTCACAGGCTCTGGGCCTTTTCCAAAACGCAACAGCTTCACAGGCGTTCGCCTTCTTCACAGGCTCTGGGCCTTTTCCAAAATGCAATAGCTTCACAGGCGTTCGCCTTCTTCACAGGCTCTGGGCCTTTTCCAAAACGCATCAGCTTCACAAGCGTTCGCCTTCTTTACAGGCTCTGGGCCTTTTCCAAAATGCAACAGCTTCACAGGTGTTCGCCTTCTTCACAGGCTCTGGGCCTTTTTAGGGGTAAAACCTCCGGAGGTGCTGAATGTTCCACGCGTTCTGGACGGGTACCCCCTCCTGAGTCTCCAAGCGCGCGGAGCCGGGCCTGGAAACATGAACAACTTTGAACGGGCCCTCCCACATGGGAGAGAGCTTATGCAGTCCCTCCCTGGAGAGAACCCGCCTGAGAACGAGGTCCCCTACCTCGAGAGTCCTGAGGCGGATATTGCGGTAGTGGTATCGCCACAATGCTTGTTGGTATCTTGCCACTCGGAGCGTGGCTTCCCGACGACGCTCCTCCCCCAGCACGAGGTCCGTCCCCCGCGTGGCGTCCTGCTGCGCCTCATCGAACGCTAGGACCCGTGCGGAACGACGTCTGACCTCGTGAGGGAGGACCACTTCAGCTCCATAGACCAGGAAGAATGGGGTCTCGCCAGTGGGCTTGGTCACGGTTGTGCGGATGAACCACAACACGGACTGAAGCTCGTCGTACCAACCTCGGCCGCAGGCCTCCAGCTTCTTCTTGAATGTCCTGGTCTTGAGGCCTCTCAGGACCTCCACGTTGGCCTGCTCGGCCTGACCGTTGCTCCAGGGATGCACCACTGAAGCGTAGCATATCTGCGTTCCAAGGTTAGCACAGTATGTTTTGAAGAGGTTACTGGTGAATTGCGAACCGTTGTCGGTGATGATGCGGTTCAGCACCCCGAACCGGCTCACGATGCCCTTGATGAATCTGACCGCAGAACCTGCGGGGATGGTGCGGACGGCTTCCACTTCAGCCCACTTGGTGAATTTGTCTACGGCGACGTAGAGTAGCGATAGCCCCCTGGAGCCCGAGGAAATGGGCCCAGGATATCCAGCCCCCAGACTGCGAATGGCCACGAGAGGGGTATAGTTTGCAGACCTCCCGCCGGCTGATGGATCTGCTTGGCATGGAATTGGCAGGCCTCACAAGCCTTCACCAGTTCGACGGCATCATTGAGCGCAGTGGTCCAATAGAATCCGCTGCGGAACGCCTTGCCAACGAGGGTCCGCGATGATGAATGATGCCCACAGTCTCCACCGTGTGTATCTGCCAGCAGTTCCTTCCCTTGCTCCCTAGAGATGCAGCGTAGGGACACATCATTCGGTCGCCTCCAGTAGAGCTCTCCATCCCTGATGCAGTATGCTGTGGCTTGCCGCGCCACACACTCCGCTTCCTCCTCCTTCTCTGGCAAGGTCCCTTGCGTCAAATAGCTCCGGAGCTCCGTGATCCAGCACCCCTCCTGAGGCTGCATCATCAAGAGCAGACGCTCCCCTGAGGTCGGGCCACAGACCGGGGCTCCCAAGGCTGGCGGCTGGGGGAGCTCCTCCCGAGGCTGCACTGCGCTTGACAGTGATGGCGTGGCCGAGGGCTTGAAGAGCTGCTCCTCGAAGACGCCAGGATCCTGAGGTAGCTGCCTGGATGCTCGTCTGGCGATGTCTCCGGCCTCCTGATTGGTGCCACGGGGCACATGCTGCAACTCTAGCCCCCAGAACTGCTTCTCCATTCTGCGGACCTCCGCAAGGTATGCTTCCATGTGCTCATCCCTCGGCTCGTATACTTTGTTGGAGAAGTTGACGAGGAGTTGTTAATCACCCGTGATGGTAAGAAGCTTCACTCCTAGGGCGGCCGCGGCCTTCAGGCCTGCTATTAAGCCTTCATATTTTGCTATGTTGTTGGAGACCTTTTCTCCGTGCTGGAAACAGAGCTGCACGGCATAGTAGAGCTTGTCTTGAGTAGGAGATATAAGCACCACACCAGCCCCCGCGCCGTGCCTGGAGAATGCCCCGTCGAAGTACATGACCCAACCGTCCGGCGCCTCACTTCTCGGGGAGAGGGATCGATCCTGATCAGCCTTGAGGCCTGGCGCCTCCGTCCACTCTGCCACGAAATCTGCCAAGGCGGCCCCCTTGATGAGTCTGGTTTTGCTGAATTCGAGCTAAAACGCTTGCAGTTCAATGTTCCACTCAGCGACTCTTCAATGTCGCATCTTGTGCGAGGCCACCAATAGCGCGAGGAGGAGTTTCTGAGGGATGGGGTACCGCACCCTTGCATCCCGCAACACTGTGCTGACGAAGTACACATGGTGTTCAACGAGGTTGGGAATGCTGGTGTCGATGGCGCCCTCCGGAGACCGTGGCACCTCCTGAGACAGGGGAGCTCCCAGCGACGCGGACGAGCTCGGCGACGCGGTCGAGCCACTCTTCATAGACGTCGTCGACTGGCGGTAGCGCAGGAGCTTGTTTGCCGTGATGAGCGCAGCTCGAGTCTCCATGGCCGCGCGGGGTGCGCTGGATGAAGAACCAGCTGGGGTGAGTGAGGGAGTAGCAGTGCGGCCGTCTTGCCTCATGGACGGATGCTGGGACGATGCTTGCTGCTCGTTCCCCGTCGGGCCGATGGTGGCGTTGACGGCAGGCGACGGGGAACGCCGGGGGCGGTCGCTGACGGGGGCCGTCTGGGCGACGCAGGAAGCGAGAGCGGCTCGGCGCTCGGCGCGGGCCCGACGAGCATCTGACATGGATGTGATGGTCGGTGAAGAACAGGGCGGCGGGAGATGAATTCTGGAGCACCCCTACCTGGCGCGCCAAATGTCGGATTTCGGGTTCCGGCAGACCCTCTAAGTCCGAACACCGGGGTGCGCGCGGAGATCTCGTCCTCTACCTACCTGCACCTCGCCGCCTCGCTAGGATCTAAGCTATGAAAGGAACAACACAAGAGACACAGGGTTTATACTAGTTCGGGCCACCATTGTGGTGTAATACCCTACTCTAGTTTGTGGTGTGGTGGATTGCCTCTTGGGCTGATGATGAACAATACAAGGAAGAACAGCCTCGCGAGGGTCTGTTCTTGGCTGGTGCGATGAACTGCTAGGGGGAGTTCAGTCGCCCTTTCTGCTTGTTTCCAGATGATGATCGTCCCTCCTATCTTGTGGGTGGCTAGTCCTATTTATAGGCAAAGGCCCTGGGCCTCTTCCGAAATATTGAGCGGGAAGGGCGCCAACAATTGGCCATTTTGAAGGGGAACATCCAGTACACTTATCCTGACTAAAGTTGGTCCTCGCCTGTCAAAGGCTTTGGTGGTGACGCCGGCTTGGGCTCCACAATGACTTCCTTCCTGCCATTGCGACGGTCTTGGTCTTGTTGCACCGAAACGGATGCCTTTGCTTGATGCTCTCGCCTGCGCTTGCTCCCTTTGCACCAAAGAGGAAAGGAGGACACTACGCGGGCTGGCGCCCGCCTGGCGCCCTTGGTCGTCATGGCTTGCGTCACGGGCACCTCGTGAGGTACCCCACCTTGATCTCTCCGCCTCCTCGCGAGCCAGCCTGACGAGGCCGTGCCTGAGGAAGATTCCTGTCATCCACCCCGCGAGGCTTGGCCCTCTTGAGCTCGTGCTGATGAAGATGGGTCGTGCTGGGCCACCCCCTAAGCCACGCCGCAGGCTGCAGACAGGCAAGTCTGGGGACCCCCGTTCCCAGAACACCGACATGTAGACCCTACATATTCGAGAACCATGTAGACATGACCGAGACATCTCTCCAGCCAATATCCAACAGCTGGATCTGGATACCCATGTTGGCTCCCACATGTTCCACGATGATGTCATCGGATGAACCATGATGTCGGGGATTCAATCAATCCCGTATACAATTCCCTTTGTCTATCGGTGTGTTACTTGCCCGAGATTCAATCGTCGGTATCCCCATACCTCATTCAATCTCGTTACCGGCAAGTCTCTTTACTCGTTCCGTAATGCAAGATCCCATGACTAACTCCTTAGTAACACTGAGCTCATTATGATGATGCATTACCGAGTGGGCCCAGAGATACCTCTCTGTCATACGGAGTGACAAATCCCAGTCCCGATTTGTGCCAACTCAACAAACACTTTCGGAGCTACCTGTAGTGCACCTTTAGCCACCCAGTTATGTTGTGACGTTTGGTACACCCAAAGCATTCCTACGGTATCCGAGAGTTACACAATCTCAGGGTCTAGGGAAATGATACTTGACATTAGAAAAGCTCTTAGTAGACGAACTACACGATCTTGTTCTATGCTTAGGACTGGGTCTTGTCCATCACATCATTCTCCTAATGATGTGATCCCATTATCAATGACATCCAATGTCCATGGTCAGGAAACCATAACCATATATTGATCAACGAGCTAGTCAACTAGAGGCTTACTAGGGACATCTTGTGGTCTATGTATTCACACATGTATTGCGGTTTCCAGTTAATACAATTATAGCATGAACAATAGACAATTGTCATGAACAAGGAAATATAATAATAACCATTTTATTATTGCCTCTAGGGCATATTTCCAACAGTCTCCCACTTGCACTAGAGTCAATAATCTAGTTCACATCACTATGTGATTATAATGAATCCAACACCCATGGGGTTTGATCATATCTTGCTTGTGAGAGAGGTTATTAGTCAACGGGTCTGAACCTTTCAGATCCGTGTGTACTTTACAAATCTCTATGTCACATGTGCTATTTGGAGCTATTCCAAATAACGGTTCTACTATATGAATCCGGTTTACTACTCATAGTCATCCATATTTGTATCAAAGTTTGCATCGATGTAACCCTTTACGACGAACTCTTTTACCACCTCCATAATCGAGAAAATTCCTTAGTCCACTATTTACTAAGGATAACTTTGACCGTTGTCATGTGATCCATTCCTGGATCACTGTTGTACCCCTTGACTGACTCACGACAAGGCACACTTCAGGTGCGGTACACATCATAGCATACTATTAGAGCCTGCGTCTAAAGCATAGGGGACGACCTTCGTCCTTTCTCTCTCTTCTGCCGTGGTCAGGTCTTGAGTCTTACTCAATACTCACACCTTACAACACAGCCAAGAACTCCTTCTTTGCCGATCTATTTTGAACTCCTTCAAAATCTTGTCACGGTATGTATTCATTTGAAAGTACTATTAAACGTTTTTGATCTATCCTTATAGATCTTGATGCTCAATGTTCAAGTAGCTTAATCCAGGTTTTTCATTGAGAAACACCTTTCAAACAACCCTATATGCTTTCCAGAAATTCTACATCATTTCTGATCAACAATATGTTAACAACATATACTCATCAGAAATTCTATAGTGCTCCCACTCACTTCTTTGGAAATACAAGTTTCTCATAAACTTTGTATAAACCCAAAATCTTTGATCATCTCATCAAAGCGTATATTCCAACTCCGAGATGCTTACTCCTGTCCTTAGAAGGATTGATGGAGCTTTGCATACTTGGTAGCATCTTATAGGACTGACAAAACCTTCTAGTTGTATCATATACAACCTTTCCTCAAGAAAATTGTCAAGGAAACAATGTTTTGACATCCTATCTGCAAGATTTCATAAATAATGCACTAACTGCTAATATAATTCAAATAGACTTTTAGCATTGCTACGAGTGAGAAAGTCTCATCGTAGTCAACTCCTTGAACTTGTCGGAAAACATCTTAGCGACAAGTCGAGCTTTCTTAACGGTGACACTTACCATCATTGTCCATCTTCCTTTTAAAATCCTTCTGTACCCAACAGCCATACGACCACAAGTAGTTCTTCCAAAGTCTACACTTTGTTTTTATACATGGACCCTTTCTCGGATTTTATGGCCTCGATCCATTTGTCAGAATCCGGGCCCACCATCGCTTCTCCATAGCTCGTAGGTTCATTGTTGTCTAGCAACATGACCTCCAAGACGGGATTACCGTACCATTTTGAAGTAGTACTCATCCTTGCCGACCTACGAGGATTGGTAGTGACTTGATCCAAAGTTTCGTGATCACTATCATCAGCTTCCACTTCAATTGGTGTAGGCGCCACATGAACGACTTCCTGAGCCCTGCTACACACTGGTTGAAGTGATGGTTCAATAACCTCATCACGTCTCCACCATCCTCCCACTCACTTGTTTCCAGAGAAACTTTTCCTCGAGAAAGGACCCGTTTCTAGAAGCAATCACATTTGCTTCCGGATCTGAGATAGGAGGTATACCCAACTATTTTGGGTATCCTATGAAGATGCATTTATCCGCTTTGGGTTCGAGCTTATCAGCCCGAAGCTTTTCCACATACGCGGCGCAGCCCCAAACTTTTAAGAAACGACGGCTTAGGTTTCTCTAAACCATATTTCATACAGTGTCATCTCAATGGAATTATGTGGTACCCTATTTAAAGTGAATGCGGTTGTCTCTAATGCCTAACCCATAAACGATAGTGGTAATTCGCTAAGAGACATCATGGTATGCACCATATCCCATAGGGTGCAGCTATGATGTTTGGACACACCATCACACTATGGAGTTCTAGGCGGTATTAGTCGTGAAACAATTTCCACAATGTCTTAATAGTGTACCAAACTCGCAACTCAGATATTCATCTCTATGATCATATCATAGAAATTTTATCCTCTTGTGACGAAGATCTTCAACTTCACTCTGAAATTACTTGAACCTTTCAATAATTCAGACTTTTATTTCATCAAGTAAATATACTCAACATCTACTCAAATCATCTGTGAAGTAAAAACATAACGATATCCATAGGGTGCCTCAGCACTCATTGGACTGCATACATCAAAATGTATTACTTCCAAAAAGTTGCTTTCTTGTTCCATTTCACTGAAAACGAGGCATTTCAGTCATCTTGCCCATGTGGTACACTACAAAAAAAAGACACATCCGTGACATTTTGGGCCGAACAATTTTTTTCTGTCATACTTATGACACTTCTATGACGATAATTGTGACAAAACTTGGTATCGTCATAGATGTGGTGGGCTCCTAATTCTATGACAAAAAATCATGACAGAAAATGGGCTTTTCTTCCTGGGCGGGCCGGAGACGCAGCTGCATGACATTCTTCGGGCCGTCCATGATAGAAAAAACCATGTTAGAAGCGAGGGCGGGGAAAATATTGGGGTGTTCCCGGTTATGTGGGTGGTCGGGGCCGAGCGATGCACGTTTCTCTCGTACACGTACACGCATGTGTGCGAGGCGGTGGGCTCTAACTGAACCCGAGCGAGGCGTTGGGCTCTAACTAAACCCGAGCGATTGCACTGCAGGCTACGCGTTACTGAACCCGAGCGATCGGTCGATGGCTGTTAACTGAACCCGATCGAGTGATTCCTTCGCTACAGCTGCTAACTGAAGCCGATCGATGTTGCCTCTGGATGAACAGTGAGCGTTGCGGGGGGGGGGGAGGATGAACAGTGAGCGGTGGGGGTGGTTGAACAGGACCCTGATAGATCGATAGATCGAGCCGGTTGGGGCTGGATGAACTGGACCCCATGGAGGGCTGGATGAATAGGACGACCCCGTGGAGGGCTGGATGAATAGTAGACGATGGGTGAACAGTAGCCCCATGGAGGGGTGGTTGAACAGGAGCCCGTGGAGAGGGGTGGTTGAACAGTAGCCGGTGGAGTAGCATGCGGTGGAGGCTGGATGAACAGGAGCTCGTGGATGAACAGTCGCAGGTGGAGGCTGGAGGAGGTCGACAGTGGATGAACAGTAGCCCATGGAGGCTGGAGGAGGTCGACGTGGAGATGAACAGTATCCCGTGGAGTCCCGTTTTGCGGTACGCCACACCCCTCCCGATGAACAGGACCCCCATTTTGACCGTAGCACTCCAACACAAGTCTGTTTCCTCCGTTTTGCGGTATGCCACACCATCCCGATCAACAGGACCCCGTTTCGATCATAGGAGGTCCAACACAAGTCCGTTTCCTTTGTTTTGCGGTACGCCAAACCCCTCCCGATGAACAGGATCCCTTTTAGAACGTGGCTGGTTGAACACAAGGTCGTTTCCTCCATTGTGCGGTACGCCATGCCTCGTTTCCGTTGCCTGTTTCGTCCAAGCCGGTTGGCTCCCACGTGTTCCGTTGTCTCCTTATGAACACGATGCATTCCATTGCCTCCCCATGAACACGACACATTCCGTTGCCTCCCGATGAACACGACGACGACGCAGTTTCTCCGTTCTGACCCAACCATGTACACGAGCCCTGGCCGTACGTATGTGGCCGTCTTTACTTTCTTGCACCCTGGCCATTGTACGTACGTGTACATGCTACGTGCGCGCCTCTACTACGACACGTGCGTGCCTCTACATCGACCAGTATGTACGTACACGTTCACGACCAGAATGACAACGCTACATACGCTTCGACAATGTGGGTCCCGACTGTCAGGCAATTCCTTGCGTGCGAAGATGTAGCTGGTGGGTCCCAGCAGTCAGGGGGTGAATCATTTTTTTTGCCTGGAAGCACTTCCTTGCGTGCGAAGATGTATCTGGTGGGTCCCATCAGTCAGGGGGCGAATCATTTTTTCCCCGTAATATGGATGCACTTCCTTGCGTGCGAAGATGTAGCTGGTAGGTCCTAATAGTCAGGGGAAACGTTTTTTTCACGAAATACGGTGGCCCGTCCGGTGGGTCCCTGCTGTTAGGTGGAGGAATCATTATTTTCCGCGTAATAAGGAGGCACGCACAGTCCACGTTCGATAGAAGTTGTTCCATGACCATGTTGATCACGCCGCGCCGAGAGCACCAGGGCGGTGGATGACGGCGAGGCCTAGGAAGGGGACGACGCGGAGCCGAGGAAGACACGGCAGTGGAAGCCCGTGTGGAGAGGAGTACGAGGGTTCCCTGGTTCGGCTGTGGTGTGAGGCTACCATCACCGCAGGGCCTGGCCAGCGGTAGGAATAGTATGGGGCGCTGAGGCCTCCGTGGCAGCACAGCCGACCATGGGAGGCATGAGCATGCGGCACGACAGGCGCTGCTTTGGGCGGCTGGAGCAAGAAGACCAGAGGTTGAAGAAGCACTATGGCCGTTGGATGGACATCGTACGGTCACTGGAGCTAGAATCGTTCATATTGACTAAGTTGACAAAGCCCTCCGTCCCCGTCAACTTAGTAGGCCCACAAGTCAGCCTCCCACCAAGGTGGGTCCCAGCTAGTAGGGGGAGTATTCATTTTTTTGTGCGTAATAAGGAGGCACTTCCGGTGGGTCCGAGCTGACAGCGGGGGGAACATTTTTTTCGTGAAATACAATGGCCCGTCCGGTGGGTCCAAGCAGTCGGGGGGAAACATTTTTTCGTGAAATAAGGTGGCCCGTCCGATGGGTCCCTGCTGTCAGGTGGAGGAATAATTATGTTGCGCGTAATAAGGAGGCACTTCCTTGCGGCCGCCGTGGACCCATCTGTCAGCCTCTCCACATATAGTACTCTTCCGATGGAAGTCGGTCATTGACCATGTTGACCACGCCGCGCCGAGAGCACCAGGGCGGTGGACGACGGCGAGGCCTAGGAAGGGGACGACGCGGAGCCGGGGAAGACGCGGCAGTGGATGCCCACGCGTAGAGGAGTACGAGGGTTCACTGGTTCGCCGCAGTGTGAGGCTGCCGTCGCCACAGAATAACAGGGGGTGTGGGTGAGTAGAGGGATGGCCTGGACGGCGCTGGGTGTAGTACGGGGCGGTGAGGCCTCCGCGGTATCACAGCCGGCCACGGGAGGCAGGAGCACGCGAGACGATCGACGGTGCTTTGGGCGGCTGGAGCAAGAAGTCCAGAGGTTGAAGAAGCACTACGACCGTTGGATGGACATCGTACGGTCACTCCAGCTAGAATCGTTTATATTGACTAAATTGACAAAGCCCTTGGTGTGCGTCAACTTAGTAGGCCCACAACTCCGATTTGGCAGAGAACACATAGTCCATTTGCGATTTGTAAGAATGTACAGCCCATTTTTCAATTCCAATGGAATTTACTACAGCCCATTTACAGTTTGTTAAAAGTACAACCCAACTTCTAGCTAGGACAACGATTAATAATTTCAAACAACCGCTCAAAACAGAATTAAAAAAATTCCCACATTTTGATGGGATCCAAAATATTTTTATCCAAAATTTCTAGTCAGGTTAAATATAATATCAAAATAAAGTTGTATTACGTTAAAATCCAATGAAATATTGCGCGCGCAACAAGTAATGAAATTTAAAATTTCAAATTCCAAAAGTAATATATTTTTAAACTAATTACGCGTTTTGTGCATAGTTTCTTCCCAGTTATTATAATTACATCCCATTTATTATTTCTTAAAGTCCATTTTCTTGTTAAGCCTAATGCATACCTCCTAGGAAAGTTTGCAGCCTAGCGGGGCGGAGAATAACAAGTTGACCCAGATATTGTGTACAACTATCGGCCCAGTTGCATTGACGATGTTGAAAAAAGGCCTGTGTAGTACAGTACAACCTAACATGGCTACTCAGCCCACATTCAGCGATGCCGCAAAGGCCCAAACAAGGCTTCTGTACAACTTTTTGAAGTCACTGAGCTCAATTAATAACTTAAGAAAAAAGTTAGATTACAGTGGAACCTAATTAAAGTTGTCATGAGCAAATAAATAATTCAACGGGTCCCACTTGTGTGTGTGTGTGCATGTGTGCGTGTGTGCATGTGTGTGTGTGTGAGAGAGAGATAGAGAGAGAGAGACGCATCGGTTGATGCTCGTAAATACATCTTTTAGCCATATGCATTGCTGATGCTTAGTAAAAACTTATATAGTTGACACAATCATATAGAACATCATAGCACACTGAACTTGCATACAAAAATTTCACACAGGCGGCACAATCAGGATGGAAGCAGTGGATCGCTACGGGTAGGGCTATGTTGAAACCAACGAAGTCGTACATAAAGGTTCATCGTCTTTATCAATGACGGGGAAATATCTTGAATGTTGTGCAAAGAAAACAGACAGACAACACAATAAGTTCTGCTAGCACATTAAGTTGATGTACAACCCTTTCTAAAAAAAGTTCAGGCACAAAATTAGAACAGGTCACAATCAAATGTACTAGCATATCAGTGCTTCACACCCATAGCTCGGATTTAACTAGTATCTGACAAGATTCAGTTGTTACCTCAAATTAGAGCACACCCAGGCAGTTAGCCCTGCCTCTTCTCCCAAAGAAGCAGTGGCCTCCGCCGCGCGATGGAGTAGGCCCTGTGCCATCCATCGTTCCAAGCAACATGGGGAAAGTCTAACGTTGACTCCTGTAATGGACATCGTCGACGGACCCTGGCACCAGCGGCGGCGGGAGGACTTCGATTGATGGATTGACCACTTCTTCGACATGCACGAACACTCTATACAGGTACATCCCTAACGTGGTCTGCGGCGGCCTTGGTGGGACGAATAGTACAACCCTGGTTCTTGCACCGGTATCTCAACACCAATCACCTTCGGTATGGTGGATGACTTCTTCATCCATGCCATAACCGTCAGAGCCCAGCTGTCTGGAGGAACAAACATACTTACGAGCTCACCTCCAAGGTCGTTGATAAGCTCATTCGTGGACTCGCTGTTCGAAGCATGTCGAGGCATGCCGTGGAAGGTAAGCTTTGTTAAAAAATTAAGCTCAAAGGGCACCGAGCCCCATCTTGGGTGCCACCGATCAAAGCTCACCAGCGCGCCATCGCAGAACAAACATCGGGAAGATTCGAACACACGACTGCAGTCAAAAGTTGTCCGGAACCTGATGAAGAAATCAGCCCGTGGCGGACAGACTTCGACGAGCAAGTCACTTATTTGGATGTCATGCGCAATGCCAAGAGCTTTGACAAGGTCGTCCAGCGAGACACGAGGCTGGTCACCGTTGATGGTTACCATCAGCACTTTGCCAGCAAACTGGTCGTCAAGCGCCGCCATGCCACTGTTGAGCGACATCATGCAGCGACCGAAGGCAGGACGGACCTCAGGATCTCTGGCTCGGAGATCCGCATTGACCGGCGACATGATAGTGCGCTTGAGTACAGGGAGTACAGGAGGGGGATTTGGGGGAACTAGAGTAGGAATCGAGATTCTAGAAGTGGGGGAGGGGCGGGAGATTGGGGATGAAAAGGTAGCATGAATTTCGAGCACGCGCCAATATGCTCTCGGCGCGCAAGTGCACAAAAACACCGATGGCGCCCACATGTCGGCCTAAGAGTCCTTATTCTTTCTTTTTTGGAGAGCCCAACCTTTTTTTGAGAATCTTTTGAGAGCCCGACCTGAGATTCATAATTGACCTGTTTGGCATTGCGTTACTACTCGGCCCATATTCAACGACACCTCACTGGCCCAAACAAGTGTACATCATCAAAAAGACACTGAGCTCAAATTATATAACTTGGAAAAAGGAGATATACTCTGAACACTAGAGAATGGTGATTCCCTCATTTAGCCCACCAGTAGTTCGAGAGAATAAAAAGTTCGAAAGAACATATATACAACATTCAAACACTGACTAGTGACTACTACTGACATAAACAACAAGACATGATAGTTCATAAGAAGTCTTGCTACACCACCAAAACGCACCCATATGCAGCGCTCAGACTCTCGTGATCTAGACGAGAATGACATTCTAAACAGAGGCAACTATTACATAGTAAGAGTGACATAGATGAGGATGACCAAATGACAAGGAATATGCATAACAAAATAAAGAACTACCCATCCAGAACCAGCAGCAAAGGTAACAAAGTCATTCGAAGAGATGATCCAACACCATCATAATTTGCAGCCCCACTTCAGCGACCAGTGATCCGGAGACACCAGTACTCCACCCTTTCGGTGCAACAGCCCAATTACCTATCAACCTGAAGGCTTGAACCACATTGCTGCCTATCGTAATTGAGACATCCAAGGATCAAAGTTAATACGGATGCCTTTGTCATTCTCACCTTCTTTTGGCTGCAGGCTGTATTGTTGACAATCAGGGGAGTTTGCTCCCGAACTCCTAGGGCTCGCCATGTAGACACAATTTTCCATAGCAAACAGAGCCTCTCTGCCATCAAGGTCCTTGCCAACCGTGATCTCCTGGTTAACCAGACAATTGAGTCTGAGAAATAGAGAGTGTGAACCAAGGTTGTTACCGCCTCCAACTAAAAAATCCTGAAGGCCCCAACAAGCTGGCATCCTGCTCATAGACGTAACAACCACTGTCTGGATACTCACGTATTTCACGGTGCTTGTATACAGTGGGGTTTTTGCAATATAACTTTTCCGGCTCATGTGTCTGAATGATCATCAGTCTTTTGCCGTTGTCTGATCGAGCGAGGAACCAGTTGTGCTTCCCTGTTTTTGGAAAATGTGGTGTGATTACAAAGAGCAGTAACTGTAGGGACACTACATCATATCAAAAAGGACAGGCATTGTTAATGTAAGATCAACATTGTTCAGAGTATGAGTAGGATAATGCAAGAAACAACATTGATATGTCCCTGTTGGAACTGGGAGGAAAATACAGGGAAATGTATACTGGGTTCGAAAATATAGAAGTGCCATGCATGGTTATACTCATGTTATCTCGCAATCGATTCTTCACAGGAAACTACCATGTCATGCATGTTATGTAATCATGTTCTGTCCTCACAAACAAATTCTTCAAGGTAACTAACACACCATGCTTTGTTATATACTCGTGTTCTGTGGGCAATTTTTTTGTGAGGATATTATTCTAGCCATTGATTGCTAAAGGGCGAATATAGGTATGTACACATGGTAAGCATCGCTGGATTTCACTACTTCCAAATATAGAGTTCTCCATATGCACATTTACTTCCCTAATGTATGGTTAGATGAAACCAACAGTGTGGTGCATGTTTCTACATCATGAAAATGAGGAAACTAACATGGCCATTGATACACACTCATATTTAGTAGTAGTATATAGATTACTGTATAATAAGGATAATACCCATATATTCCTAACCGTTTGATTATTCAGGGGTACAAATTGGCTGTAATGACATGGTCACAATCGCATGAATTAACTCATTCCAAATATAGTTGATTTACGACGTCTCTAATACATTGCCATAGTTCTAGTCAAATTCTGCTCAAATAGGGATATGCCAATCATCACAAAAAGTTCAAACAGTGTCATGGCGTCATCATTAACATGAGACAGAAACAACTTACACGTGTCGTCCCAGCAATACGTGGTGCCATCTGCTTTGTCGATCGCGTAGATGATGCTGTTGTGTTCAATAGCATCATAGAAGTGTGTATCAGCTTTGACGATGATCCATCACGAGCTAAGTTGTCTCCAGCTAAAGAAGGCACCGGTGTAAAGATAGGCGAGTCCGCGGTCGAACAAGGCAATTAGCTTGAAGTATGTGTAATTCACATGTCGTGTGGGCACTTGGCAGATTACAATCTTCTGCAAAACAAGGTCCGTCCAACTGACCTGGTAATCTAGATGACTTGGACCGCGATGGTAAAACTCTATATAATCCAACGAAGGAAGGATAATCTCATGGGAGGTCTGGAAGTTCACGAGCACCAACTTTTTACCGTCTTCTCTGAAGGCGGCCATCTAGTGGGAGTTCATGCCAACCCAGTACATACCTGCCAAGAAGTTTCGGGCGATGGTGATCGGATCGAAGTCGAGGGAAATGATGTACGGCGACCCACTACATACCTGCAAAGAAGTTTTGGCTAATGGAGATCGGATTGAATTCGAGGGGCATCTTGTACGCCTCCGTATCATGGTGAGCCAATCTCGCAAGACCAGATAGCAGCAAGCAGGGTGTCTTGAAAAGCTTAGGCCTTGCTTCGACGATGGCCGTGTGCATGTCCCTCGAGCATGCAGCCAGCCGCAGGGCGCTCAACATATCCATACACGAACAACAGATGTGGAGGTTGTCACTGGGGAGAATGATCCAATCGCGGCTCATATGGATGCTACGCGGTTCACGTTCGGCCATGGTGGAGTTTTGAAGGTGGGGGTTTTGGGGGGCTTTATTTACGAGGGAGAAGGCTGTCGGTGCTAGAGCGGCTATCGAGGGAATAGTGGTACTGGGGGAGGCGAGCAAGGGGACAGTACACGGGGGCACAGTGAGATGGAGACGGAGATGGAGGCGAGGCGAGGCGCCAATGTGCTGTACAGTGGCAGTGACAGACTGCACAGTGCACATGGTGAGGCTAACTTTGGTAACCCGAACACGCTGCCTGGACTAGTGTCAGGCGCAGGGTGTTGTCACTTCACCGGGAGGACTGGATGAATAGTGTTTTGACCATCAAGTGTACCATAGTTGTACTACTACTACTACTAGTAGGAACATGAGTACTCCAGTATTGTATAGCGGAAATAGGTCTCCCGTGCTAGCATGCATGTTCACTCATCCTTCAAGTATCATCCATATTGTGAGCAGTACCAAATTCTCATGCATGCGGGAAGTGCGAAGATGGGCCTTTGATGAGGATAACCGTGTACTCCCTCCATATAGGTGAGCGCAACCTAGGTGGATGTAGATTGGACGAGAAAGAGCACCTGGACGAGCAAAACTTCCAACCACGACACTGTTACAAATGGAAGCAAAATCAACAATTAGTATGTAGTTATAAGGATGCCTTTTCGTCTCTCCAAGCAGGCCCAATCAACGCCCTGCCGTGATGCAAGCAGTGGTCGTTCTGGTGCATCAAGGACGGTATGCAAATTGTTCCACACTTGAGAAGAGGAAAATGGAAAGGTAGAACGCAGCAGGAGAGGAAGAGAATGCTGGCTAACGAGGCTGGGAGGGGATCAAGCAGGAAGTTAATGCTCCATGCCTAAAGGTTTTGGGAAAACCTGATTTTCATAGGGTGACTTACTCACCTAAACGGACGGAGTATTCCTTAACCAGAGAATGTTGTGTCTCCCACTCACACACCAATATCAATCTGAACCAGCTACAACACATTTTTTTATCTGTTTGCATAGGTCCCACCTATCAGGAAGGATGGGCAAGTACATGAATAGGTACGACTCATCAGTCTAACCGCATAGCCTTTTTGTTTAGTCTACCTAGCCATCTAATCAACTGCCTACATGCCACTTCTCCCATTTACTTCTCCACCGGGAACCGATTTTCCTCGGCTTCTTCACCTCCCCTTCGTCTTCATTTGCATCCAAACCCCACTATTTTCACATTGTTTTAACCTCCTTAAATAATCATCTACTACTTCAGTTAGACTAGCCATCTAATCCTAATTCTCCAAACCATAGCCCTCTGTTCCAGCAGTCCCAAATGGCGAAAGAGATGCAAGTATTTAGCGTCCAACATGTCCTCGTCGAAGGCTCGTTGAGAATAGTTGCCACCATCACCGTCCACCCAAGGGTTGTTCGGCAATGGATTAACAATGTATCCAACTCCCTCGAAAAGGTGGAGACTAGGGTCATTGATCTCGACGCATAGTACACGGAGCGTGCCACTGGGAAGATGTGCCTCTAAGATGATGTTTTGGTCTACCACATCATACACTGGCCGTCCATACCAGGTGAGCTTCACGATTTCTTGTCTCGGGAGGACGTATACTTCTGCGGGGCAGCCATCGAAGGGGACAAATAGAAGCTGGAGCCGTAAAACCTTGATTTGAAAAGCATCGCTGACCTAAAAACTAGAATCAAAATTCATGTAGAAGATTGTGATAAACAGACACCATCCCTATTCGACGTAGCAAATTTTGTGCTCGGTACAAATCTTCAGAAGGGTGACGAGACGGTGGCATTAAGGTCGTCTGGATGGGAGAATTATCCCTTGACGTACGAGCGGATAAAATATGCTACCCTCGATGCCCGTGTGAGTTTCGAGATAGCTGCAAGGTCCAAAGAGCTTGTTGCGAAGCCATCTCCTACAGAAAATGAGAAGAAGAAGAAGAAGAAGAAGAAGAAGAAGAAGAAGAAGAAGAAGAAGAAGAAGAACAGGCTGCACCAGCAGGAGGGCATTATGGATGGATGAACTATTTCCTCTCTTGTAAAAATAATTATTCCTTCTCGGTGTATATTGATATAGATGGACTATTTCGATGGTGTGCATGTCTTTGGAACAAAGTAGTAGCGTGGGTCCGCTTGACTATAAGGAACTATTTATCCGCATATATAGCTTTCTTTGCTACTCATTCTAGTGATTGGTATGTAGTGCATGTGTCCGTAGACATGACAGCTTGTCCATGGAAGTTCAACTACGACGACCATCACATTTCATCCACTGCCACTCGCGATTCCCACGACGCCGCTCCAACCCACGGCACCACGTCCCCCGACGTGTGCCTCACCCCTCTCGGCGGCACCGCCCCTCTGCCTTTGTGTGCATGACATGTGGGCCACCTAAAATGCAGCGAGCATCAAGTTTCTACCACAACCACACGCGATTCCCACGACGTCGCTCGAACCCATGACACCACACATCCCCGACCTGCGGCTCACCCCTCTCGACCCCACTGCCCCTCTGCCTTCGGGAGCATTACACATGGACCAGTCACCTATCGGGTCCACATGTTATTGACTCAAGGCAGGTGTAGTAAGGCGCTGAAGCTCAGTCCCGACGGCCCTGAGAGGGAAATGTAACTCCTGCGCCATGCCTTGTGGTGCTACCGCTGCACGAACTCATGCCAAACTCGAGATTTGTTTCTTTACTATACATGCACGCAATGTTTTAATGGACATTGTAACCTCAACATGTGATGGGGAGCTCTAAATTGGAATTTGAAAGTTATAAAATGAAAAGATTCAAAAAAAATAAACTGGGAGAGAGGGAGTATATCGTAGGATGTGTCCCATACAAAATAAGTCCCCTGGTTTGTCACCGCGAATATGCAGTAAGAAAGGAGCAAGTCTTCGTACTCGTACGGCAACAAATCGGCCGCAGACAGCATGGTCCGCCTTTGACAGCCATGTGCAAGGTTCGTACTATCTTATTCAATCTCACCATGGTTCCACCGTACCAATTCATGCGGTGGCCCATTGCATGGATGATCCCAATGTTGGACAAAGGTTCTACGGGAACGGTGTCACCGTTGTAAATGTTGTGCAAAATTATGTTGGTACCCTCCCATACATATGCAAGCCAATCTCCACTCGCACCGAGCCTAACCTGTGAAACAGTGGGCAGGGGGAGAATTAGGAAATGGACACGGAAGTTGTCTTTAGAATGCATTTACTACGTGATCAAACTCATCACCTACTCATCGGAGTAAATTCGAGTGCCCCTCAACGTCGGCATCTCAAGCGGCATCAACTTGCAACTACGGCCACGCCGCGCTGGAGAGACCCCCAAGGAAACATCCTCGTGTGTTCCACGGAACATCAATATGCATTTGTATGAGTAGTTTATCTTGTGAGAGGAAAGGATGAACAAGGGAAGGCCTCTAGAGATAGAGATAGACACTACTACTACCAATGTGCTGGCCCGTGCGTTGCAATGGATCCAAAGTAGTACTCCCTACATCCCAAAATAAGTGTTTCGACTTTATAATAACTCTAATAGAAAGTTGTACTAATGTTGAGACACATATTTTGGGAAGGAGGGAGTAGAATAATACTTGTTCACGTGCTTGAAATATAAACACTCTAGTTTTGATATACATGTGTCAGCAGACATGACAGCTTGTCCATGGAAGTTGAACCACGACGACCATCACGTTTCTTGTTTCTACCACTACCACACCCACACGCGATTCCCACGACACCACTCCAACCCACCGCATGACGTCCCCTGACATGGACATGGATCCTCTGACGTGGCTATCACTACCTTGCCCTGCCTTTCCTTCGCTGATAGGTGGGACCCATGCTTGGCGGTCCCACATGTCAGTGACAGAATGGTAGGATTATTCGCGTCAGGGGATCCTCATCCCCCCGACGTGCACTTCATCCCTCTCGGCCCCACCGCTCCTTTGCCTTTTTGTGCATGACATGTGGGCCAGCTGAACTGCGGCGACCATCAACTTTCTACCACAGACACACCCGATTGGACGCGGTTTGCCTGCTCTGCTGCTGTGCTCTGATCCGTACTCACGCACCATCGAATTTTCATCCAGCGGCTGTGACACATTTCGTCCCGGGCATCAATCCTCAGCTGGAGTACTTCTGTACTATAGGTAGTACCCGCCGGTGTGGCCATCTACACCTCGTAACGCCCCGACGCCCAGCTGTGGCACCCTCGCCACAGCCACGCCACCACCGGCTGGTTCATCTCAAACGACTGAGTCGCGAACCACGCCACCATCATGAGAATGACATGTGGGCCTGCCACATGTGGGCCAGCCGCATTTAAGGTCTGCATGTCATTGACTCATAGGACGGGCACTAAGCCACTGAAGTTCGGTCCCGTGGGCCCCGAGAGGTAAATGTAACTCCTGTGGTAGGCCTTGTGGTGCTCCTGCAGTACGAGCTCGTGCCAAAAACGGAATTTGTTTCTTACTACTACCAACTAGTACTAGTAAGGTACACGTGCATTGCACACATGAGATTCTGGTGGTTTGTGCATTATGCTTCTACATGTGGAGTTTTCTAGATTCTACATGTGGGAAAATCTGGTGGAATGTAGATCATATCCAATGGCAAGTAGTGCTCGGATTTGCCATATTTGTACCGTCGGATTGGCTTCATCCAACGACCAACTTTCAAAGTTATTCACACACTATATAGGGGTATAGATATATATATGTTTGGTTTGCAGCCTAAGGTTGCCACGCCTAAGCTTAGGCGTGCCACAATATCTTAGGCATGTGTTTGGTTCATTGCTACACTTGTGGCTTGCCACACTTTTCTGGCTACATGGTCCACATGTCATAGACTCAACTTCTTGCCAAATCTTGCCACACTTGTGGTGCCCATTTTGTTAGCCACATTTTTTCGGCAGACACAGGGGTTGTTTGGTTTTAGGCCTAGCAATGCCACACTTTATCATACAATGTTGCCAAACTTTCCTAAGGTTAGGCGCTGTTTGGTTAGTAGGGCTATTTGAATTGTGACTATCTTTGCCATATATCGCCACATGATTTTTGCACCACTTGCCACACTTGCCTTAGTTGAGTTGCTTTGTTAGCCACACTTTGGCTTGCCTAAGGGAATCTTGCCACACAGTTATTAGGGCATGTTTGGTTTGTGACTAACTTTGCCAAAGATTGCCACACCTAAAGTTAGGCAAGTTTGACCAACTTAGGTGAGTGTTTGGTTCAAGCCACATCTTAGGCAATCCCCACTTGGACCCCACATGGCATACACATAAAAAATGTGGCAAGATTCCCTTAGGCTTGCCAACTTGTGGCTCTCATTTTTATGAACTAACCTTATGCAAGCTTGGCAAAAATGTGTGGCAAAGTGTGGCAATGCTAGGCCTAGAACCAAACAGCCCCTTTGTGTCTATGACATGTGGGGCTCACTGCTCATAAAAAATCTTTGCCTTAGGTGTGGCTAGAACCAAACACCTACCTAACTTGGTCAAACTTGCCTAAGGTTAGGTGTAGCAAAGTGTGGCAAGGTGTGGCTATGAACCAAACAACCACTAAGATTGCCAAAGATTGCCACACGTAAGGTTAGGCAAGTTTGACTAACTTAGGTGAGTGTTTGGTTCAAGCCACACCTTTGGCAAGCCACATTAAGGCCCCACGTGACATACACACAAAAAATGTGGCAAGATTCCCTTATGCTTGCCAACTTGTGGCTCTCATTTGGAAGAAATAATAACTTTGCCTAAGCTTAGTTGTGGCAAAGTTAGTCATGAATTAAGTTCAACCATGGAGTTTTCTAGATTATACATGTGGCATAATCTGGTCGATGATATCCAACGGCCCGTAGTGCTCGGATTTGCCATCTTTGTACCGTCGGATTCGCTTCATCCAACGACCAACTTTCAAAGTTTTTCACACACTATATAGGGGGTATAGATATAGATGTGCCGGTCCATTGCAATGGATCCAAAGTATATCTATTTAGTGGAGTGCACTCTAAACACATTATCTATTTATTTTTCTCTAACCTTTCGTAGCCATGCAACCAAGCCACATAAGCTTCATGGGTGCCCCCACATCATATTATTCATACTACGTTGACTGAAAAAAGATAAATCACCCAAAACAAGATCTTCCCGTTTTTTGTTCCTACGATGTTGTGTCGTGCATGTACCTACTTGTTGCATTGTGGTAGTACTAGTAATATAGTATTAGGAGTACAAACTTGGTACTAGTAGGAGTAGTACTAGTACGGAATCCTCCTACTCTATCAACGAGCCCCATCTGACACCAAATTTCTTGGCTTTCGTGCTACAGCTAGATCTTCCCCTCATTTCTTTTTTCCAATCCGGCGACGGGCGGGGTGCGGTTTGCGGTTTGCTCAACGGCGGTCCGACATGAAAGTGAAAATGCTAGGCAACATGCCTTCCCTAAGCTATGTGTCGTGCCAGATGGGCCATGAAGTACTCTCGATTCCCAGGTGTGTGGGGGTGCGACGCGAACGCGGCATGCCTTTTCCTTTTACTAGCAATGTGCCCGTGCGTTGCGACGGATCCAAAGTAGTAGAATAGTAGTACTTGTTCACAAACTTGAAAGAAATCACTCTTGTTTTGATATACTCCTAATATATTACTCCTTCCGTATCTAAATATTTGTCTTTTTAGAGATTTCAAATGGACTATCACATACAGATTATATAGACATATTTTGAAGTGTAGATTCACTCATTTTGCTCCGTATGTAGTCAATTATTGAAATCTCTAGAAAGAAAAATATTTAGGAACGGAGGGAGTACTTCTGACTCAAAATATATTTCTCAGGCTGTTTTGATGAGGTGAGGGAGGGATGTGGTTGCTTTCAAGATAATAAGGAGTTTTCTACAAATTGGAGCAGAAAAGTGGGTATTGTTGCAAAAATGCAACAACTTACCTCACAGCCATTAGATGCAGATCAAATGGTCAGAAATGACGGATGACAGACACACCACCATCACCAATTGAGTCTTTTATAAAGAAAAAAGTAGGAGTAGAGAAACATGGATAAATTGTAACATTTGGTTCCGCTCCTTGGCATGATCGATAGATAGAAATAGTTATTGGAAATGCTAGGGAGGGTTTATTTCCGCTAGATAAGTAGGGTACATAGTACTAGGTTGGCGCATCGTCGGTTTGGTCACACGCGGTCCGACATGTTCTAGTGTTTCTAGCAAGATGCCCGTGCGTTGCACGAAGTTGATGGAAAAGGTAAGCACAACTTATAAATTGACGGATAGAGTACTAGTTATATGATGCATATAATTAAGCAAATGGATCGCACATGTCCGTATTGACTAGAACGAGGATGCAACAGCACAATAAGAATTAAGGCCACGATGATGCGATCGTAGTGGTGGTTACAGAAGGCAAGAAGAAAGATGGATCCATGAACGTACGACCTCCTCCTCCTTAACTTAGTGCGCCGGGCCACCGACCAGCGGCTAAGGAGCAGCGCCTTTTGTGGCGAGGTCGAGGTGCTTCTCAGCAAAGGCATCCAAGGCTTCCAGCCGGTTGAGGAAGGCCAACGTCGTAGCGTCCTCACTGGCCTTGTAGATACCTATGTACATGATTTGCTCGTACATGTGGATGTGTAGGTCGAAGAATTCTTCCAGGGCGAGGCGCCTCGTAGTGAGCGCGACCTCCAGGTGGACATTCTTCATGGCGTCGGCGGGCAGTCGCAGGGCCACCAATGCTTGAAAGAGGTTCCGACCATGGAGGCCGATTAGGGTGGCGGGCAATGAGGAGCCCGGGCGCGCGGGCTATAGGAGTATGGCGATGTCGTCCGCGAGCTTCTTGAGGACGGTGAACTTGTTGCTGGTGGCAACGATCATCTGGTCCAACTGAGAGTCGTAGTTGGCGTCGACGTCAGCCATCCACCAGCCGGTCTCCAACACCGTCTGGAGGCGATCCTCGGCGCCATGCCGCAGGCTGGCATCGTGGACCATCTGGCACAACCGCTGGCCGCTCACGCGCATCGCTGCCATGGATCTGGAGTGAGCTCTTTTGTGCTTAGTGTAGGTGCTTAGCCAAATGCTTAGATGTGTATGATGTGGTATATGCATTGGAATGGAGGGGCACCTTTATATGAGGGCAATGAGGGCAAACTGCGTTGCATTCACATCGTGTAGCCTCTTTTCCCGGACCTCCTCCCATTACTTCCCTCATGCATTTATTGAAGGAGGATGCATTGTCTGTTCAACATTTAGGGAACCGCTACTCCCTCCCTTGTCTACATTAAAGCTATATCAGGAACTGCGCCCCCCGCTGTCAAATCGAATACTCCCTCCGTCTACGTGAGTAAGTCATCTTACGAAAACCAAATAGTAAACACATAGGAGCGACGCATTAACTCTCATGTTGTTTCTTATTTTTTGACATAAATAGAGGAATCAACCAATAAGAGATGTGGGGCTTGTATGCTTTTAATGACTTGAGACTGTCAAACATGACATGCAGTTGTCAGTTCGTTGCATGCAATGATATTAATAATGCTTAGTATCATATATTATTATCATGTAGTACTTTATTTATTGCCATGTATGACACATAGTAGCATAGCATTTATTATGACGGTATCATGATATGATACTCAACTCTCTCTTTCTTCATTTAATTCTATGACATCTCATCAAAATTGCCTAGTTGGCATGCATGATATAGCTATGATACTACCATTACAACAATCCTTTGCAAATAAAATTAAGTTCTCTCGTTTTCCTCTCCACCTTGGTCACCTAGACGGAGGGAGTATACTGTACTATTTAAAAGTCGAGGGCGGGGCTTTTCTTGCACGGTAGGCGGGGCAGTTCCGCCTAGTCGGTTCGACAGAGACGCGAGAAGATGAGGGAGTAGGCTGCTGCAAACGTAGGGCTGTGTGATTTGATAGCGAGTTACTGCTGGACAGGTGGGGCCCCGTGATTTGACTTGCCATTATCATTTTAACTGCGGCGCTACGACCGGCGTGAGTCTCCTGATTCTTGACCACCTCCATACAGGTGCCTCTCCCAATGCTCCACCATGTAGTTGAGGCTGGCTCTTGCATGAGAGCCCACTTCTCCACTTTTTCCTTGCCTCTTTCCTCTGCATATGCAGAAATGCCATGTAAAGCGGGCTTATATCCCACTATTGTAGTACTTACTTGCTCCTACAGGTGCTAAGCTTGCCACATAGGCATAAAGTCTGATGTGGCAAGTTTGGTGACCCAAGGAAGAAACGGTGCTAAGCGTGTGTACCTAGGTGAAAAGACAATTTTGAGTCTATAGCTAATTAAATGAAGCAAACTTAGCAACAAAAAACTACTAATAAGCACCTATGCATTGGGGACTTGATTTCTAAGCCATTTAATGCCCTTAGCACCTCATCTAAGCACCATTTCATTGGAAGAGGTCACTCCTTGGCAAATGCAATAAATACTACTCCCTCAGTCCCATAATATAAGAACGTTTTTGGCACTACACTAGTGTCAAAAACATTCTTATATTATGGGATGGAGGGAGTACGAAGAAAGAGATAAAGAGAAGTAAAAAAATAAATACACTTATAGCCAACCTTATAGCTAACCTTGTTGTAGTATGAGTGACTAAGTGATGACATGCCAACATCAGATAGCCTAACGCACCGTGTTAAATCTCCAAGGGCGCGACCGCGCGAGCGACGCGACAGTCATGGTAGGCGCGACCATGATACGGGCTGCTGGCATCCCTTGGATCTGAGATCGAACGGTTGCATGCTAAGTTGCTGAAAATTTGCAGAATAACCCTCCAGGATAGGATATTCACCCATAGGTCTAGAATCATGCCATGCAACCATTCAATCTCAGATCCAAGGGCTTTCGGAAGCCCATATCATGGGAGAATGGAAAGCCACTAACCTGCCGTTCGCACGCTGGCAGTTCGCTCCTACTCGTCCCTGCACGTCCTTTAATATTATGGCGGTTCGCTCCTAGTCGTCCTGTCCTTTCACATTACGGCAGTTCCACTAATCCTAACCCTCCTCCCAAATCCATGGCGTTCCAAATCTCCATGATCGGCGGTGAGTACAAGGTTAGAACCATCATCGGCGATGAGTTCGACGTCATGTACACCCTTTCTTCCACGATGGTAAAGGATGCCTTTCTTGCTTCAGACGCATGTTTGAAAACTCAGATGATGAGTGGGTCGCTGGGATAGATGTTGGTTACACCACAGTCCTGGGACGAGAGAAGGATCTAAAGGGTGAAGAGAGGAAGAAGCCCACCATGATCCAGGTTTGCGTGCATGACTTATGCTTGGTCTACCACATATGCCATGCCGACGTTGAATGCTTGGATTTTAAGAACTTCCTCGAGAGCAACCTAGTCAAATTCGTTACTGTAGACTTTACGAATGACAAAGAAGTCCTGGGTCGGATAGGCCTCATTGTAGGCAACCCCTTTGACCTCTAGAAGAATCGGCTGCTGCCCTCCGGTGGCCAGTCTTCAATGCTGACCCTGGCAGGAGCCATGGTTCATCCTTCATACGGTAAACTGGAGAAACCTCAATACACGTTTCATCATTATGCATGGCAGTGGAATGTACTAGATATAGACCACATCCACTATGCTGCAATGGATGGCTACCTTTGTTTCAATATATACAAGGGTTGGATGAAGAGCAAGAGCCAAGTGTGCGGTTCAAGCAAAGAAGTATCGGCCAAGAGGAAGAGGGACAAGGACGAAGTCGAGGACGTGGACGAGGACTCCGAGTAAGGTGGTTGTGTCGTTGCTCATGGTGGTTCTAATGCAGTGTCTACCAAAATAGTTGCAAAGTTTAATTTCAGGTGTGCTTAGTTTAATTTGAGGGGTGTGTTGTGCTGAGCCCCCAGCAGAACTATGTTATGTTTCTTCTTGTTACTTTAACTCTTCAGTACATACATACTAGTATTTCTTACATTTCATCTTTTAGTTGGTATAGTACTACCACTCGTTTCTTCACATTATATACGTATAATATATATGGCCAACATCATCTAGCTAGCAGTTTAGTTGTCAAAGAATTTCAGGGTGCTTAGTTTTGTCAAAGAATTCCAGGGTGCTTAGTTTTATTTGAGGGGTGGGTTGTGCTGAACACCATTATTGTGACTAGCCTTTTTAACAGTACTATATGCATAATTTGGCGACGAGCGCTCTCTATATGTACCGCCTTTTTTTTAATTTCTAGTTTTGCTCCATGGCGCAATCCATTGATACTACTACTGTACAAAAGTGGAGTATATACATTTTTTTAAAAGGCTAGAGGGTGGGGCAGTCTAGCTTGGTCGGTTTCATGAGAGGCGAGGGACTTTGTGATTTGACGGCTCATTACTGCTGCCAAATCAAATAGTACTGCGCCGCCCGCTGCACGCCCGGCTGAACACGCCTCCTCGCCTCCATTAAACCCCTCCGTTAAACCCGCATGCAAATCGAGAATCCTACTCCGGCCACACGTCCGTTCATGAGCGGGCCAGAATTAAACGCAACACCGGCCGACCTCCTCCCGTTTGCCCTCAGTTTAAACAAGGCCAAACGCCGGCCAAGCTCCTACCGTCCACCCTCTATTTACACGAGGCCAGACAGACACCGGGCAAGAATCGTACCCCTCCGCCGCTCCCCCATCTCCTCCTTCACCATTTTGTCCACTCTTCCGATTGCTGTCGAGGAGCCGTTCTCTGGCATATTACCCGGCTGGGTGGCCCGCCGAGCCCTCCGGATATGGGCGAGGTCACTCGGTGCTTCACCAACCTCGCTTGGCCTGACGGAGCCAGTTGTCGCCCCAAGCAGGCGCGTCGTTCAGCAACTCGCCGCTCCAGTTCAGCTCGATAAGGAGTGGCGAGTTGCTCCACGCCGGCACGGCGGCGCCGGTACGGGCGTCGTCGCTGCCGTGTCGTACCGCGCCACCAGTGTCTGCGGTGGGCGCGCCTCCCGTGTTTGTGGGCGCGCCTCCTGTGCCTGCGGTAGCGCCATGTCGGCGGAGACAGAAGCCGGTTGCATGGAGAGCGACGAGTCGGTGGCCAGCTTCTCCGTGTCCGCCGCCATCATCAAGGAGAAGTAGAACACGGGAGGCCGCCGCCACTTGGGACCCATGAAGGCCACCGCTGAGGCGACGACTGCGCATTCAGGTGGTTTCTTTGCTGCTTCATCTCTTCCGAGGACCTTCGTAGACCCCGCAAGTGTTTGATGGACATGAGAAAGACAAAGGGATCCGCGGGCGGCCATTTAGATTATGTACTCCCTCTGCAGCTGGCGGGAAATATTTGTTCTAAGAATGGATAAATTGTATGTATCTATAACTAAAATAAGTCTAGATACATCCATTTCTAGGACAAGTATTTCCGGACGGAGGGAGTATTAATTATACCAAGAGAGCCGGATTGGCACCGCTTAGTTCATGTAAATGTAATGAAATCCATCATGTTTACATGAAGATCCGGCTTTTTTATACGAAATCCTTCATGCTTATATGAAATCAGTCCGTGTTTGCACGAATTTCATCTGGTTGGTTAGAGTTGTGAAAATATATGCCGCTGGCATTTGATGTTGTCCTCCGCTGAAGGAAGCGGGAGGAAATTTGCAGGCTGCCATTGGAGATGGTCTTATGCTGGAAATAATAGAGTGACATCCAATCCATTTGAGTTAATTGCCTGTATGTTTGTCCCTCTATAAAAAGTTAATTGCATGTACAATGTACACGTGACTTGCAGGGTGGCTACAGCTTCGTACAGAAAGTTAAAAAGAAACAAGTCCATCCTTAATCTTGTATTCTAAGTACTCTGTGGGTTCCACTGTCACTACAGTAGCGAAAGAAGTATATATTAAATAAGTAATATATAACATAAAAATCTAAAGTTAAAAGACAGAATTCGAACTCATGTCATCGCGTTGCGAGCATCTGGCGCTAACCAGTCCAACACATTTTTGTTGTAGACAATGCTGGAGATATATCTCCATGTCTACTTTTATACTCCATTCGTTTCTAAATATTTGTCTTTTTCAGATTTCAAATGGACTACCACATACGGATGTGTATGTAGACATATTTTAGAGTGTAGATTCACTCATTTTGCTCTGTATGTCTTTTTTGGAAGGGGTCAGATTTCTCCTTGATTTATTTATGAGGTATCCAGATGGCATTGCACCGCCAAGAAAAGAGGGTAACATCAAAATTATGGACTACTTTTTTGAGTATGTTGGTAAGGTCCGGTCATAGCCACTTGTTGAAATATCTAACAAGACAAATACTCCCTCCGTCCGGAAATACTTGTCATCAAAATGGATAAAAGGAAATGTATCTAGACGTATTTTAGTTTTAGATACATATCTTTTTATCCATTTTGATGACAAGTATTTTCGGACGGAGGGAGTATTTAGGAACGGAGGGAGTAGAAAACAGAGTTGGTGATGATGGTGTGCGTGCCATCCTGCAATATAGGCCGCCGGATTTATACCCACATGCCTCTCCACATTCGCAAATAAGGCCTTCCCTCGTTCAGCCTTTTCTCTCACAAGATAAACTACTCATACAAATGCATCTTGATGTTCCGTGCAACGCATGGGTAGCTAGCTAGTTTCTTTTAAAATTGTTGCTGCGATAATTGGGTTGAAGTGATATATTTTATGTCTGCCCCAAATGATTTCAGATTCACTAGTAGTAACAAAGAAAAGGTTGCCTTGTTAATTAACAGAAAACAGGGTGAAAACTATCACATGAGGCCGGTAAAAACAAGGCACACTGGGTTCAGCTCATCATCACTACAGCTATGCGCGTGCGAGAAGTCTACATATCGAGGGGGCTACCGAGCGAGGCACCGAGATAAATGTTTGAGAGAGAAACCAATTGATAGATTATGATCAGATCGAGTTGTCACCCTTCTGCTATCATTGTTGGTGGGGGGGGGAGAGAAAGACGTATTGAGAGTGTGCGCGGTAGGCACAGAGGCACAACTAGCGAGTGTGTGTATGTGTGTGTGTTTGAAAGAGGAGTAGATAGATTATTATCAAGATCGAGGTGCCGCCGTACTCCTTCGGTGTCGGGTAGTGTGTGTGTGTGTGTGTGTGTGTGTGTGTGTGTGTTTGAGAGAGAAGCCATTCAATAGAATAGTATCAAGATCGAGGTGTCACCCTACTCCTTCGGTGTTGGGAAGTGTGTGTGTGTGGGTGTGTGTGTGGGTGTGGGGGGGGGCAGTGACACTCACATATCTCTACTCTTATAAAAAACAGAGTTGGTGATGATGGTGTTCCTGCCATCCTGCAATATGGGCCATCCAATTTATATCTGACGGATAGGAAGGAAACTATGGCAATTTTGCAAAAAGACACCCACACCCCTCTCCGCATTTGCAAATAAGGCATTCCCTCGTTCATCCTTTTCTCCCACAAGATAAACTACTCATTCAAATGCATGTTGATATTCCATGCAACACATGGGCATCTTGCTAGTAGGGAGAAGGAGTTTGTGTGACACATATCTAGCTATATTAAGGGATAGGTAGATAGGATTTGTGAGAGGCATACTTAAAGCTTCACGAAGATAAACAAACGGTGTGCATGCAAGTGTCGGAAAAAATGAAGCGAGAAACAATGTGTGTGTGTATGCGCGCGCGCGTGTGTGTGTGTGAGAGAGAGAGAGAGAAAGAGAGAGAGAGAGGGAGAGAGAGAGAGAGAGAGAGAGAGAGAGAAATCTCAAAACAAAAGGTGCTCTGTTGGAATCCCATTGCATTGCATGTATTCATATGGTTCCGGAACTCGAGTTAACCATAGGCATATGTGTGAGAGACATTATTATAATTTGAGACATTAGTGGCTGTGGGTGGGCAGAATGAAAGGGGTGGGCGTGTTAGACAGAGAGAGCGTGCGTGTTTCTGTGTGAGAGATTTGTGGGATGGGGTAAAAAGACGAATTTAACCTTGACGGAGGGAGAGAAATACACGAAGTGCACATGTGTGATTCCGATGCCCATAGGGAAATGAGATATGTATGCGTGTGAGAGAGATTGCACAATTCATTCACGTATCACTATCTCGCGATCGTGGACGTGCATCACTTGGACATAAGTCAATATCTACTTCATATCGTGGCCAAAGGTACAATATCGATTCAACGCTATAAAGATTGGACACTCACATATCACATTTTTTTTCTATTTAAATAAACCTTTTCAGTTGTGCATGTCATGGTCCTAAGACTGACAGTAGAAAGGGGGGTAGGTATGGAGAGGCAAGATCTCAGCTATGGTGAAGGTGTACACACGAGGTTTACGAGTTCCGGCCCTTCACAGTGGAAGTAACAGCCCTACGTCTCGGTGCCCAGAGGCGGTCGATTGGATTGTGTGTGTGATATTACAGGGGGTGCGAACCCTTGTCCCAGAGGAGGGGGGTGTCTTATATAGAGTGCGCCAGGACCCCGGCCAACCTCCATTACAAGGGGCTTAATGTACATAAAGTAGGGGCGTTACTGGTAATGCAAGCCTTAAGTGATGTTAATGCTTATAAAGACTACGGAGTGAATGTCCGACCTTTGCGGTCCCTTCTGACTCCTGGTCTTCGATAGGTCGAGTGACTCTATGTATGGTCGAGTGATGGTAGGGAGGAGGACCTCCGAGTGACATGGTCGTTGAGTGGATTGCACTCGACGTATTTGACTGGCGTTCTCCTATTGTCTCTTGGTCCTTTTATCTTCTAGGGTAGTGACCTGGGGTAGGACGTATAGGTCAGGCCTATGACCCTACCCCAGGTCTGTATCCTCATCAGTAGCCCCCGAACGGATTAAGGTGCGAGTGGAAAGTAGGTCGAAGTTGAACCTGCTCCGAGCTTTGCGCCTTCGTGAGTGTTTTCTGCAAGACTGAACACCTGCGTCGGTACTTCAGTGTCGACTCAGTCGCCTTGATCCATTCAGTGAGTTGTTGACTGAACTGGTGACCTCGTGCACCTAGTGTTGTGTTAGAGCACGAGATCTTGGGCGCGATTGTCTGCTGTGTATCCCGGATTTCGCGGGATATGAAATTTCGGGGAAGCGCGTGGGCCGGAGAGCGCCGAAACGGGTGGTCCGGATAAGTAGTGATGCCTCAATTACCGCGCCGCCTTTTTCGCCACGTACGTTGCACACAACTGTTGCGGGATTTTACAGGATTGCCTGGTCCCATGCGTCAGTCACTCGGAAGTGAACCTTTATAAGGTGACGGGGCCGAGGCGCTTGCACTGTGCACGCCTGTCCCTCCTTCTTTCTCCTCCGCTTCTCCACCGCGCCCAGCACCTCCGCCCTCGACGTTGCTGCTCCCCCTCCATGGTGAAGGACAAGACGGCGGCGCTAGAGTGCGCAAAGAAGGCGACGGGGGCGGAGAAAGACAAGAAGCAGAATCGTGGGTCGTCGTCGCGTGCGGGGCTGCCGCCGGGCTGGATCCAGGGCGATTGGATCCGGTCTTCGGTCCGGCAAGAGGATCTGGCCAAACTGGAGGAGTCCGGACTAATCACCAAGGGAGCGGCGAGGCTACCAAAGGGAGAGACGGAACCGCAACCTCGACCGGGTGAGTGTGTTCTGCTCGCCACTCATGTCGACCAGGGTTTCTCGCTCCCTCCGCATCCTTTCTTCCGGGGATTCTTGAACTTCTTTGGCGCTCAGCTCCACCATTTTTCTCCCAACACCATCACGTATTTAGCTGCATTCCTATCAATGTGTGAGAACTTCTTAGGGTGTCGACCGCACTGGGGTCTTTTCAAACATATTTTCACCATTCGCTCCCAGTCGGTAAAAAAGGCAAAGTCGAGTGACTCGAAAACCCACATCATCCAGATGTGTGGGGGTTTAGGTATCCAAAAGAGGCATAGGAGTGCCTTTCCTGCCATGAGACTCCCTGAATCTGTTAGAGGCTGGCAGTCGACCTGGTTCTACTGCCAGGACATCGCAGCTCTAGGTCAGTCGATTGGTCTTCCCCACTTCTCATTCGACCATGTTCAGTCTCCCTGCCCCACTAAAAGTAACCGCTGCTGAGACCGTGGAGACGAATATGTTGGTCGAGAGAGTGGTCCAACTTATCAATGAGGGCGTTACCGGCCTGGACTTGCTGGAAGTATTCCTCAGTCGATGCATCAAACCTCTCCAGGCCCGCGATCACCCTATGTGGATGTATTCTGGACCGGATGACACTGCTCGGGTCCATCCAGAAGAAGTGCCATCCGATACCATGGCTTTGTGACCGAGGAGCATCACAGGCAACCAGGACAACCCCAGAGGATCCAGGTGAGTCGTCCCCTTCAGCGACGGTAACCCGCCCGACAAGGTATACTCTTTGTTCCGACTGTTTTACGCTCACGCTCGGACTGTACTTGATGTTGATTGACTCTTACTCAACCGATTTGCTCTACAGGTATTCACTGAGATGCATTCGATGCCCAACGGCGAACAAGCTTTGGAGTAGGACTAGGAGGGAGAGGCCAATGCGGAGGAGAGTGGAGAGTGGGAGTCTCCGGGAGAAGAGGAGGAGGAGGAGAGTGAGGAGTCGAACGAGGAGGAAGAAGTCGACTCACCGCCGCGCTCCAAACATTGATCCAAACAGCAGCATGATCCGTCTGGCGGGCGTGGGAAGAGCGTGGCCCCGAGTGCCAATACTCAGAAGCGCACCCGAACATCGACCCTGGAGCCGATGGAGAAGGTGGCCAAGCAGCCCAAAGTGGCTCCTCCCAAGGCTCGGAAGACTTTGCCACAGATCAAGATGGACGTCCCTATTGCTTCAGGGTGAGTATCTCGCTTGCGTTTACGTAGGTCGACTGAAGATTTTCTTGTTCTGACCAACCGATTCATGTGTCTTTCCAGTCCCACCTCCGCAGCCACTGACATGGACATCGACAAGGCGCCAGGAGACGAAGAGGCCACCTCACGAGTCGGTAAGTCCGATCGACCAAATTTTGTTAAGTTGAGTAGATCGCCAATCGGCAGAGTTTCTGGCATTTCTCTCTTTCTGTAGTTCTGCAAGAAGTTGTTGTGCTTCCTGATGATGAAGAAGAGGTGCCTCTACAGGACAGGAGGAAGAGGAGTGGGAGCTCTGGCAGGAGGAGGCTTGAAGTTCAGGTCCCTCACTCGACGCCGGCGCTCGAGGCCGTGGTCGAACGTTCCGGAGAGCCTGTTCGGACCAGTGTCACATTCGCCAGCCCGCTGACAACTGATCGTCCGTCGGGCTCAACTGCACCGACTCCTGCTGCTCTAGTGCAACCCCACGCCTCTGACCCAGTGACTATGCCGGCTACTCTGCAGCCATCACTTTTTGCTGCGTATCAGACTCCGGATGACTCGCCGAGTGCCGCTAGCAAAGCTCTTCGCTAGGTGAACCTTGTCATGGAGCAGGTGAAGGTGATGCACGAGGCTAGCTAGGTGGCTTACAACGCAAGCACTGCCCTTCAGGCCAATGTTCAGGTCAGCAAGACTCCGACTGAACTTTCGAATGTTGTCTTATATCTGAACACCCACTGGGGTGTTTCTTTGCTTAGAGCTTGGGAAATTTTCCATGTCACTCGACTTGATTTGAATCTTAGTAGACTTTCTGAATCAGTAGGGGCACGCCGAGTGCACCCACTGGGTGTAGTCCCCGAGACCACGGTCGACTGCTGGCAGTCGACTGAGGTCTTAGAATGTATCTCTTTCCTTTCCTTTTTTTGAACTCACGCTGGGCAGACCCTGCTGAGTATTGATCTGAACTAGTAGGGGCACGCTAAGTGCACCCACTGGGTATAGTCCCCGAGACTACTTGTTGAATATTTGATTCGAAAATAGTCTTAGAGTAACTTTTCTCTGTCGATGTCTCTTATTTCTGTCGACTGACATATCACTCTTGCTGACTGCAGAGGTCATGTGATCTTGGAGCTCGTCTTTTCGAGCTAAAGAAGAAGCATATCAGCGTTGAACTTGACCTTGAACTCGCAAAGAAGAATCTCAAGACTGCTCAACAAGAGACGGCCATCATGGGAGGTAACCATTTGACCGTCTTGTCTACTTAGTAGTTCGCACTTTCCACTGCTTTTCATTCAGTCTCTTTGAACCGAGTGACTTCACACAAGCATATGTCCGTAGTGAAAACCGCCAACTTCAGGCTCATATGAAGAGTGTTGTTTCTTAAGAGAGAATGAAGGAGGCTTTGGAGAAGAAGGACCTGGACCTTGCTGCTGCTCAGAAAGAAGCACGTGAGAAGACAACATTTGCGGACCAGAAGCTGGCTTCAGTCGGCAAATTGGAGGATGAGAATGCGAAGTTGAAGACTGCCGTCTCGGACGCA
This sequence comes from Triticum aestivum, assembly GCF_018294505.1. Classification (NCBI taxonomy): domain Eukaryota; kingdom Viridiplantae; phylum Streptophyta; class Magnoliopsida; order Poales; family Poaceae; genus Triticum; species Triticum aestivum. The sequence goes on from NC_057798.1 coordinate 251,140,782, forward strand.
AATCGGGAAGTCGAGCAACTGAGGAAGGACAAGGAGAGCCTGACCACTGAAGTCGACGGCCTCAGAGCCAAAACGGGCAAGCTAGAGTCCTATTTGGAACAACTTGTGGTGAAGCTTGTCTTGAAGCTTGAAGGTATGGCTGTTCAATTAGATAACTGTCGTCGACTGAAATTTGCAATATTGTCGACTCATTGTTTTTTGCGGTGGAACAGAACTTTGCCAGGACTTTGAAGCTGAAACTGGACGGGTCGATACAGGTCTCGACCCCATCAACTATCCCGTGAAAGATGAAGTTGCGATGAACTTGCTTCGATTGGAATCATGCTTGGACGACGCTGTCGACTATCTGGCTCGGCTGAAGGTTGCGATGACCCGAGTGGACGCCAAACTCTGGCCTCAGGCAGAACTTTCTCAAGGCCTCGAGTCACTGATGACTCGACTCAACCAGATCGCTGCCCGAGTGCAAGAGTGTAAGAAGTCCTCTGCTTGCTGTGGTGCTGACGTCGCCTTGTCATTGGTTCGCGTGCACTGCAAGGAGGCTAAAGAAGAGAAGCTGGCGGCCCTCAAGGTAGCGAATACTAAGAAGCACTCCTTCCAAGACTTCATGGACACCTTCCTCGAGGCAGCTAACCGCATTGCCGATAGCATCGATCTTGACAGCTTCTGCGATCCATCCAGCCCTTCTCTCGTCGAGTGACAGAAAAAACATTATGCCCCACTTTTATTTGCCTCGGAATGCCGAGTAATTTTGTAATCGTTAAAACTCTTTCGGGCCTGATGCTCGAGTACTTTTAATTTGCGGTTAGGAACCTCTGGATTTATCTTTGAATATGTTGGGTTTATCTTCGAGTGAAATCTGTTCTTCTCTTGGATCGATTTCTCTTTGTTTGATGCAGGTGCTGAAGAACGATCAGCAGTCGAACAGTTGGATGAGCCTTGGGCAGCATTGATCAGTTCATCGGCAAGGTACTCAACAATGGTTTTGACGTTCCTGTCATCAGCAAGGGGCCAATCGTTGGATGGGTGCACACAATCTCGTCCTTCTTCTTGATGGTGCAGCCCCCGTGGGAGGGGGGGGGGGGTTGTGGTTGACCCGCAGCCCCGCTCACCACTCGGTAGGGTTTTTTGAACTTAGGCCAGTACTGGACTGCAGCTAAGTCCTCGAGTGGGAGGATTGCTCACCACTCGGTAGGAATTTTCAAACTTAGGCGAGTACTAGACTGCAGCTAAGCCCCCGAGTGGGAGGACTGCTCACCACTCGATAGTATTTCTAAAACTTAGGCGAGTACTGGACTGCGGCTATGCCCCCGAGTGGGGTCTGCTCAC